>NW_027512805.1:0-357580 GCF_048772815.1 Callospermophilus lateralis
CCGCCAATGAATGTGCTAATCATGTTTTAGGGTTGTTACTTGATTTTCCCGTGGTACATGAAGATTTCCTAAAGGAGGCTATGATGTATGTAAAGTCCCTGAGCTCTCTAAAGAATGTATATAAACGCTGCTCAAGTTGTTCTCGGGGCTCTTTGTTCTTTGCTCCTCTGAAGGGAGCTCTGAGCCCTAGCATTCTGGACCCCCAATAAACCCTTTGCTGATGCATGAGAAAGCCTCTTTGTTGTCTTTTCCTTTGACGTTCGCAGCACCTTTTCATCTGGAGGCCCCAGGTGAGATATCCGGCAGCGGTGGACGGAAGACCTCAAGGGACTCCTCTTGGGGTAAGTAAGGCGCCTCTTTCTGGTTTCGGGTTTCAGGCTAGGGCGTGGCAAAGTGGCTGTTGGTGAAGAGCATTAGCTCTCTCCTATGGGGTGACAGATGTGTCACAGAACCAAGGTCACGTCCCTGAGGGACACTCCGGAGGACTAGGGAATTCAAGGAATAGTAGTTTCCTCAACTCGGTTATGTTTTGCTTCAGGATTCAATTTGCCAGCCCATCAGGTTTTGCCGGTAACTCAGTTTTGGTCATTGTTCTGAACTCATGTTGAGTTTACTGTCTGTCTTTATTGTCTAACCCATTGCCAGTTACTCAGTTCTAATCTTTGTGTTGGACTCATGTTAAACGTTTACTGTTTGTCTTTGTCTGTGTTGTGTTTGTGTCTTCACTGTCCCTGTTTGAGTAACTCCCATTATGGGACGAAGCACTTCCTCTTCTCTGTCCCTGACCCTTGATCATTGGACTGATGTCCACTCAAGGGCCCAGAATCTTTCTTTTTCAGTAAAACACTGTACCTGGCAGACTCTCTGTGCTTCAGAATGGCCCATCCTTGAATTCGGATGTCCCCAGAAGAATCCTTCCACTTTCGTCTTATCTGAAAATTCAGAGATATTGTCATTCAGCCGGGGCCACGTGGCCAACCAGATCAACAGCCATATACCCCTTCCCCCACATTCCTATCATTCAAACTTTCCGCTCCTCTCCCTCTTCCTTCCATTCTCCCTGAGTCACAAGACTGGACACTCCACCCCCTCCTTATCGTCTACTCTCCCTCCCCAACCCCCAACACAGTTCCTGATGATCCTCCCACCGCTGACTCAGCCTCTCCACTGCTAGAGGCAATTGGGCCAGACCCAAGCCCTCCAGGGGACTTCCCCGCAGCAGCAGCAACCCCTCCTCTCCTGAAGGAAGCTGGGCAACCTAAAGGAACCCACCGGCGATGGATAATAGAAAACTCAGAAGCCCCGTGATGCTCTCTCTCCATTCCTATGGGCCCATGAACCGACCCAACTGGGACTCCAACACCTTTGAAGGTGGGAAGCATCTGTCCACATATCTCCAGTCTCTAATAGCGGGTCTCTGAGTGGCCGCCAGAGAGCCGACCAATTTGGCCAATGTAAGAGAGATTATCCAAGGGCCTAATGAGTCTCCCTCTATGTTTCTGGAGAGAATTAAGGAAGCATATAGAAAATATACTCCTTTTGATCCTCAGGCAGATGACCAAAAGGCATTTGTTACAATGGTCTTTATTGAGCAGGCTGCCCAAGATATTAAGAGAAAGTTACAATGTCTAGATGGGTTACAAAATACGACCTTAAGAGATTTAGACAGAGAAGCTGAAATAGTATATTATAAGATATATATTATAAGTATATAGTATAAGTATATAAGTATATTATAAGAGAGAAACTGAGGAGGAGAGGGAACAGAGGAGAGAGAAGAAAAGGGAACAAAAGGAGGATGAAAGGAGCAAAAGGCAGACAAAAGCATTGGCTAAGGTTTTCTTCACAGCAGCAAATACGCCAGAAATTAAAAAGCAGGGAGTCAGAAAGGGATACTTGGGCCCACGCCAAAGGCTGTCCCTGGCCTCAGATCAATGTACCTACTGCAGAGAAAAAGAACACTGAGTCAAAGAGTGCCCCAAAAAGAAGAAGCCACGGCAGCCCGCCATGCTGACTCTAGAAGAGGACTTGGAATGTCAGGGCTCGGATCCCCTCCCCAAGCTCAGGGTAACATTTGAAGTGGAGGGGACTCCAGTGAACTTTGAAGTGGATACAGGAGCAGTATACTCAGCCCTTAAGGCTTCACTGGGCCCCACATCAAAAAAATGGTCCCTAGTTCAAGGGGCTAATGGCACTACATATCGGGCTTGGACAACTAAGAGGATTATGGAAGTAGGAAAATGAAAAGTCCACCACTCTTTCCTAGTAATCCAAGAATGCCCAGCCCCATTGATGCACAGGGATCTGCTTACCAAACTCGGGGATAGAGTAACTTTTAACCCTGATGGTCCCCAAGTGGATGTTCTAAAGCCTTCAGTAAAAACTCCCATAGTCAGAGAATTGACTATGTCTGTAGAAGATGAACATCAACACTTCGTGCCCCCTAGGACTGATCAAAGAGGCAAACTACAACAGAAATGGATAAAAGATTATCCTAATGCCTGGGCAGAAACTGCTGGGTTAGGTCTAGCCGTAAAACAACCTCCAATAGTAGTAGAATTAAAAGCCTCGGCCTCTCCAATCAGTGTTAAACAATATCCTCTAAGCAAAGAAGCTAAGGATGGGATAAGTCCCCATATTCAGAAATAATTGGCCATTGGGGTCCTAAGGCCCTGTCAATCAGCCTGGAATACCCCCCTGCTACCAGTAAGAAAGCCAGGAACTAGGGACTACAGTCCTGTTCAAGACCTAAGAGAGATCAACAACAGAGTGCAGGACATTCACCCCACAGTACCCAATCCATATAATTTGCTTAGCACTCTGAATCTGGAGCGGGAATGGTACACTGTGCTGGACTTAAAAGATGCTTACTTCTGCTTGCCTCTACATAAGGACAGTCAGTTGCTGTTTGCTTTCGAGTGGATAGACCCAGAAACTGGAACATCTGGCCAACTAACCTAGACTAGACTCCCACAGGGGTTCAACCCCCCCCACACTCTCTTTGATGAAGCCCTCCACAGGGACATAAACGACTTCAGAACTGCACACCCCGAAGTCACCCTACTCCAATATGTGGATGATCTGCTACTGGCAGTGGACACCAAGGAGAACTATAAGTCTGGGACCCAAGCACTATTATCCGAGCTTGCTCGGCTTGGATATAGGGCTTCTGCCAAAAGGCCCAAATTTGTCAGCAAGAAGTAATCTTCCTGCGTTATTCTCTTAGGGGTGGCAAATGATGGCTCACTGAGAACAGAAAACAAACCATTGTGCAGATACCACCCCCATCTAATAAGAGACAACTCAGAGAGTTTCTTGGGACTGCTGCCTTTTGCAGGTGATGGATTCCTGGGTTCACCTCTCTGGCTGCCCATTTATACCCGCTGATAAAGTGTAATGCCCAATTCCAATGGACCCCTGAGCACCAACAAGCTTTTGATAATGTCAAAAAAAGTGCTGCTATCTGCTCCGGCCTTAGCACTCCCAGATATAGATAAACCCTTCACTCTCTACATCGAGAAAAAGAAAGGAATAGCACGGGGAGTGTTCACTTAGAATTTGGGACTTTGGAAAAGGTCGGTAGCATTCTTATCAAAAAAACTGGACCCAGTGGCTACTGGGTGGTCCCGTTGCTTAAGAGCTATAGCAGTGGCAGCGCTTCTAATAAAAGATGCTCATTAATGAACGTTGGGACAGAAGCTATCCATGATAGCCCCCCATGCCCTGGAGAGCATCATCTGTCAACCTCCAGAGAGGTGGCTATCAAACTCCAGAATAAACCACTACCAGAGCCTCTGGATTAGCAAAGACAGAATAACTCTTGGACCTTCTGCTCCACTCAACCTGGCTGCCAGAAGTATCATCAGGACCTGTCGCTCATGAGTGTCAACACATACTGTCAGAGGAAACCAGTATAGGACGAGACTTGAAAAATCCAGCCACTGCCTCACCCTGAAGTTGTATGGTTTACAAAAGAGAGCAGCTTCCTCCAAGATGGTATGTGGCGGGCTGGAGCAGCAGTAGTTAGCAAAACTAATGTCATCTGATCCTCTGGTCTCCCAGAAGAGACATAAGTCCAAAAGGCAGAACTGATTGCCCTTACGAAAGCATTGGAACTAGCAACAGGCAAAAGGGCCACCATTACACTGATAGCCGCTATGCATTTGGCAATGCTAATGTGCACAGGGATATTTACCAGCAAAGGGGGATATTAACCTCCACTGGGAAAAAAAATAAAGAACAAAGTTGAGATTCTCCACCTTCTCTCAGCAGGGCAGGGCACTAAGGAACTAGCTATAGTGCACTGTCCAGGGCACCAGAAGGGAAACGACCTCGTCGCAGTTAAAAACAGAAGGGCAGATGAGGAAGCTTAATTGGCAGCCCTAAACGGAGTGACTCTGTTAACTTTTTCCACACCAGGGGGATCAACATTCAGGAGACTTGGCCACACTGGAACACTCAGGCAACTTATCATGTGAGGAGACAGATACAGAACTCTGGGACCCTACAGAGCCAAGTTTAAAATTTCAAAAAGCCCACCTTTATGTCAAAGACGTACACTAGCTCACCCACTTAAGCTCAAAGAAGTTATAGGCTCTCTTAAAGGACCGAAGAAAGGATTTATTAATGACTGACTCACAGAGGAAAGAAATAGCTTAGCAGGTGACTAGAGCTTGTCAAGTCTGCCAATTAGTTAATGCTTACCCATCCAAGCTTCCTGCAGGGAAGCGCTTACGAGGAACCAGACCAGGACAATTCTGGGAAGTGGACTTTTCCTGAAATTAAGCCAGGAAGGTATGGACTTAAATATCCCCTAGTCTTTGTAGATACTCTTTCATGATTGGTTGAAGCCTTCCCCATGAAGAAAGAAACGGCTCAGACGGTGCTAAAAAAGATTCTAGAAGACATTTTTCCAAGGTTCGGCCTGCCTAAGGTAATAGGGTCCAATAATGGACCGGCATTCGTTGCCCAGGTAAGTCAGGGATTCACCAGGACCCTGAAGATTAAATGGAAGTTACATTGTGCTTATAGACCCCAGAGCTCAGGACAGGTAGAAAGGATGATTAGAACCATCAAAGAGACTTTAAAGAAATTAAGCTTGGAGACCGGCATAAAAAATTGGACTATGCTCCTATCTTAAGCACTGTTTCGTGCAAGAAGTACACCCTCTTCCTCTTTGTGTAAACTCACCACTTATGAAATTCTCTATGGTGCCTCTCCTCCAGTAAGGGACCTAACCCCAACTCTGAGACTTAATTATTCCTTTCACACCCCCTTGCTTGACAGACTTAAAGCCCATGAACAAACACAGCACCCAGCAATACCTGTGGAAACAGTTGGCCACTGCTTATCAGCCTGGAGACGAGGGAACCCCACATCGATATCAAGTGGGAGTCTTCGTCTATGTGAGACGGCATCAGGTATCATCCCTGGATCGCTGCTGGAAAGGACCATTCCAGGTGCTGCTTATAACACCTACAGTGGTGAAAGTGGATGGAATCACTTCCTGGATCCGTGCCACCCATCTCAAGCCTGCGCCCTGTCCAGCATCCGGCTGGAAACTGGAACAGACTGGTAACCCTCTCAAGTTGCGTGTCCTTCGTGTGGGTAGGGCTATGGATTCTTCCCCTGACCACCAGCAGTCCTAATCACCATCAGCCTGTTCAGCAACAATGGCAGCTATAAATCCTACTGGGCAAGTAGTGTGGTCTATTTCACATACAGCCCTCTTATGGACTTGGTGGCCATCTCTCTACCTGGACATTTGTCAGCTTGCCATAGGCCTCTCTGACTAGGATCTCCCTGACATAGAGGACTCCACACAGATCCCACTCAAACCCAAACCAGGGCAACATAGACCACCTTACCCCATGAATTATGGATATCATCTTCCCCAGCTCAGGTGTAAACTAGCCAGTCTTGATTTTTATGTGTGCCCAGCTGATTTCTGAAGTCACAAACAGGGCCAAACCTGTGGAGGACCCAGTGACATTTATTTTAGATCTTGGGGTTGTGAACAAACGGGAGCTACATGGTTGAACCCAAACTCCCCAGACAGTATCATTCAGGTTGGAAAAAATGACACCTGGATTGATCCCAAGAAATGTGCCGCTAGCCAAGTTGTGTCAAAAACTCGCTGTGGAAAGAATAGTCTATGTTACCCCCTCAATATAACTTTCACTTCCAAAGGAAGGGGCTACCTCAGAACAACATGGTCTATGGAAAATACGTGGGAAATGCGATTCTATATTTATGGCCCTCGTTATGACGTTGGTCACTGGTTCACCATCCTGCTTAAAAAGGAGGAAAATCCCACAGCAATAGGGCCCAATCCCCTCAAGCCAGGAATTAAGCCTCCAAAACCTCCCATGCCTAGATCTACCAGAACCCCTCTACCATCTCATACTTCCCAGTTTCCATCTTTGCCTACTTCCCCAGTCCAGAGTACAGTTGACTCCTGCCCCTGGGAACTAATTAAAGGAACCTTAATTGTACTGAACTCCACACAGTCAGAACTCCTTGCATTTCAACCCATGTATTTGACAGCTTTGTAAATTATTGTGTAATGGTGCAGATACTCGCCAGGGTTCTTTATTATGATGCAGAATCATTTTAAGGTGTACTAGGGGGACAAACAACCTGATTTTGCTGTCATCCAGTGTCCCTTACTCTAGCTATCCTATTGAGGATAGGAGCTGCTGCAGGAGTGGGTACGGGAACAGCTGCTATCATCCATGGGTCACAACAAATGGCCTGATTAGAAACAGCAATAGATCAAGACTGGAAGACATTAGAGACCTCCATCACAGTGCTGTAGGAATCCTTAAACTCTCTCTCTGAAGTTGTTTTACAGAACAGGCGAGGATTAGACCTCCTCTTCATGAGGGAGCAGGGCCTCTGTGCTGCACTGAGAGAAGAATGTTGTTTTTATGCTGACCATACTGGAGTTTTAAGAGAATCCATGAGTAAATTGAGAAAATGCCTTGAAGAGCGCCAGAGAGAAAGGGAGATTCAACAAGGGTGGTTTGAGTCATGGTTTACCCAGTCCCCCTCGTTAACTACACTCCTATCAGGCTTAGCTTGACCCCTGATCATCCTTATTGTGTTGCTAACTGTGGGACCTTGTTTGCTTAACCGCTTAGTTTCCTTTCTCCAGGCTCAAATTGGGCAGGAAAAACTCATGGTAATCCGACAGAAATACGCTCCACTGGCAGAAATAGAGTGTGAGACCCCGCAATAATTATGATTCATTACTTTTAAGATTAAATGTAGTAAGAAAAAGGAGTGGGAAATGAAAGAATAAAAGAAATTAAAATTGAAACATAAAGAACCAGGTTTTGTAAAGTTTCCAAGCTGCACTCAGAACCTGAAATTCCTGTGGCAGTTAAGACAATTCCCGGAACTGCCAATTAGATGTGTGTTGAAATCTTCCCTGACCACCTAGTTACTAAACAACCCCTTCACAGAAACCGTGCAGCTAATCACGTATACATCTCAGGGCTTCAACCAATCAGTTTAAACGTATACCCCTTCTCAGGGCTAACCAATCACCCCCTGTCCGACCTCTTCCTGCCAATGAATGTGCTAATCATGTTTTTGGGTTGTTATTTGATTTTCCCGTGGTATGTTGATTTGCTAAAGGAGGCTATGATGTATGCAAAGTCCCTGCCCTCTCTAAAGAATGTAAATAAACTCTGCTCAAGTTGTTCTTGGGGCTCTTTGTTCTTTGCTCCTCTGAAGTTAGCTCTGAGCCCCAGCATGCTGGACGCCCAATAAACCCTTTGCTGTGGCATGAGACATTCTCTTGGTGGACTTTTCCTCCGACTTTTGACCGACCTTTTTACCTATGAAGGACCTGAGAGAGCAAAAGTCAAATCCATGTCAACTTCCATGTCAAACAACCTGGTCAGAATGAAGGAATGTGTCTGAATCAGCCTCTCTCTTCTTAATGTAGATTAAATGGACCAAACCAGGCCTGTGTACAGAGCTGTTCCCGGATGCCAATGGTTGATATACCATTCTAACTTGTGAAAGTGTCACAGGAAGTAGGGGCAGCCTCCATCTCATGGGACCATTGGAAGCAACTGTTAGGACAAAGTGGTTTTCCATCGCAGTGACCTCATTCAGTTCCTGAAGGAAGTGACCTACAACACTTCCTTGGTGATGGAACTCTCTGAACTTGGGATCCAGGAAGCCATGCACCCAGAGCAAGTCTTAGATTCAGTCCCAGTGGTCTCAATTTTTTGAATTTACCAAAGACAGAGTCAGTGTTTCTTGGTACCTACTTATGTGATGATGGCCAAATTTCAGGAGAGCTCTGAAGAGCGGCTTTTTCTGAGAAAGCAGGTAGTGGCTCAACCATGGCTCCTGACAACTTCAAAAAGTTTGCAAAGAAGACCAGATCTGAGATAGGACAGGCCATTTCGTGGGAACATAGTATGGCCCACCAGTCAGAGGATACTCAGGATAGTCACAGTCATACTTGGGGGAAGGAGGTGCCGTTGTGGGTGTCGGTGTGAGATTGTGGTTTTGTCTCATGTAGGTTTGGACTGGAAAGTTTCTAGAAAGTCGTTTGACAACACGAGTGTTTCTATGTCTGTGTATCCCACTGTATCCGTGGTTGTAGACATTTGAAATGCGAATGCATCAATAGTTGTGTCCTGTCTAGTATAAAGCTCCCCAGCATTCTTCTCACCCAATTTAAGAATGGAGTGCGGCTTGCCTAATGGAAGGTGAACAGCTACTATCTTTCTAAGTTCCTCTTTTCTTCCTGAATACTGGCCACTCTCCAGAGTATCCTCATGGTTTTGTTTCCAAGATATGTACCACGTCCAAGCTCTGTTACATGGCCATGTACTGGATAGCTGAAGGGAATGGGAGCATCTCAGAAAACTCAGATATCAGTGTGACCAGTAAAGTCTCAGTGGAGAAACCCTGCTTTGGGCCATTTGCTTACTTATGTTTCTATTACCCTGAATGTCAGGAAGGTCTTTGCCTCAGGCCAACCCTTTGTGAAGCCTGAAGAAAACAGTTTTCAAATGGAAATGAATGGGCATCACCTGTGGCTCTTTGCTTAATTGCTTTGGAAAGGGATGTGTCTGGAACAGCCACTTGGCCCGGTGTGGTGGCAGTGGCTTAGATTCCCAGCACCTGATGGATCTAAAGAAAGTTTCCAAGTGTGCATCCAAAACCAAAATGGCCAAAAGAGCAGTCATTGTGGATGAAGTCTCTCACTTTCCTCTGTAAGCTTCCTGAGCTAAATCAAGTGAGAATAGGGATCATTTGGGTCAAATCATTTCTTCAAATCCCTGCAGAGGCTAGCCGATAGGGGCTTGGGTTTTCTATGATACCAATTCACATAAAGAATCTATACCAGACAGTCATTAGTCCTCAAATTGGAGAAGCAGATCAGATATAGGGCAGGCCTATTTGATCACTCTTGGTTCACAGCAAGGGTGTCCAGGCCACCCTTACTTTAGGCAAATGAGGGACAAGGGTGCTTATTTTGAACAGTGTATTGGGCTGTGCCCTTCATGGAAACCTCCAGCCAGAGTTTATGATGAATGTCTATGTGGAAGAAGATGAGGAGCATGTGGGAGTGTTTTAGTTTTAATTGTGGTCATTTGTGTGGTGGTTGTAAGAGATGCCTGGGTCCACCTGGGCTTGAACTCTGGTGTGATTCTTCTTAGAGAATGCGTTATGGAACTGACTTCAGAGAAGTATTGCCATGAATTGTGTTGGGATTTTAGGAGGCCACACATGAGAGTCGCCCTTGGACACTGAGATCTAAGCCCAGAGTGGCTTTCCACAGAGCACTGGGAATCTCAGCCAGGATATCACATGATTTTATTCTGAAAGACTTGGAAGCCATTGTTGAGAGTCAAAACACACATGGACCTTACATTGTAGACCTCAATGGGGCTGGCTTCATGTGACCTTTTGACCAGTCTTTGGGAACCCTTGCCTGTGAGAGTTCTCTAGATTATTCATTGAAATGTGCTTCCTCTAAATTTAATGGTTCCTTAATGAATTGAAACCCACAGTTTCTCCAACTTCATCTTTGAAAATGGCTAGATAAATACCATGAAATTTTTGAACTTCCCATGGCCACCTGCCACTGGAGAACCTTTGGATGTACAGTTGCTGATCCTGAGTGTACCAGACAGTGCCTTGATTGACTGGGTTTTATGAAAATGGTGTAGAACAGAGATGCCAGTATGTTGGGGCCTGCTGAGTAGTGGCCAAAAGCTGTTGTGTGCAGGTGTGTGATAAAACATCTGTGGTCGGGACATGTGATTCTGCCATTGACATCCAAATGACTTGTGGCTGACATGTTACAGCCAGGAATCACTTATATGTCTGAAACCTCTCCATAAATGGCATTTTGTTATATGGAGACATTTCAGGGCAATGTTCAGAATCAGGTTGCTATGGTCAAAGGGTCAAGCTATGTGGGATAGAAGCCTGGTTGGTGCATTCTCCTGCAGACCCGGACCCACCACACGTGACAGGACTCCCTCCAGCACTGTGTACCAGTTGAACTCATTGTATTTCATGAAGCAAATACCAAACTCCCAGTGCAGTAGAAAGAAACACCATGAAAATTGGAGGATGGCCAAATGGCTTCACAATCCACATGCGGAGACACTTAGCTTTCAGTGGCCACAGTTTACCTACAGAGAGAAGTCAGCACTGCTGCCTCATGTTCTTTGAAAAAATTGAAACAATGTTTTCCAGGTCTCATAGATGTAGACCCAGCTTTGATGGTCTCATTTGAATGGAAGCTAAAGCTTCTGACAACAACATATATGTCGAGTGCGCATCGTCAAAGGCATTTTCTCAAGAAGTCTTTAGTCCGGCAGATCTCCAGGTTTGTGTAGTGTTTACCTTTTAGACCAGGTCGCAAGAAAAGACCACTGACTCAAATTAAAATCAGATTAAAGCAAGCTTATTATTTCCACCACCCTGGCTGCCTCTCCCTCCCAAAACGTCGGGAACAGAAGAGCAGCCCAGCTTTATAGCCCAGAAAGTTACACAAAAGTGGGGTTAAAAATAACAGAATTCTGACAAGCATCACACTAATGGTAGTTTACATTTTTGTTTGCTGGCCCCAACATCAGAATTTATGAGGACCATTAGAGCCTCAGAGAGTGTCGACTGGCCAGGGAAGGCCAATATTTATGAGGTGTCAACAAAGTTTCAGAGAGGGCTGTTATCTGGTCAGATAGCCAGGCATGGGTGAGTTCAAGGCACGGGCAGGCATTCCAAGCACGTTCAGATATTGCTGTAATTTATAGTTAAGCCAAAATTATTTTTTCACGGCTTTGTGGCAAGATGGCTCCCAATTTTAATAAAAGATAAGGTTGGGTCAATCATTCCCCCCTTTTCTAATGTGTTCCTTTCATATATTTGATTGGGTAGGAAGAGCACTGTGGGAATTTTAACCCCTCAGGTAATAGTCTCCCGATTTTTTGAACTCACCCAAAAACACGTCTCCCTGATTTTACCTGACTTAATTAATTACTTATATTAATATTCTATTTATTTTTGTCTCCATTGTTGTAAGAAGAGAGGCGTCACTCATTTAGACTTCTTCTGAGCTGAGAGAGGGTGACGTGAGGGGGCACCGCCTGAGGGACATTAGTCGCCTTTTAGAAGTCAGTTAGATTTGAAGTCTGGATTGGGAAGAACAGGTAGTAAAGTCATCTGGGGATGGGTTCTTCTATGAGAGAAACAAAAAAAACATGAGTACTTAATAAATGTTGCAGCAGCTGGAACATGTCACTGTATAGAAGTTTCCTCACCAGTCTTAAATATTCCCAGTTATCAGGACTGTCAACTTAATATTTAACTTTTAGTGTTACATTTGTCCCTCCCCATAAGATTCAGTTTAATAATTTAATGTCATCTGATCTTGCAAAATACTTTTACTAGTATGACCTCTGTGTCTAATAGAGAAACCTTTAATTCTCTTACTCATTGCTGCATAATCATACTAACAAATACCAAGACTATGTGTTTAGGTTAAGAATATCTGTAGGCCTTAAACTAAAAACTTCTGCCTCTGGCAGATAATCTTGATAGCCTCTTTTTATAGTTATCAGGCATTGCTGTCTGAGAATCCTTCTTTGTAGCCTTTAGTCTTACTTATTTTGGGAGGCTAACATAAAGTGTATACCTTAAAATATTATTATTACTATTATTATATAAAATGCCCAGGAATGGCTGTAATTTGTTTTTAACTGTCTTTTCTAAGTGTTTAAGATGAAGCAGTCAAACTGACTTTTGTTTCTATCTATTGTGAACAGTCAGCTGAGCTTTTATGGGAGTCATTCCTGGGGAAACTTGAGAGCAGCTTCTCAGTTCTGTTAGTGCCATTTGCGCTAGGTGGGTCCAGGTCTTGTTTGACCATGTGGCTTCCCTCGGAAGCATCAGGGATGTCTCCCTTCTCTGATGACTCTCCTCTTCGTAGCAAATGCACTGATTGGCTTTCTGTTCTCCAGTGGTCTCATTAATCTCCCTGATCAGGAAGTTATGTGGTTCAGAGTTGCAAAGCTCTTTAGAGAAGTCCGCTGTTCCCTGGATACAGACTGACTCAGAGGGCAAGAGCCAAATATTGGTTTTCTTGTCCCTTTTCATATAACTTTAATTTTAAATCCTAATCTTAAACATCCATCAAATAAATTTTAACAGACTTATATTAAGAGTACTGGGCTTTAATGTCTATAATTTAAAATTATTTATCTTTTTATTATTTGGGATCTGTATTATTCTGTCTGTCTTGTAGGTGATGGATAATTATCTTAAATTAACCAATGTTGTGTTCTTAAAGCAACACTTCTGTAAAACACTAACAGGGAATCTTTATATCACCCATAAGGAAATTACAAAATAAAATTAACAACAGTAAACAAACTTAGTTCGTGTAATAGCTACCCTAAAATTTTTGGCTGAGTTATACATTATATCCTCTGTTTGAGATGCTAGTAATGTTGACAGGAAAAAAAAACTTTTAAAAATATCTTTAAATGAAATAACATCTGACCTACTGCTTTCGTAGTCATTCTCACATAATAAGATGGGACACAGAGCCTTATCTCAGGTAAGGAAGGGCTCTTTATTAATCTTAAGTGTTTTAATTCTAAAGCTAATCTTTGTTTTTTAAATATCATTTTACAAAGTTTACATAAATTGTTTGAGGTCACATGAACATTAGCTAACATCATATGATATAGCATTTAAAACATGAATTAAAAAAAGGCTGAAAGTTTTTAACCTTTACATAGATTAGGCTCTCATTAACTTAAAATACATTTAAATTGTTCCCCAATATAAAAAGTAACATAAAAGTTTACATATCTTATTGACAACAGGTAAATAAATCCCAATATATATATATATATATATATATATATATATATATATATATATATATATATATATATATATATATATATATTTAACCATACAACTTCAGAACACCAGCTTGATATAATGATCTTTTAAAGTTTCTACCTTACAGACTTGTATAGCTGGAAGATATGAGCACATTAATAGCATCACAATTGCATTGATTTTTCTACATTAACCAAGTTTAGCTTTTAAAGAAATGGCAGTACAGTGCTCTAAAATAACAGTTCTTATTTAATCAGTTGTTTAATTTTTATGGTTGCTTGCTCTAGAAAAATAAAACTTAATAACCACAATGTTATGGGTAAACTTATGTTTTAAGAAATTTTTGTCTCTTTAACACATGACTGATTTTTACAATCTTATACAGACTTTAGGACAAACTTATACAGACCTTAGTAAATCAATCAGATATCTAACAAAAGTACTCATGAATGAGTAATCCCATATCAAATTTACTTTACTTATTTATCAAAATATTAGACAAATCACATGGTGCAGCCAGCAGATCCTTATTTGTAAAGTCATCTTTTTATATGGAGAGGTTTCAGGGCAATGTTCAGAATAAGGGTCATATGGACAAGGGGGCAATGGGGCAAGCTATGAGGGATAGAAGCCTGGTTGGTGCGTTCTCCTGCACACCCTGACCCACCACACGTGACATAACTCCCTCCAGCACTGTGTCTCAGTTGGGCTCCTTGTATTTTATGAAGCAAATACTAAACTCTCAGTGCAGCAGGAAAAACACCACAAAAAGTGGAGGAGGACAAAATGGCTTCACAGTTCACATGGGGAGACATTTAGTCACCAGTGGTCACTGTTTACCAACAAAGAGAGGATTCAGGCCTCCTGCTTCATGTTAATTGGAAAATAAGAACCCATGTCCTTCAGGTCAAAGTGATGGAGACCCACCTTTGATGTTCTCACTACAAAAGAAGATAAAGCTCCTGAAAACAACCTAAATTTCAAGTGCCCAACCTCAGAGTGAGATTCTCAAAAAGTCCTTAGGCCAGAAGAGCTCCATGTTTGTGGAGTGTTTACCCTGTCCCTTACTTTTAGAAAGTCCTCTACCTCCACCAAAGATGTGAAATCTGGAGCATTTTCCATTCCAGATAGGTATTCACAGATTTTCTAACTCTTCTCCTATAATTGTGTCTTACTTGAGGCGAAAGTAATGTTAAAGCATTGTTCTGGATGAGAGTGGGAAGATTTTTGTGTAGCATATATTTGCATACACATTGGATTCAATTTCCTATTTTCTATTCGAAATACTGAATCCCTGACACTAACGCATACCCTATCAGACTCTGAATACTATTTCTAATAGGATGGAGAAAAATAACCCAAACAGAATAGAAATACAAGCAGTTTAGAGGAGTCATGGTGTATATTTGGACTTGCCTTTTGCATGATACAGAGTAGGAGTTAAATCTAGTCAATTTTTTGTTGAAATAGTTCTCCATGTGTTTTTAAAGTTAACAAATTGTGAATTCCTGTCTCCCTTTCTCTGTAGCCCATTCAGCACATATATTTTTATATGGATATATAGAATCATACCTGGTACCACACATACATTCTTCTGAGGTGGATGAGTTGGCAGATACAAATTGTGAGAAGAGATCACTCCTACTAAACCGTGTTGGAACTGAATATTCAACCAATGGGTGAGCTTCCATGTTCAGTAAAATGAATATTTTTGGATCTGTGGATGATATATATTTTATGATGAATTTTGATTGACATATATGTTGCTATTTTTTTTTCTGTGTGTGTGTGTGTGTTTTGTGTCACTCACCTGTTCTGTAAAACAACTTCAGAGAGAGAGGTTAAAAATTCATGCAAAGCTCTGATGGAGGTATCTAATATCTTAGTTTTGGTCTATTGCTTCTTCTAATTGGGTCATTTGTTGTGTCCCATGGACGAGGGCAGTGGTTCCTGTGCCCACCCCTGCAGCAACTCCTATTCCGAATAGGATGGCTAAAGTGAGGGATATATGTTCCCAGTTGAAACGGGTTGTATGCCCCCCTATTTGATCTTCAAATGAACCTGCATCATGATAGAGCACTCTGGGAAACATCTGCACCATTACACAATTAATCACATCTGTTGACCATTTCATGAAAACATAAACAATGTTTAATTATATACAATTATGCTGTTGTAGGGACGGACAAGGCAAGGCACCTAAGATAGCAAAGAAGACAGCGAAACCGTCCTATTTGGTTGCAACCATATTCAGAGGGCATTGCTTCTGTTGTAATCAATTATTCTCCTGAAACTCAAGTATAGGTAGTTTCAGAATTTTGTACCCAACATGTAAGGGAAGGGGCTCAGAAGTTCACAGTCTGCAGAAGTTCAAAAAAGCCGTTGTTGTTTCTGTTTTTTACTCGGTTCTGGGCAAGTTAACTTTTCAAGGACACCTGGGAGGGAAAGAGCTTTTTCCTACCTTTCTTATTTTTCGCCCCTGACAGCTGTTACCATGGAGCCCTGATGGTAACTTCTTTATCTTAGAAATATAGCCATCTCTGTAAAGCCCCAGCTCACGGCCAGAGGCCTTGTTCATATATTTTGTGGAAAACAAGTAATGGGGTGTCTAGCATAGAAGTGCTTATTTTTTTAGCCAGTGGCCAAGTATAACAAGGCAACACTAAAAGAGGAAGTTTATCTACATTGAACTCTTTTATAGGGACTCTTTTGCTGAAAGTCCTAAAGTCAGCCATGGTGAAGACTTCTGTAAAAAGTCAGTTAAGAATTTTCTGTAGGCCTGGTACAGAAGGGGAAGACAGGGAAGGTGGGGCTGACAGCAGCTCCGAGGATCTGAGAATAAGGAAGGAGAGATGTAAAAGAATAATGGGAAAGGGGTTTGGTATTTTCCTAGTAACAAAAACTTGAGCTGCAGAACAGGTAGAGCAGAGGGGAAGACAAGAGTGAGTATCCCAAAATGCATGTGAGGGACTTTAAATTTTTAGTAAACTGTTTTCAGTGATGACAAAGCAACTTTAAAGTCCATTTTCATTACATCTTTGATAGGAGTCTGAGGGCTCTCCTCTGCTAGTTTCAGCTTTGTGTTAGCTGGTAAGAGGACCTGGTGGGACCCGGTGCGGGCACGGACAGGAGAAGAGAGGAGTGAGTAGGTGGATGAGAACCTGAGTACCTGCTAACTCAGCAAGGGGGCGATGGTCTGAGAACCTGGAGAGGTTTGGGTTTTTGATCTAATAATTGGAGGGGAGAAATCAGGTTGCTGAGGTGAGAGTGACAGCAGAGACTCTGGAGCACAAGGCTGAAGGTGAGGATCTATTGGATAAGCATAGTTCAGGATATGAGTGAAGGATGAAAAAGGCCTGCCCATAGGGGAATCTCCTTTCACCCTTTTGAGCACTTGCAGAAGTTAAAAAGGTCACACAGGGCTGGGGATGTGGCTCAATTGTAGCACGCTCGCTTGGCATGCGTGCGGCCCGGGTTTGATCCTCAGCACCACATACAAACAAAGATGTCGTGTCCGCCAAAAACTAAAAAATAAATATTAAAAATTCTCTCTTTCTCTCTGTCTCTCGCCTCTCTCTTTAAAAAAAAATGGTCACGCAGAATTTGAGGATCTAGAGACCCCTCTGGGGACCATCGGTTTTGGTTATCTAATTGGTAATATGGCCAATGCTGTGTACTGAATTTGATGAGGAGTTTGTGTTCCATCAGGCAGCCCCTGTATGCTCACATCCCCATGACGTACAGAAAAAGTCGGCCAGGCATTCTGGAATTACTAAAAAGGAGTGATGGATTTTTCCTTTCCCCAGGTCCATGATCCTCTTAGTTATACAAGTCCGATATTTACTGCCATTAGCCCCTTGAACTAGAGAACTTTTATTTGATAGAGGGCCCAATGGGGCCTTAAGCGCTGAGTTTGTTGCCCCTGTATCCCCTTCAAAGTTTACTGGGGTCTCCTCCACTTCAAAAGATACGCTGAGCTCAGGGAGGGGATCTGAGCTCCGACTTTCGTAGTCATGCTGAAGAGTCAGAATGGCTGGCTGGCTTGGCTGCCTCTTTCTAGGGCACTCTTGAACCCAGTGTCCTCTTTCTTTACAGTAGGCACATTGATCTGAGGTCAGGGGTGGCCTCTGGCGTGGGACCAGGTATCCCTTCCTGTCTCCCTGTTTCTTAATTTCTGGCCCTTTTGTTGTTGTGACCGGGACCTTAGTCAACTCCTTAGTCTGTCTTTTGTTTCTTTTATCGTCCTTTTGCTCCCTTCTCTTCCTCAGTTTCTCTCTTATAGTATACTTTCTCAGCTTCTCTGACTAAATCTCTCAAAGTCATATCTTGTAATCTATCTAAGCATTGTAACTTTCTTTAAATATCCAAGGCAGCATGCCCAATAAAGGCCATTGTGACAGATGCCTTTTGATCCTCTGCATGAGGAACGAAAGGAGTATATCTCCTATATGCCTCCGTAATTCTCTCTAGAAACATAGAGGAAGATTCATCAGGCCCGCAGGCGTGGTAGCCACGTCACCCCAAATGGAGTAGGGAAATAGCAGTGCCGCTGCCCGTGCCCGGATAAGGCCCAGTCACCAGCTGGTGTGGTAGTCACGTCACCCAAATTGTAGTAGGGGCCAAGGAGGCCTCCGCCCACGCCCGCAACAAAAGCAGACCTGTGACTGACCTGCGGAACAGGCACAGCAGCCTGCCACCATGGTAGACATGACACCCCAATTGGAGTAGGGGCAGAGCAGAGCCTTTGCCCGCACCCAGAACAGGCCCAGCGATCTGCCAGCATGGTAGTCATGACACCCCAATGGCAGTAGGGCCAGAGCAGAGCCACCACCCGCTCCCGCAAGGTAGGCAGACCTGCAACCGACAGGCGGAACAGGCCCAGCGGCCTGCAAGCGCGGCAGACACATCAACCCATTTGGTTCTTTGAAAAAATAAAAAAAATCGACAGAACATTAGCCATGCTAACGAAGACAAGAAGAGAGAGAACTCAAATTACTAGCATATGGGATGAAAAAGACAACATCATAACAGAAATTTCAGATATACAGAAGATAATCCGAAATTATTTTGAATCTTTGTACTCTAATAAAATAGAAGACGGTGAAGGCATCGATAAATTTCTTAAGTCATATGATCTGCCCAGATTGAGTCAGGAGGATATAGACAACCTAAACACACCAATATCAATTCAGGAAATAGAAAAAAAACATCAAAACACTACCAAGTAAGAAAAGCCCAGGACCTGATGGGTATATAGCAGAGTTTTACAAAACATTTAATGAGGAACTAATACCAATACTTTTCAAGTTATTTCAGGAAATTGAAAAAGAGGGAATTCTTCCAAATTCATTCTATGAGGTCAACATCACTCTGATTCCTACACCAGACAAAGACACTTCAAAGAAAGAAAACTACAGACCAATATCTCTAATGAACCTAGAGGCAAAAATCCTCAATTAAATTCTGGCAAATCAGATACAAAAGCATATCAAAAAAATTGTGCACCATGATCAAGTAGGATTCATCCGTGGGATGCAAGGCTGGTTCAATATACGGAAATCAATAAATGTTATTCATCACATCAATAGACTTAAATATAAGAACCATATAATCATCTCGATAGATGCAGAAAAAGCATTCGACAAAGTACAGCATTCCTTTATGTTCAAAACTCTAGAAAAACTAGGGATAACAGGAACATACCTCAATATTTTAAAAGCAATCTATGCTAAGTCTCAGGCTAGCATCATTCTGAATGGAGAAAATTTGAAGGCATTCCCCCTAAAATATGGAACAAATCAGGGATGCCCTCTTTCACCACTTCTGTTCAACATAGTTCTCGAAACACTGGCCAGAGCAATTAGACAGACAAAAGAAATTAAAGGCATATAAATAGGAAAAGAAGAACTTATATTATCACTATTGCAGATGACATGATTCTATACCTAGCAGACCCAAAAGGGTCTACAAAGAAACTAATAGAGCTAATAAATGAATTCAGCAAAGTGGCAGGATATAAAATCAACACTCATAAATCAAAGACATTTTTGAATATCAGTGACAAATCCTCTGAAACGGAAATGAGGACAACCACTCCATTCACAATATACTAAAAAAAAAAATAATTGGGAATCAACCTAACAAAAGAGGTGCAAGTTTTATACAAGGAAAACTACAGAACCCTAAAGAGAAAAATAGAGGAAGATCTTAGAAGATGTAAAAATGTACCCTGTTCATAGATAGACAGAACTAACATCATCAAAATGGCGATATTACCAAAAGTTCTCTATATGTGTAATGCAATGCAATTCAAAATCCCAACGGCATTTCTTGTAGAAATAGAGAAAGCAATCATGAAATTCATATGGAAAAATAAAAGACCCAGAATAGCAAAAACAACACTAAGCAGGAAGTGAGAATCAGGCCGTATAGCGATACCAGACTTCAAACTATACTACAGAACAATAGTAAAAAAAATAGCATGGTACTGGTACCAAAACAGGTGGGTGGACCAATGGTAAAGAATAAAGGACACAGAAACCAATCCAAAAAAATACAACTATCTTAGATTTGATAAAGGGGCTAAAAGCATGCAATGGATGAATGATAGCATCTTCAACAAATGGTGCTGGGAAAACTGGAAATCCATATGTAACAAAAAGAAACTGAATCCCTTTCTCTTGCCATGCACAAAAGTTAAATCAAAATGGAACAAGGAGCTTGATATGAAATCAAGACATGGTGTTTGATAGAAGACAAAGTTGTCTACGATCTACATACTATGGGGACGCCTCCAAATTCCTCAATAGGACACCCATAGCACAAGCGTTAATAACTAGAATCAACACATGGGACTTACTCAAACTAAAAAGTTTTTTCTCAGCAGAAGAAACAGTAAGAGGGGTAAATAGGGAGCCTACATCCTTGGAACAAATCTTTCCTCCTCACACTTCAGATAGAGCACTAATATCCAGAGTATACAAAGAACTCAAAAAATTAGTCAATAAGATAACAAATAACCCAATCAACAAATGGGCCAAGAACCTGAACAGACACTTCTCAGAGGAGGACATACAATCAATCAACAAGTACATGAAAAAATTCTCACCATCTCCAGCAGTCAGAGAAATGTGAATCAAAACCACCCTAAGATACCATCTCACTCCAGTAAGTTTGGCAGCCATTATGAAGTCAAACAACAACAAGTGCTGGCGAGGATCTGGGGAAACAGGTACATTTGTACATTGCTGGTGGGACTGCAAATTGGTGCAGCCAAATGGGAAAGCAGTATGGAGATTTCTTGGAAAGCTGGGAACGGAACCACCATTTGACCCAGTTATTCCCCTTCTCGGTCTAAAACCTAAAGACCTAAAAAGAGCATGCTACAGGGACACTGCTACATCGATGTTCATAGCAGCACAATTCACAATAGCAAGACTGTGGAACCAACCTAGATTCCCTTCAATAGAAGAATGAATAAAAAAATGTGGCATTTATACACAATGGAGTATTACTGTGCATTAAAAAATGACAAAATCATAGAATTTGCAGGGACATGGATGGCATTAGAACAGATTATGCTAAGTGAAGCTAGCCAATCCCTAAAAAAACAAATGCCAAATGTCTTCCTTGATATAAGGAGAGTAACTAAGAACAGAGTAGGGACGAGGAGCATGAGAAGAAGATTAACATTAAACAGGGATGAGAGGTGGAAGGGAAAGGGAGAGAGAATGGAAACTGCATGGAAATGGAAGGAGAACCTCAGGGTTATACAAAATTACATACAAGAGGAAGTGAGGGGAAAGGGAAAAATAATACAAGGGGGAGAAATTTATTACTGTAGAGGGTGTAGAGAGAGAAGAGAGGAGGAGAGGGGACGGGAGGGGGGATAGTAGAGGATAGGAAAGGCAGCAGAATACAACAGACACTAGTATGGCAATATATGAATCAATGGATGTGTAACTGATGTGATTCTGCAATCTGTAAACGGGGCAAAAATGGGAGTTCATAACCCACATAAATCAAAGTGTGAAATATTATTTATCAAGAACTATGTAATGTTTTGAGCAACCATATATAAAAATTAAAAAAAAAAGATAACTAAATTCGGTGAATAATGCACGAGAATCCTAATATTTCTACAGTAACTGACCCAGTTTAAAATCAATGCCAGTAGATTCCTATGGGACATGATGTGTATTTTGACGTTCATTTTTATTCAACAATGGTACACTACTATTTCATGAGTTTATGCACATCATAGGATATATATTTCATCCACAAATTAGCAAATTTATAGGCATTTGATTCAATTTCAATCGCTTCCTGCTTTACAACATATGCATTCCTCCAGGTTTCCTGACTGGTCTATTCATGAGACTTCTTTCCAAACATATTATTTTGGATTTCCATAATCACTTTTGAAACAAAACTCACACACTGTTCATGATAAACCAAAACACTAATATTACCATTAGATGTATAATTGGTGGGAATGAATGATTGTATATCAATATAAGATTTCCTGTAATTTTTAAGATATCAGTTCAATCCATTATTTAAAGTTGGAACAAGTTATATTATTTATTCACTGTATTGTCTATTCGTAATTTATCTCTAAATTCATAGACACAGGGTGCACCTCTTTGTAACCCCAATACTAATTTTACGTCTTGAATATATTGCTTCCAGAAATGGTGGAAGAAATACTCATGTCACCTGATCTACATATACATTTTATCACAGTAGTATTCTGGACAAATAATGTAATGGTCACGGTTATGATTGCACGAAGGACTAAATGGAAAGTGAACATGGATTACTAAAAACTTCTATGTCCAGGTTGCCTAATGCTCTCAAATGTCAATCCTATTGGTGACCACATATTTTTTTCTTCCTAATATTATGTATTCAAACTCAACCCTGTTGAAAATGTCTAATCCTATCACTCACTTTATACTTTGCCTGATTTCGTAATGTCTCTATTGATATCTGCTTTTCTACATTTTTTCCCAGCTCATCATAGTGACTGACTCTTCATATGTGCTGACTTTAACAATCACTCTGTAACCGAAACCCTATTGTTAAAGAACTTTTGTTCCAAATGGTATACTCACACTTCTTCCTAAACGTACTATCTTCCTATTTCTATCAACTATCCCTTTTTGACTGGATGTTCTCTTCTACATTCAATCATTATAGTAAATGTCCAGCGAGCTTCACAGGAGGAAACCACCAACAGACTATCTCATGCAACAGCAAAGGGTTTATTGAGTGTCCAGCATGCTGGTGCTCAGAGCTCACTTGAATAGAGCAGATAGCCCTGAGAATAGCTTAAGTAGAGCTTATATACATTACCTGGAGAGGGCAGGGAGGGAAGTTTATTGATGGATCGGGGTGAGTGGGCGATTTGCGTGCAACTGGGTGAGGGAGCACATTCTGCAGTTGGGCAGTTGGGGACAGCACATACTGGGAACAAGATTTGCAAGCATTTCTCAAGATTTCAACAGTGTTTTGTTAAGCATACAGAAAAACAGGAAGTGACAAGTACCTATTTTACTAACCTTTTATTCCCCACTTCTTCTTCTGGCTACTTTTAATCATAAAAATGATCATTGGGGGGGTGTCACATTCTATGTATACTAGTAGGGTATTACCATAAGTTTAACTCGTCCAATTTGAGCCTGGAGAAAAGAAATTACACGGATGAGAAAACAGGGTTTAATAGTTAGCAATAGCATGAGGATTACTATTGGACCGGCCAGGGTTGATAAAAACGTAGTTAACCAGGAAGACTGTGTGAACCAAGACTCAAACCACCTTTTTTGGGCCTCTCTGTCTCGTTGATGCTTTTCAAGGCATCTTTTTAATTTACTCTTAGATTTTATTACAAGTCCAGTATGCTCGGCATACAAACAACTTTCTTTTCTCAATGTAGCACAAAGCCCCCTTCTCTCATGACGAGGAGGTCCAACCCTCGAGTGGTCTGAAAAACAACTTCAGAGAGATAGGTAAAAGACTCATGCAAAGCTCTGATGGAGGTTTCTAATATCTTAGTTTTGGTCTATTGCTGTCATTTGTTGGGTCATTTGTTGAGTCCCTTGGACAAAGGCAGTGGTTCCCTTGGCCACCAGTGCAGCAATTTCTATTCCTAATAGGATGGCTACATTGAGAGATATATATTTTCAGTGGAACCGGGTTGAATGCCCCCCTATTTGATCTTCAAATGAATCTGCGTCGTGATAGAGCACTCTGGGAAACATCTGCACGATTACACAATTAATCACATCTGTTGACCATTTCATGAAAACATTAACAATGTTTAAGTATATAGAATCATGCTGTAGTAGGGAAGGACAAGGCAACGCACCTAAGATAGCACTGAAGACAGGGAAACAGTCCTATTTGGTTGCAACCAGATTCAGAGGGCATTGATTCTGTTGTAATCAACTAATCCTCTGAAACCCAAGTTTAGGTAGTTTCAGAATTTTGTACCCAACATGTAAGGGAAGGGGCTCAGAAGTTCACAGTCTGCAGAAGTTGAAAAAAGCAGTTTTTGTTTCTGTTTTTTCCTCGGTTCTGGGCAAGTTAACTTTTCAAGGACACCTGGGAGGGAAAGAGCTTTTTCTTCCCTTTCTTATTTTCCCATTGCCAGCTGTTACTACGGAGCCCAGTTGCTAACTTCGTTAACTTAGAAATGTAGCCATCTCTGTGAAGCCCCACGTCAAGGCCAGAGGCCTTGTTCACATATTTTTTTGAAAAACTAGTAAGGGGGTGTCTGGATTAGGAGTGCTGATTTTTTTAGCCAGTGGCCAAGTAGAACAGGGCAACATGAAAATAGGAAGTTTAACTACATTGAACTTTTTTATAGGGACTCTTTTGCTGAAAGTCCTAAAGTCAGCCATGGTGAAGACTTCTGGAGAAGGTCAGTTAAAGACTTTTCTGTGGGCCTGGTATAGAGGGGAAAGACAGAGAAGGTGGGGCTGAGAGCAGCTCCGAGGATCTGAGAATGAGAAAAGAGAGATGTAAAAAAATAATGGGAAAGTGGTTTGGAATTTTCCTAGCAACAAATATTTGAGCAGTAGAACAGGTCAAGCAGAGGGGAAGATGGTAGTGAGTATCCCAAAACGCAGAGGGACTTTAAATTTGTAGTAAACTGTTTTCAGTGATGACAAAGCAACTTTAAAGGCCATTTTCATTACATCTTGGATAGAGGTCTGAGGGCTCTCCTCAGCTGGTTTGAGCTTTGGGTTAGTTGGTAAGAGGACCTGGTGGGACCCAGTGCGGGCACTGTCAACAGAAGAGAGGAGTGAGTGGGTGGAGGGGTACCTCAGTACCTGCTACCTCAGCAAGGGGGCAATGGTCTGAGAACCAGCAGAGGTTTGGGTTTTTGATCTAATAATTGTAGTGGAGAAATCAGGTTGCTGAGGTGGGAGTGACAGCAGAGACTCTGGAACAGAAGGCTGAAGGTGAGGATCTATTGGATAAGCATAGTTCAGGATGTGAGCGAAGAAGGGAAAAGGCCTCCACATAGTGGAATCTCCTTTCACCCTTTTGAGCACTAGCAGATGTTAAAAAGGTCATGCAGGATTTGAGGATCTAGAATCCCCTCTGGTGGCCATCAGTTTTTGTTATCTAATTCGTAATATGGCCAATGCTGTCTACTGAATTTAATGCAGGGTTTGGGTTCCATCAGGCAGCCCCTGTACGCTAACATCCCCATGACTTACAGAAGAAGTCGGCTTTTCCCCCACACAGCCATGGCTGTTTTTGGCTTTGACAGTCGGCCGGGTAAACACAGTAATCTAGGCTAGCCAACCTGCATCTGGCTCGTGTGTCCCTACATCCATAATATTTGTTTCCATTATCTATGGTAAGGAAGGGATTTAATGGAATTTTAGTGGGATCCTCTTCATCAGGGATATCCCATTAGGAAAGACCTATAGCCAGCTGACAAATGTCTGGGTGGAGAGATGGTCACCAGGTCCCTAAGTGGGCTGCATGCAAGATAGATTATACTTCTTTTCCAGTAGAATTTGTGATCAGCCATCGCTGCTGAACGGGCTGATGAGGGTTAGGACTACTTGTGGCCAAGGGAAGAGTCTATAGGCTTATCCACACGGTGAATATGCAATTTGAAAGTGTTACCAGTCTTTTCCAGTTTCCAGCCAGAGTGTGGACAGGGCGCAGGCTTGAGATGAGAGGCATGGATCCAGGAAGTGATTCCGTTTACCTTTACCACTATAGATAAGTGGTAAAGTAGCACCTGGTATGGTCCTTTCCAGTGGGGTTCCAGGGATGACACCTGATATCATCTTACGTAGATGAAGTCTCTTACTTGATATCGATGTGTAGTCCCCTCGTCCCCAGTTTGGTAGGGAGTGGCCAGCTGTTTCCACAGGTATCACTGAGATCTTTCAAGAGCTTTAAGTCTGTCAAACAAGGGGGTGTGAAAGGGATTGTTAGGTCTTAGAGTTGGGCTTTGGTCCGTTACTGGAAGAGAGGCACCCTAGATATTCACAGGGGGTGTGGTTACTCAAAGAAACAGAGGGCATATTTCTTGCACGAAACATTGTATAAGGCATGAGCATAGTCCAATCATTTATGCAGGTCTCTAAGCTTAATTTCGTTGAGGTCTCTTTAATGGTTCTATTTATTCTTTCTACCTGTCCTGAACTCTGGGGTCTGTAAGCACAATTAAACTTCCAATGAATCCCCAGGTTCCTGGCTAACCCCTGACTTACTTGGGCCATGAACACCGGTGCATTATCAGACCGTATTACCTTTGGCAGGCCGTATCTTTGAAAAATGTCTTTCAGGATCTGCTTGACCACCATTAGCACTGTTTCTTTTTTTTTTCTTTTAGTGGGGAAGGATTCAATCCATCCTAAAAAATGTATCTACAAAGACTAGAAGATATTTATGTCCATACCTTGCTGGCTTAATTTCAGTAAAGTCAACTTCCCAGAATTGTCCTGGTCTGGTTCCTCGTAGGTGCTTTCCTGCAGGAAGCTTGGAAGGGTAAGAATTTATCAATTGATGGACTTGACAGGCTTTTTTTTTACCCATTCAGTTATTTCTTTTTGCTGTGAGTCAGTTAGTGGAAAACTCTGTTCTTGATACTTCAGAAATACCTGCAGTTTCTTTGAACCAAGGTGAGTGAGTTGATGTGCATTTTCTACTGACGTATTTAGAGCTGTGACTATAGGAGTTTTTACTGAAGGATTTAGAAATTCCACTTGGGGGCCTTCAGGGTTAAAAGTTATTTTGGACCGGAACTTGGTGAGCAGATCTCTGCCCATCAATGGGGCTAGGAATTCTGGGATTACTAGGAAGGAGTGATGGATTTTTCCTTTCCCCAGTTCCATGATCCTCTTAGTTGTCCAAGCCCGATATTTACTGACATTAGCCCCTTGAACTAGAGACCTTTTATTTGATAGAGGGCCCAATGTGACATTAGGGGTGAGTATATTGCCCCTTTATCCACTTCAAAGATTACTGGGGTCCCCTCCACTTCAAAAGTTACCCTGAACTCGGGGAGGGGATCTGAGCCCCGACTTTCATACTCATCCTCCAGAGTCAGAATGGCTGACTGGCGTGGCTGTCCCTTTCTAGGGCACTCTTTGGCCCAGTGTCCTTTTTTTTACAGTTGGTACATTGATCTGAGGCCAGGGGTGGCCTCTGGCATGGGACCAGGTATCCCTTCCTGTTTCCCTGTTTCTTAATTTCTGGCCCTTTTGTTGTTGTGACCAGGACCTTAGTCAACGCCTTAGTCTGTCTTTTGTTTCTTTTATCCTCACTTTGCTTCTTTCTCTTCCTCAGTTTCACTCTTAAGGTATATTTTCTTGGCTTCTCTGACTAAATCTCTCAAAGTCATATCTTGTAATCCATCTAAGCATTGTGACTTTCTTTTAATATCCAGGGCAGCTTGCCCAATAAAGGCCATCATGACAGATGCCTTTTGATCCTCTGCCTGTGGATCAAAAGGAGTATATCTCCTACATGCCTCCATAATTCTCTCTAGAAACATAGAGGGAGATTCATCAGGCCTTTGAATAATCTCTATTACCTTGGCCAAATTAGTTGGTCGCCTAGTGGCCACTTGGAGGCCCACTATTAGAACCTGGCGATAAGTGGACAGATGCTTTCTAACTTCAATGTTGTTGGTGTCCCAGTTGGGTTGTTTCAAGGGAAAACCAGCTTTGATTAAGTTGGGAAAATGTGTCCGTCTTTAATCTGGTCGGAGGACATTTTTTTATAGCTTCCAGGAAGATTCTCTTTTGTTCCTCTGTCGTGAAGAGAGTCCCTAGGAATTGTTGACAGTCATCCCAAGTAGGCAGGTGTGAAAACATCAATGACTCAACGAGACCTGTGAGCCCGATGGGGTCCTCGGAAAAAGGGGGATTGTTATTTTCCAGTTATATAGGTCGGAAGAGGAGAAAGGCCAATATTTGTAGGCTTGCATTTTCCCCCCATGGCCTTCGTCAATCAATGGTCCGTA
Source organism: Callospermophilus lateralis (assembly GCF_048772815.1). Classification (NCBI taxonomy): domain Eukaryota; kingdom Metazoa; phylum Chordata; class Mammalia; order Rodentia; family Sciuridae; genus Callospermophilus; species Callospermophilus lateralis. The sequence goes on from NW_027512805.1 coordinate 27,896, forward strand.
GGGACATAGGGGGAGCATCACAGGAGGTCCAGGGTTTTCAATCATTCGCCACCATCAAGTTCCCTTAGCTGGGCTAGCTTCCTCCTGCGGAGGAGGGGCTGTGTGTGCTGCGGGGGAGTTATCTGGAGGGCGCTGGGCCAGCTTAGATTCCTCCAATGGTAGAGAGGCTGAGTCAGCTGCAGGAGAATCACTTAGAGGGTGTTGGTGGTTGGGGGACGAGGGCAGGGTATAATAAGGGGGAAGAGAGTACAGTAGAGTCAAATCTTGTGACTCAGGGATTACAAAGGGTGGAGGAGGAGGAGGAGCAGAGGGTTTGAGAGATCATGGGGGAAGGAGTAGGAGCAGGGGAAGGGACAAAGAAAGGCTTCACCCATTGAGGAGGAGATTTGCAGAGGTCCTGCAAAGTTAAGATATATGGCTGTTGATCCGGATGGCTATGTGTGCCTGGGTGAAAGACAATATCTCTGACTTCCTAAATTAGTGGGAAATAGAAAGATCCTTCTAGGGGCCATCCAAATTCAAAGGTGGGCCATTCTGAGGCACAGAGATTCCGAAAGGTCCAACGTTTTACTAAAAAAGAAAGATTCTGAGCCCTTAAGCGGACTTTGGTCCAGTGATCAAGGGTCAGGGACAGGGGCATTGAAGTGCTGTGTCCCATAATGAAAGATACACAAAGAGTGAATGCAAGACACACGACACAGACAAGACAAGACAATAAAGACATTCAATGGACATCCAAAACTGAGACCAGGACTGAGTAGCCAGCAAAACCCAATGGCCTGGCAATTCCGAATCTGATACAAAATATTACTGAGTCGAGGAGACTATTGTTCCTCGATTTCCCGAGTCTTTGGGAAGTCCCCCAGGGACGTGGCCTGCGGCTCTGTGACACGTCTGTCAGCCACCATCGGAGAGAACTCACGCTCTTCATCGACAGCCATTTTGCCAAGCCCTAACCTTAACACTGAAACAAGAAAGAGGGGCCTTACTTAACCCGAGAGGAACCCGTTAGGGTCTTTTGTCCGCCGCTGCCAAAACTCGGTGGAATCTCCATATGTAAAGGTCGGGCGAGCATGGAAGGAAGAGACCACTAACAGACTGTCTTATCCAACAGCAAAGGGTTTATTCTGGGTCCAGCATGCTGGGGCTCGGAGCTCACTTGAATAGATCAGAGAGCCCTGAGAACAGTTTAAGCAGAACATATATATTTTCCTTGGAGAGGGCAGGGAGGGAAGTTTACTGATGGTTCAGGGCGAGTGGTCGGTTTGCGTGCAACCGGGTGAGGGAGTACATTCTACACTTTGGCACTTGGGGACAGCACATTCTGGGAACAAGATTAGCAAACAGTTCTCAAGATTTTAACAGTGTTTTGTTAAGCATACAGAAAAACAGGAAGTGACAAGTACCTATTTTATTAACCTTTCACTACCGACTATCCTTTTTGACTGAATGTTCTCTTCTACATTCTATGATCCAAAGTACAAGGTCTTATGCCATTGTATATCAATTTATTCAAAGCTAAGTATCCCAATCAAGGGCCCAGTGCCCTTCTGGGCTTCAAATGTTACTTAGATTTCTGTTTTTATACATATATTTCACCTATATATTTTTATACATATTGCAGGTTCCCAATACCATTATTTATTCAGCATAATGATTCCTAACCCAAATCAAACATGTTATTAACCCTAACCATTCATGGTTCCCTCAATCTAACTTTACAGAAGAGCAGGGACAGAGTTGGTCTTACAATACAGGAATATAGGGAATCTTCCACCTGCTGATAACCTCAAAGGTCCATGCAGATATAATCTCTGGAGAAGATGTAGGCAACTCTGAAAGACCTGAGAGTGCAAAAGTCATCTTCCATGGAAAACAACCTGGTCAGGGTGAAGTGTTCTGTCTGAATCAGGCTCTCCATTCTTAATGTAGAGAAGATGGACCAAATGAGACCTGTGTGGAGAGCTGCTCCTGGGTGCCTATGGGTGATATACCATTCTAACTTGTGAAAGTGTCACAGGAAGCAGGGGCAGCCTCCATCTCATGGGAAGCTTGGAAGCAACTCTTAGGACAGATTGGTTGCCAAGGCAGTGAACTCATTCAGTTTCTGACGGAAGTGACCTCACCTCACTTCCTTGGTGATGGAACTCTGTGAACTTGCAATCCAGGAAGCCAGTCAAACATTGACAGTCCCAGTCCCAGTCTCAGTGGTTATACTTTTTGAATTTCCCAACGACAGAGTCAGTCTTTCTTGGTACCTACTAATGTTAGGATCGCCAAATGGCAGGAAAACTCTGAAGAGGGGCCTTTCCTGAGAAAACAGGTAGTGGCTCACCGCTGGCTCCTGACAACTTCAGAGAGTTGGCAAAGGACACAAAATCTGAGACAGGACAGACCATTTCGGGGGAACGTAGAATGGCCCACAGTCAGAGGACACTCCAAATAGTCACAACCTACTTGGAGGAAAGAGGTGCCTTTGTGGGTGTGGGTGTGGGTTTGTGGTTTTGGCTCATGTTCTGAGAAGAGGTAGGAAATGAGGTTTGTTTGGTTTGCGGTGAATTGTTTCTAGTAAGTCATTTGACAATGCGAGTGTTTCTGTGTCGCTGTATCCCGCTGTGTCCGTTATTGTAGATATTAGAAAAGAGAAAGCATCAATGGATGTGTCCTGTCTTTTAGAAAGCTTACCAGCATTCATGCTGCCCAATTTATAAATGGAATGTGGCTTGCCATAATGATGGGCAACACCTACGATCTTCCTTAGTTCCTGTTTTCTTCCTGAAATCTGGCCACTCTCCATAATAGGCTCATGGTTTTGTATCCAAGATATGTACCACCTCCATGCTCTGTGACATGGCCATGTACTGAATAACTGAAGTGAATTGCGAGCATCTCAGAAAACTCACATACCTGTTTAACCTGTAAAGTCTCATTGGAGAAACCCTGCTTTGGGCCTTTTGCTTACCTATTGTTCTGTTTCCCTGAATGTCAGGAAGGTCTTTGCCTCAGGACAACGCTTTGCGAAGTCTAAAGAAAACCTTTTTCAAATAAAAAAGAATGGGCATCAGCTGTGGCTCTTTGCTTAATTGCTTTGCAAAAAGATGTGTATGAATCAGCGTCTTGGCCCTGTGTTAGGCTGTAGCTTAGATTCTCAGCAACTGATGGATCTAAAGAAACATCCCATCTGTGCATCCAAAACCAAAATAGCAAAAGAGCAGTCATTGTGGATGAAGTCTTTCGCCTTCCTCTGTAAGGTTTCTGACATCAATCAAGTGAGAATAGGGATCCTTTAGGTCAAATGAGTTCTTCAGTTCCCTGCAGAGGATAGCCCATAGGTGGTTGGGTTTTCTCATGACTCAAATTCATATAAAGAATTTAAACCCCACAGTCAGTAGTTCTCAAATTTGAGAAGTGGATCAGTATTAACGGCAGGCCTATTTGATCACTCCTGGTTCAAAGGAAGGGTGTCCAGGTCACGCAGAATTTAGGTAAATGAGGGGCAAGAAAGCATATTTTGGACACTCTCTTGGGCTGCATTCCTCATGAAAATCTCCAGTCAGAGGTTATGATAAGTGTCTATATGGAAGAAGATGAGGGCCATGTGGGAGTGTTTTGGATTTAATTGTGGTTATTTTTGTGGCAGTTGGAAGGGATGACTGAGTCCACCTGGGTTTGAACTCTGGTGTGATTCCCCTTAGAGGCTGAGTACAGGAACTGAACATAGAGAAGTATGGCCATGAATTGTGTTGGGATTTTAGAAGACCAAGCATGAGAGTCACCATTGGAAACTGAGATCTAGGCCCAGGGTGGCTTTTCAGAGACCACTGGGAATCTCAGGCTTGATATCACATGATTTTATTCTTAACGACTTGGCAGTCTTAGTTGAGAGTCAAAACACACATGGACGTTACATTGTAGACCTCAATGGGCCTGGATTTATGTGACACTTTGGCCAATCTTTGGGAAACCTTGCCAGTGAGAGTTCTCCAGAACTTCATTTGAAATGAACTTCCACAACATTTAACGGTCCCTGAATGAATTGAAACCCACATGCTGCCAACTTCATCCTTGAAAAATTGCTAGATAAATACCATGAAATTTTTGAAATTCCCATGACCAGATGGCACTGGAGAAACTTTGGTTGTCCTGTTGCTGAACATGATTATTCAGGACAGTGACTTGATTGACTGAGTTTCATGAAAATGGTGTATAACAGAGATTTCAGGAAGTTGGACCCTGCAGAGTAGTGGGCCTAGTGCAGTGAAGGGCAGGTGTGTGATAAAAAAAAATCTGTGGTGGGGCCATGTGGATCTGCCATTGTCTTCCAATTGGCTTGTGACTGACATGGTGCAGCCAGCAGACGCTTCTATGTAAAGGTATCTTTTTATATGGAGAGGTTTCAGGCCAATGTTCAGAATCCGGTTGCTATGGTCAAGGAGGCAAGCTATGTGGAAGAGAAGCCTGGTTGGTACATTCTTCTGCAGGCCCTGACCCACCACAGGTGACAGAACTCCCTCCAGCACTGTGTCCCAGGTGAATTCCTTGTATTTCTTGAAGCAAATACGAAACTCCCAGTGCAGTAGCAAGAAACACCAGGAAAACTGGAGGATGACCAAATGGCTTCAGAGTCCACAAGAGTAGACAATTAGTCCCCAGTGGCCACAGTTTACCTACAAACAGAAAATTAAAGACAGCTTCCTCATGTTTATTGGAAAATAAGAAATCATGTATTCCAGGTCACATAGAAGCATACCCAGACTTGATTGTCTCACTACAAAGGAAGCTAAATCTCCTGACTACAACACATATTTCAAGTGCCCAACCTCAGAGGCAGTTCCTCAAGAAGTCTTTAGTCCAGCAGAGCTCCATGTTTGTGGAGTGTTTACCCTGTCCCTTACTTTTGGAATCTCCTCTACCACCTCCAAGTTTGTGAACTCATGAGCATATTTGATTCCAGATATGTATTCACAGATTTTCTAACTCTTCTCCTCTAATTGTGTCTAACTTGGGGCCAAGGTAATCTCAAGGCATTGTTGAGAGTGGGAAGATACTTTTGTAGCATATATTTGCATAAACATTGGAATCATTTTCCAAATTTTCATTTGAAATACTGAATCCCTGACACAAACCCATGCCAACTAGACTCTGACTACTAATTCTAATATGATGGAGAAAATTAACCCAAACAGAATAGAAATACAAGCAGTTCAGAGGACGAATGGTGTATCATTGGAATTGCCTTTTGCTTTATATAGGGTAGGAGTTATAAATCTAGTCAATTTTTTGTTGAAATGGTTCTCCATGTGTTTTTCAAGTTAACAAATATGTGAATTCCTGTCTACCTTTCTCTGTATCCTATTCAGCGCATGTATTTTTATATGCACATATAGAATCCTACCTGGTACCACACGTACATTCTTGTGAGGTGGCTCACTTGGCAGACACAAATTGTGAAAAGAGATCACTCCTACTAAACGCTGTTGAAACTGAAAATTCAAACTATTGATGAGCTTCCTGGTACAATAAAATTATACATGAATCCATGTTCAGTAAAACGAATTTATCTGGATCTGTGGATGACATATATTTCGTGGTGAATTTCAATTGGCTTATATTGCTACTTTTTAATGTCTGTTTGTGTGTGTGCCTGTGTGTGTGTGTGTGTGTGTGTGTGTGTGTGTGTGTGTGTGTTTATATATATATATACACACACACTCTACAGATTTTTCAAAATATGAAATATATGTGTCTTATTATACACTCCGTAAATTCATTCATATTCATGTATGTGGATTAATAATCAACTTTTCACAAGATTATTCTGAGAAATATTCATCCACCTGAACTACATATTTGATTCCTAGTACTGAAAACTAACAGTAAATGGTGCATACAAATCCTAATATCTCTGCAGTAACTGACACAGTTTTATATCAATGCAAGTAGATTCCTATGGGACGTGATGTGTATTTTGTCTTTCATTTTTATTCAATACTGGTACATTACTTTTTCTTCAGTTAATGCACATGGTAGGATATATATTTAATCCACTAGTTCAGAAATTTATAGGCATTTTTGTCTTACTTTCCATCACTTCCTTATTCAGAAAACATGTTTTCCACAGGGTTTCTTGACTGGTCTTTTCATGAGACTTCTTTCACAAAATGCAAAGGTCACACTAATGTTTGTACCGAAGTCTAAATGGAAAGTGAGTATGGATTACTAAAAACATCTATGTCCAGGTTGCCTAATGCTATCAAATGTCAATCCTATTGGTGACTACATATTTGTTTCTTCCTAAGATTATATATTCAACCTCAACACTGTTGAAAATGCCTGATCCTATCACTTACTTTATACTTTGCCTGATTTCCTAATGTCTCTATTGACATATGGTTTCCTACATATTTTCCAGAGTTCATCAATGTGACTGGCTCTTCACATGTACTGATATTTACATTCATTCTCTACCCGAAACCCTACTGTTAAAGAACGTTTGGTTAAAATCCTATACTCACTCTGCTTTCTAAACCTACTGAATATCTTCCTAATCCTACTGACTATCCTTTTGACTGGATGTTCTTTTCGACATTCAATCATCCAAGGTACAAGGTCCTATGCCATTGTATATCAATTTATCTGAGACATCTGTGCAGAATATAATTCAAAGCTGAGTATCCCAATCAAGGGCCCAATGCACTTCTGGGTTTCAAATCTTACCTAGATTTCTGTGTTCATACTTATATTTCACCTATATATTCTTGTAAATATCGCAGGTTCCCAAAACCATTATTCATCGCACAGAATGATTCCTAACCCAAATCAAACCTGTTATTAACCCTAAGCATACACTGTTCCATCAATCTATCTTTACAATAGAGCAGGGACAGAGTTGGTCTTACAATACAGGAATTTAGGGTATCTTCCACCTGCTGAAACCTCAAAGGTCCATGCAGAAATGATCCCTGGAGAAGACTTAGGCAGCTATGAAGGACCTGAGAGCGCAAAATCATCTTCCATGGCAAAAAAACCGGTCAGGATGAAGTATTGTGTCTGAATCAGTCGCTCTGTTCTTAATGTAGAGAAGATGGACAAAACCAGGCCTGTGTGGAGAGCTGTTCCATGGTGCCTGTGGTTGATATACCATTCTAACTTATGACTGAGTCAGAGAAAGTAGGGGCAGCCTCCATCTCATGGGACCTTTGTAAACAACTGTTAGGACAAAGTGGTTGCCAAGGTATTGACCTCATTCAATTCCTGAAGGGAGTGACCTACCTCACTTCCTTGGTGATAGAACTCTCTGAACTTGGGATCCAGGAAGCCAGGCACCCAGAGCCAGTGCCAGTCCCATTCCCAGTGGGCACACTTGTTTGAATTTTCCAAGGACAGAGTCAGTCTTTCTTGGTACCTCCTGATGTGAGGATGACCAAATGCCAGGAGAACTCTGAAGAGGGGCCTTTCCTGAGAAAGCAGGTAGTGGCTCATTGCTGGCTCCTGACAACTTAACAGAGTTGGCAAAAGGGACCTGATCTGATACAGGACAGGCCATTTGGGGGGAACATAGTATGGTCCACCAGTCAGAGGACACTCCGGATAGTCACAGACCTAGTTGTGGGAATGAGGTGCCTTAGTGGGTGTGGGTGTGAGTTCGTGCTTTTGTCTCATGTTCTGAGAATAGGTAGCAAAGGTGGTTTGTTTGGTTTGGAGTCGACTGTTTCTAGTAAGTCGTTTGAGAAGGCGAGTTTTTCTATGTCTGTGTATCCACTGTGTCCGTGGTTGTAGTTATTAGAAAAGCCAATACATCAATAGAGGTGTCCTGACTAGTAGGAAGCTTCCAGGCATTTATTCTGCCCTTTTTATGAATGGACTGCAGCTTGCCTTATGGATAGACAACACCTACTATCTTCCCAAGTTCCTGTTCACCTCCTGATTTCTGGCCTCTCTCCAGAATAGGCTCATGGTTTTGTGTCCAAGATATGTACCACCTCCAAACTCTGTGACATAGCCATGTACTGGATAGCTGAATGGAATGGGAACATCTCAGAAACCTCAGAGATCAGTGTAACCAGAAAAGTCTCAGTGGAGAAACCCTGCTTTGGGCAATTTGCTTACCTATGGTTCCCTTGCACTGAATGTTAGGAATGTCTTTGCCTCAGGCCACCCGTTTGTGGAGCCTGAAGAAGACAGTTTTCAAATTGAAATGAATGGGCATCACCTGTGGCTCTTTGCTTAATTACTTTGGAAAGGGATGTGTCTGAATCAGCCTCTTGGCCCTGTGTGAGGTTGTGGCTTTGATTCTCAGAACCTGATAGATCTAAAGAAAAATCCCATGTGTGCATCCAAAACCAAAATTGCCAAAAGAGCAGTCATTGCTGATGAAGTCTTTCACCTCCCTCTGTAAGTTTTTTGACCTCTATCAAGTGAGAATAGGAAAGATACACCAAGTCAATTGATGGCTCCTATTGGAAAAATTCTATCACTGATGACAGCATCAGCATAAGTACCCCAACACTACGACAATTCGCTGCAGCAGCAGATAGTTCACAATGCATACAAGTGAGTTCACAATGCATACAAGTGATACATAATCCAGGCAAGTTCTGCAAGCAGTTCAGTGATGGCTATCGCAGAATCTGTAGATTGGTTTTATCTTTGTCTTCACTGGCACTGGGATGAAAATAGGAATTCTGGCAGTAATGCCTAAGGAAAAAATTATGTAACATTCCTGAGGGCACTAAAAGAAAACAATTTTCTTAACAATTTACATTATCTTGAAGAGAATAATTAAATATAATGAAAAGGAAAAGTGAAAGTAAACAAGCACGTCTGTTAACCTCCTATTTTTTCACATATTAAGACAATCCTGAACAGTTGTTTTCCCAATTTAAATTAAACAATTTAATTCACGTGAATAAAAAAAATGGATATATTATTTCATTAGCACTCATCATATGTGATATATGGACATACGCACATTCAAATATATAACAAAAAACACAAGTGTGCACACATAATAAATACATACAACACATAATATAATAGTAAAGGCCTTATAACTTTTTACATGTGAAATCATCATTGCAATGTTTAAAAACTCTATAGTCAAAAAATAGAACTGATAAGCAAAACATTATCCTAGGTCTGTATGAGCTCAAAAAAAAAAAAACAAAAACAAAAGAGAACTTCATGATGTGGGAAAGGGCAATAATAAAATACGTATTGAAAAAAGCATCCCTGTTCTGTCGCAGATGTAAGGATAGCCAAACTGGAGTTTTCGATATCAGCTGTTATGGATTTGAGCCAAATCATCTTATTTTGGTCTATTGAAAGCGCTTCAGTTAATCTCTCTGGAATCCAAATCGGCTGCTGTTCTCCTTGTGGAAACACATAAACAGACCCCCGACTCCAGGCAATCACTGGGTCGGGACCTTAGTTAATCTCTATGGAATCCAAATCGGCTGCTGTTCTTCCTGTGGAAACCAAAAAACAGACCTCCAACTCCAGAAAATTAATGGGTCAGGACCTTTCCATTTTCCTGTTAGAATATCCTTCCAAAGTACCTCGGGCTTATACACATTTTTTGGACACTTATGCCTTTCTGCAGCACTAAGTCCTGAAAATCCAAATTTAAAAAGTTTAGATTAAAAAGGGTTATTTTAATTTTATCTTTGGGGAATTTATATTCCTTCCCAATTCTGTCTTCTTACTTTAATGAGTACATTTTAATAGTGTGATATGCTCTTTCAACTATGGCTTGTCCCTGTGGATTGTATGGGTTTCCTGTTATATGAGTAATGCCAAATGATGAGCAAAATGGTTTAAAAGAGGTAGAAGTATAACCGGGGGCATTATCTGTTTTTTACTGTTTTGGAATGACCACAGTGGCAAAATTTTCTAAGCAATGAGCTATAACATCTTTAGTTTTTTTCCCCAATGAAGGGAGCCCATCAAAAATCCAGAAGAAGTATCAACTGTAACATGCAAATATTTTACTTTTCCAAATTCTGGCAAGTGTGTGACTTCCATCTGCCATATATGGTAAGGTATCAATCCTCTAGGATTGACTCTAAGATTAAAATGTGGTAAAATGGTCACACAATTTTGACATTGTTTTATTATTTGTCTAGCTTGCTCCTTAGTTATTTTAAAATGCTTTTGTAAAGTATTAGCATTGATATGGAACTTTTCATGAAAATTTATAGCTTCTTCTAGTGTAGAGAAAATATGTATGTATGTCATGTGTAGTTTTACCTGCTAAATCATTGCCCAAACTAAGGGCTCCAGGCAATCCTGTATGTGCCAAGATATGTCCTATTAAGAATGGATCTTTTCTGTCCCAGATTAGACTTTGTATACTGGAAAGCAAAGAGAAAACAGTAGAGGAAGGGGAAATCCTACCAGCATCTTCAAGGGATACTATAGCATTAACTATATACTGACTATTGGAAAATAAATTAAACACAGAATCTTTAAACATCACAAAAGCTTATAATACTGCATTAAGCTCTACCTTTTGAGCTGATTGTTGGGGTGCTAAAAATGTAAAAATTTGATCAGGTGTAACTATTGCTGCTGTACCATTATTTGACCCATCAGTGAATATATTTGGAGCATTCATGATAGGTGTTTTCTTGTAATTTTTGGAAAAATTACAGGATGCAATGACCCAAAAGACAATAAAAGATTAGATGGTAAGTGGTTATCAAATGAAACATTAGATTTACACAGGATTATTGCCCAAGTATTTAACTCATTAGCTAATTCATCAATTTGATTCATAGTGTATGGAGTAATAATTTTATTGGGAGAAATTCCAAACACTCCCTTTGCTGCTTTTATTCCTATTAGTATTAATTGTCCCTAAGCCTCAGGATACCTAGTAATAATAGTGTTAGAAGAATAAGATAAATGTATCCATAATAATGGACCTTCTTGCCAAATACTCCTGTAGGAATATTTTTTTGTTGGTAGCACAATGAATAATAGAGGCATTATTTTATCAAATCTATCCAAATGCATATTTCCCATATATGTTTCAATGATTTTTAATGCCTTTCTTGCTTCAGGCATTAACATTCTGGGTGAATTTGGATCAGATGGACCTTTTAGGATATCAAATATAGGTCCCAACTCTCCTGTTGGTATACCTACATAAGGCCTTATCCAATTAATGTCTCCTAATAACTTTTGAAAGTCATTAATTGATTTGAGTTGATCTACTCGTATTTGAATTTTTGGTGGACTGACCATGGTTGAGGATAATAGAACTCCTAAATAATTAATTGGAAAATTTAATTGTACTTTATCAATTGATATCCCTAGATTATAATTTTTTAATAAGCTTGTAAGTGTGGCATAACATTCTAGCAATGGGTTTTTAACTTGTGTGCTAATAACACATCATCCATATTGTGAAATATTTGTAGTTCAGGATTTTGATTTCTAAGTGGCTGGATTACTTTGTTAACATATATTTGACAAATAGTTGGGCTGTTAGCCATCCCTTGAGGGAATACTTTCCACTCATACCTCTTATCAGGACCTTCATGATTCAGTGCAGGGATAGTAAATGCAAAACTTGGACTATCCTCAGGAAGAATTGGAAATGAAAAAAAAAAAACAATCTTTAATATGTATAACTAAAACATACCAAGTTTTTGGCAAAGCAGACAATTGAGGAATCCTTGATTGAGCAGGTCCCAAAATAACCATCTCATTATTAATGGCTCTTAAATCTTCCAATAATCTCCATTTACCAGATTTCTTTTTGATGACAAAAATGAAAGTATAATGGGGAGATACAGAAGGTTGTATATGTTCTTCCGCTAAATGTTGTTTGACCAGGAACTGGGCTGCTTGTATCTTTTCTTTAGTCAGGGTCCACTGAAGAACCCATACTGGTCTTTCTGATTTCCAAGTAATTTTTATTGTCTCAGTGGCCCTTTCTGAAAATCCAACCCATGTCTGTCTGTTGCTTGGTCTATTTGTATTGGTGCTGATATACCTTGATCTTGTTTTTCTAATCTTTTTCCTTTCCTAAAACCTTCTCTAGCCATAATAGTGGGTGCATTTTGATTGATGTTATTTGTTAATGTCAAACCTAATTGATCTAGGACATCTCATCCCCATAAATTTACGGGAAGATGATCCAATACATATGGCTGTATAGTTCTTTCACATTCTTCAGGATCCTTCCAATCCAATGCCATTGCACTTCTATGGGGATTAGTTGCCACTCCTAGGTCTCAAAGTATTTTAGTGTACTGTTGTAATGGCCAATGTTTTGGCCATTCTTGATGAGAGAAGATGCTAACATCTGCACCTGTATCAAGTAGCCCATTAAATTCATGTCCTTGAATATTTAGTTTTAGCCTGGGGCGAGAATCTAAATTTAAAGAAAGCATAACCAAATCTACACCTGTGGAGCCTAATCCCTTGGAACCTCTTTCTACAGCACGACTGGAAAATTGATCATGCAGACTGAGTATTATTAGTAACTGTGCTATTCTATCTCCTGGTGAAATTACTGATATGTCCTTTGGAGAACTGGGTATAATTTTATTTCACATTCATAATCGGGATCAATTACCCAAGGACTTATCATAAGTCCTTTTAGATTAGAAGAGCTGCGTCCCAATAATAAGCCTACCGTTCCTTTGAGAAGAGGTCCTCTCACCCTGTGTGAATGATTTGAACCCCCATCTCTACAGTTAGTACTGATCTGACGGAGGTGCAGATATCTAACCCTGCGCTCCCTCTGATTTGTCTGATGAGGCGTCTGATGGACAATGTGTCCTGGGCACTACACTGATGGGGTTGCTGGGTTCCTCCAGTGCTCTGTATATTTGTGGTTTTGGGCCCCAGAGCATTGGGCTCCCCTGTCCATTTTTTGGCAATGGAGCCCGATGCCTTTCTCCATGATATCGTGGATAAACAGCTAGTCCTTGTTCATTTTTGATAATGAAGTACCCTCTATGGTGGTTTGAGAATGGCATTCATTAGCCCAATGTCTCCCTCTATGGCATCGTGGGCAAATACCCACGTATTCTACTCCTTTGGTACCTAGTTTTGTTAAACCCTCTTCCTATGGAGCAATTCCTTTTAAAATGTCCTGTTTGTTCACAATTGTAGCATGTTCCTGGTCTGGCATCTAAAGCCTGTTTTACTGCAGCTGCCACAAATTGCCCTTGTTCATTGATGTCTCTGGCATCTAAAGCCTGTTTTACTGCAGCTGTCATGACTTTCTCTTATTCATTAATGTCTTTACATAATTTAATATATGTGTTTAAATCTTCATGTTTCCATGGTCTAGTGATATCTCTGCACCAACGATTCGCTTGGTCATAAGCCAGTTTTTTTATTAATGGCATTGCTTGTTCTGTATTCCCCAAAACTCTGGTAGCTGTTTGAATAAGCCTATCTACAAATTCAGTGTAAGATTCATTAGCTCCTTGTATTACCTTAGATAATTGACCTTGTAAACCTCCATGTCGTTGTAAAGTCTTCCATGCCCTAACCGCCTCTGCAGCAATTTTTGCGTATACGCCAGGATCATATGCAATTGGTTGCTGCTGATCCTCATAAGGTCCCTTTCTAACAACATATCCAGATTTCTCTGAGGATAACCAGTTTCTGCATTACGCCTAGCCATCTCCTTGCAAAATTCCTCATTGGCAACCTTCCATAAAAGGTATTGACCTCCATTTAGCACAGCTTTACACATATTAGCCCAATCTACTGGCGTCATATTCAATTTGTTAATGGATTCGACCAAGCTTACAATGAAGGGTGCTTGAGGATCATAGGTTGTTACAGCCCCTTTTAGCTGTTCACTATTTTGAAATTTAAAGCATGGTTAATTCGCTGCCCTCCTACCTCAAAATCAGGGCATGTTCATACTTGAGATCCTGTCTCAGGATCCGAACTATCAACTGTGGGGTTTGGGGGCCTCCCAGCATATGGAGGTGGCCTTGTTATTTGGACATTTACATCCTCTGGTGATAGAAAGGTGTTAGTAACAGTCTCCTGTAGAGGAGGCACTGTTGGTTGGACATTTACGCCCTCTAGTGATAGAAAGTTGTTAGTAGCAGTCTCCTTTTGTAACTTTGCCCCTGATGGCTTTTTCTGCCCTAAGCTTTGTTCTTCTATCTTTGTCTGAACTGAAGTCTTTGGACTAAGCAAACCAGATATGAACGTCCTCAATGGCAATATGCCAACTGGCAGAGTCCCTGGGCTGTTCTTTTACCCCCTTTTAAATCTTCACCATGATGGTTCCATTATGGTATATTTAACAACTCCTTAAAAATCCATGGGCTACATTTTTGTATTGTATCAACGTATGCCCTGACTGTTCTTGACTTTACTGAGATGCCTCCTTCCTCTAACAATTTACTTAACACTCTTTCAGTTTGTTTTTTTTTTACTAATTTCTGATCCAGTATTTCTACTATAATACAACCCAACAAGATGATGCCAAACAAAACCGAGACAGAATAAAATAAAAAGGGAACAACAAAAAGTCATTATAGCCTTTATATCCTACTGACATGTGCATCCGTCCTTTCTCCCTATCTGTTCCTCAGAAGTAAATAATTTTTTCTCAGATGTGAGCGGTTTTTCATCCATCTCACTCATCTCCATTGACAGGCAACAAAAGTGAAGCAAAACAAAAGAGGAATCTTAAATGGCTACCCATCCTCTCGCCCTTCGCTCAGGGGCGAGCAGTTTACCTTATCACTTACCCTCAGTGGCTCCCCGTGCAAGCCATAAAAATGCTGCAGTCTGGCTGGGCACGATTCAAGAGCCACTTTTCAAAAGAAACAAACTTTATTTTTAGAACCACACATGCCAAACAAAACAGCTCGTCAGGAAAAACCCTCAGAGCCCAACTGCCACCACTGGCTTTCTTGCAAAGTTTCTGTCACACCCACAAGCCTCTCCACCTCCCACAATCCTCCTGCTCTTGAGGCTATTTAGCTGGGTCAGGTGGGTGGAGCCAAAAAAGTCCCACAATGAGCAGCTCTGTGGTCTGAAAGGGCAGGGAAACTGCCCAATGAGCATCACCGCAGAGGAGCCAATCAGCTAGATGTTGCTGGGGCCGCTGTGAGCCAATAATCATCTGGCAGGGGAATGTTGCTGGTAGCTGGAAGTTTAATGGGGCCCCTTAAGCTGTGGCTTTCAACAAATTGGTGTCTCCTTTCTCTGTAGACTATTCAGCACATGTATTTTTATATGCACATATAGAATCCTACCTGTTATCACACGTACATTTTTGTGAGGTTGCTGACTAGGCAGATACAAGTTATGAGAAGAGATCACTCCTCTTAAATACTGTTGGAATTGAAAATTCAACCTATGGGTGAGCTTGCTAGTAGAACAACATTATATATAGATTCATTTTCAGTGAAATCAATATTTTTTTTCACCTGTGGATGATACATATTTCATGATGAATTTCGATTCGCAAATATATTGCTAGTTTTAATTTCTGTGTGTGTGTGTGTGTGTGTGTGTGTGTGTGTGTGTGTGTATATATATATATATATATATATATATACTCTCCAAATTTTTCAAAATATGAAATATATGAATCTTATTATACACTCCTTAAAATCATTCATATTTATGTATGTGGATTTATGATCAACTATTCACAAGATTATTCTCAGAAATATTCATCCACCTTAAATACAGATTTGTTTCCTAGTACTGAAGACTAACTTCAGTGAATGGTGCACACAAATCCTAATATTTCTACAGTAAAACCTAGTTCAACATCAATGCAAGCATTTTCCTATGGGACATGATGTGTATTTTGCAGTTCATTTTTATTAAACAGTGGTACATTACTATTTCTTCAGTTTATGCACATCATATGATATATATTTCATCCACAAGTTCACAAATTTATACGCATTTGTTTCAATTTCAAACACCTCCTGCTTCAGAACACATATATTCCTCCAGGGTTCTTGACTGGTCTTGTCATGAGACTTCTTTCCAAACACATTATTTTTGATTTTCATAATCATATTTGAAGCAAAACTCACACACTCTTCATGATAAACCACAACCCTAATATTACCGTTAGATGTATAACTGGTTGTAATGAATGTATGAATATCAATTTAAGATTTCCAGTATATTTTCAGATATCAAATCAATCCACTATTTAAAGTTGGAACCAGTTATATTATTTATTCACAGTATGGTCTATTCATACATTATTTCTATATCCATTGACACAGGGTACTCCACTTTTTTCCCCCAATATTTATACGTCTTCAAAATATTGCCCCCAGTAATGGTGGAAGAAATGCTCATGTCACCTGATCTACATATAAATTTTAACACAGTAATATTCTGGACACAGAAAGCAAAAGTCACTCTTATGATTGTAGCAAAGCCTAAAAGAAAAGTGAGCATGGATTACTAAAAATATCCATGTCCCGGTTTCTTAATGCTGTAAAATGTAAATCCTATTGATAAATCCTATGTATTTGTTTCTTTCTAAGATTATATATTCAAACTCAACCCTGTTCAAAATGTCTAATCCTATCCCTCACTTTATACGTTGCCTGATTTCTTAATGTCTCTATTGATATATGCTTTCCTACATATTTTTCCCATTTCATCATTGTGTCTCACTCTTCACATGTGCTGATATTTACATTCACTCTCTTATTGAAAACCAATTGCTAAAAATCTTTTGGTCCAAATCCTATACTCATTGTTGTTTCTAAACCTAGAGAATATCGTCCTAAACCTACGGACTTTCCCTTTGTGACTGGATGTTCTCTTCAACTTTCAATCATCCAAGGTACAAGGTCCTATGTCATTGTATATCGATTTATCTGAGACATCTGTGCAGAACATAATTCAAAGATAAGTAACCCACTCAATGGCCCAATGCCCATCTGAGCTTCAAATCCTGCCTAGATTTCTGTTTTCATACTTTTATTTTACCTATATATTCTTGTAAATATTGCAGATTCCCAGAACGAATATTCATCCTGCAGAATGATTCCTAACCCAAATCGAATGTGTTATTAACCCTAACCATACACTGTTTCCTCAATCTAACTTTACAGAAGAGCAGGGACAGTGTGACCAGGAAAGTCTCAGTGGAGAAACCCTGCTTTGGGCCTTTTGCTTACCTATTTTTCTGTTGCCCTGAATGTCAGGAAGTTCTTTACCTCAGGCTAACCCTTTGTAAAGCCTGAAGAAAACAGTTTTCAAATGGAAATGAATGGGCATCACCTGTGGCTCTTTGCTTAATTTCTTTGGAAAGGGATGTGTCTGAATCAGCCTCTTGGCCCTGTGTGAGGCTGTGACTTAGATTCTCAGCACCTGATGGATCTAAAGAAAGATTCCATGTGTGCATCCAAAACCAAAATGGCAAAAAGTTCACTCATTTTGGATGAAGTATCTTCCCTTCCTCTATTAGATTCCTGACCTCCATCAATTGAGAATAGGGATTTTTTGGGTCATATGAGTTCTTCAATCCCTAAAGAGGTGCTTGGGTTTCTCATGATTCCAATTCACATAAAGAATCTGTACCTATCAATCAGAAGTAGTCAGTCAATATTGCTCCCAGAAATGGTGGAAGAAATACTCATGTCACCTGATCTTCATATACATTTATTCACAGAAATATACTGGACACTAAATTCAAAGTTCACATTTATGATTGTACCAAAGCCAAAATGGAAAATTAACATGGATTACTAAAATCATCCATGTCCAAGATTACTTATGCTCTCAAATGTCAATCCTATTGATGACTACATATTTGTTTCTTCCTAAGATTGCATATTCAAACTCAACCCTTTGAAAATGTCTAAGCCGATCTCTCACTTTTTACTTTGCCTGATTTCATAATGTCCCTATTGATATCTGCTTACCTACATATTTTTCCCACTTCATCATTGTGACAGACTCTTCACATGTGCTGACATTTAAATTCATTTTCTAACCGAAACCCTATTGCTAAAGGAATTTTGTTCCAAATCATACACTCACCCTTTTTCTATACCTACCTACTATCTTCCTATTCCTACTGACTATCCCTTTTTGACTGGATATTCCCTTCTACATTCAATCATCCAAGGTACAAGGTCCCATTCCATTGTATATTGATTTATCTGAGACATCTGTGCAGAATGTAATTCAATGCTAAGTATCACAATCAAGGGCCCAATGCCCTTCTGGGCTTCCAATCTTACTTGGATTTCTGTTTTCATACACACTGTTCACCTCTATATTCTTATAAATTTCGCAGGTTGCCAATACCATTATTCATCCACAAAATGATTCCTAACACAAATTGAACCTGTTATTAACCCTAAACATACATTGTTCCCTCAATCTTACTTTACAGAAGAGCAGGGACAGAGGTGGTCTTATAATACTGGAATGTAGGGATCCTCTACCTGCTGAGAACTTCAAATATCCATGCTGAAAGGATCCCTGGAGAATATGTAGGCAGTTATGAAGGACCTGAGAGAGCACAAGTCATCTTCCATGGCAAACAACCTGGTCAGGATGAAGGGTTGTGTCTTAATCAGCCTCTCTCTTCTTAATGTAGAGAAGATGGACCAAATCAGGCCTGTATGGAGAGCTGTTCCCAGGTGCCTATGGTTGATATACCATTTTAACTTGTGAAATTGTCACATTAAGTAGGGGAAGCCTCCATCTCATGGGACCCTTGGAAGCAACTGTTAGGACAAAGTGGTTGCCAAGGCAGTGACTTCATTCAGATCCTGAAGGAAGTAACCTCACCTCACTTCCTCGGTGATGGAAATTGACATCCAGGAAGCCAAGCACACAGAGCCTGTCCCAGTCCCACTCCCAGTGATGTCACTAGTTTTGAATTACCAAGGACAGAGTCAGTCTATCTTGGTACCTACAGATGTGAGAATGGCCATATGCCAGAAAAGCTCTGAAGAGGGGGCTTGTATGAGAAAAGAGATAGTGGCTCACCACTGGCTTCTGACCAGTCTCAGTGAAGAAACCCTGCTTTGGTACTTTTAATTACCTATTGTTCTGTTGCTCTGAATTTCAGAAAGTTTTTTGCCTCAGGCCACCCCTTTGGGAAGCCTGAAGAAAAGAGTTTTCAAATGGAAATGAATGGGCATCATCTGTGGCTCCTTGCTTAATTGCTTTGGAAAGGGATGTGTCTGAATCAGCCTCTTGGCCCTGTGTGAGGCTACGGCTTAGATTCTCAGCACCTAATGGATCTAAAGAAACATCCCATGTTTGCATCCAAAACCAAAAAAGCCAAAAGAGCAGTCATTGTGGATGAAGTCTCTCACCTTCCTCTGTAAGGTTCCTGACGTCCATCTATGAGAATAGGGATCCTTTGGGTCCAATGAGTTCTTCAAAGCCCTGCAGAGACTAGACCATACGTTCATAGGTTTCTCATGACTCCAATTAACATAAAGAATCTAAACCCCACAGTCATTAGGCCTCAAAATGGAGAATCAGAGCAGTATTAAGGGCAGGCCTCTTTGATCACTCCTGGTTCACAGGAAGGGTGTCCCAGCCACACTGACTTTAGGCAAATGGGGGCAAGGGACCTTATTTTGGATACTGTCTTTGGCTGTGCCCCTCATGAAAAACTACAGCCTGAGGTTATGATGAGTGTCTATATGAAAGAAGATGAGGGCCATGTGGAAGTGTTTTGCTTTTAATTGTGGTCATTTTTGTGGCTGTTGGAAAAGATGATGGGTCCACCTTGTCTTGAACACTGGTGTGATTCCCCTTAGAGACTGAGTTATGGAATGGAACTCAAAGAAGTATTGCCGTGTATTGTTTTGGGATTTTAGGATGCCACGCATGAGAGTTGCCCTTGGAAACTGAGATCTAGGCCCAGGGTGGCTTTCCACAGAGCACTGGGAATCTCAGGAAGAATATCACATGATTTTATTCTTAAAGAATTGGCAGCCATAGTTGCAAGTCAAAACACAAATGAACCACACATTGTAGACCTCAAACGCCTGGCTTAATGTGACCTTTTTGCCTGTCTTTGGGAAGCCTTGCCTGTTAGAATTCTCCAGAGCTTTTATTGAAATGAGCTTCCTCTCCATTTAATGGTTTCTGAATGAAATGAAACCCACAGTGCCTCCAACTTCATCCTTGACAAATGCCTGATAAAAAACAAGAAATTTTTGAAATTCCCATGACCACTTCGCACTGTAGAATCTTTGGATGTCCTATTGATGATCACGAGTGTACCAGACAGTGCCTGATTGACTGGGTTTCATGAAAATGGTGTAGA
The DNA here is from genome assembly GCF_048772815.1 of Callospermophilus lateralis. Taxonomy (NCBI): domain Eukaryota; kingdom Metazoa; phylum Chordata; class Mammalia; order Rodentia; family Sciuridae; genus Callospermophilus; species Callospermophilus lateralis. The sequence continues at coordinate 48,171 of NW_027512805.1, forward strand.
ACAGAGATGGCAGTAATTTGGAACCTGCTGAGTAGTTGGCCTAGAAAAGTGGTGTGAAGGTGGGTGTTAAAACATCTGTGGTTGGGTGATGTGGATCTGCCATTGGCTTTCAAATGGTTTGTGACTGACATGGTGCAGCCCCCAGACCCTTGTATGTAAAGGCATGTTGTTATATGGAGAGGTTTCAGTGCAATGTTTAGAATCAGATTGCTAAGGTGAAGGGGGCAAGCGATGTGGGATAGAAGCCTGATTGGTGCATTCTCCTGCAGACCCTTACCCACCACATGTGACAGAACTCTTTTCAGTACTGTGTCCCAGTTGAACTCTTCGTATTTCATGAAGCAAATACCAAACTTCCAGTGCAGCTGCAAGAAACACAACAAAATTGGAGGATGAGCAAATGGCTTCCAAACTGGAAGACACTTAGCCCCCAGTGACAACAGTTTACCTACAAAAAGAGAATTCAGCACTGCTGCCTCATGTCCTTTGGAAAATAAGAAACCATGTCCTCCAGGTAACATACATGCAGACCCAGCTTAATGGTCTCACTACAAAGGGAGATAAAGCTCCTGACAACAACATATATTTTAAGTGCCCAACCTCAGAGGCAGTTTCTCAAGAAGTCTTTAGTCCAGCAGAGCTCCATGTTTGTGGAGTTTTACCCTCTCCCTTACATTTGGAAACTCCTCTACCACCTCCAAAGTTGTGAACTCCTGAGCATTTTCCATTCTTGATATGTATTCACAGATTTTCTAACTCTTCTCCTCTAATTGTGTCTTATTTGGGGTGAAGGTAATGTCAAGGCATTGTTCTGAATGAGAGTGTGAAGATTTTTGGGTAGCACATATTTGCATACACATTGGATTCTTTCTCCAATTTTTCATTTGAAATACTGAATCCCTGACTGTAAGGGGTAGAAGGAATTCTTTTTCAAAGAATAGCCTGACACTTACAAGAAACAGCCCCCAGGGAGACATCCTGTCTGGGAGACATCCTGTAGTCATCTGTGTTCCTGAGACATCCTGTGGCCATCTGTCTTCCTGAAATATTCTGAGGTTATCTCACCTTGTGAAGACATCCAGGAACTGCCGATAAGAGAGCTTTCAAATCTCCAGCATATAAATTCCCCTGTGTGAACAATAAAAGTTTGCATCTTGATCCGAACTTTTGTCTTGCTGTCATCTCTCATGTCTCTTGTCCCTTCATTCCTCCCCATCTAGGTTCGCTACCCACGTTGATGTGTCCTGCAGGCTGGGACAACTGGCGCCCAACGACTGGGGCTCGAGCCTTTGACTGAGGGGGAACCCCGTCCTCCTGGAAGATTTGGACAAGTGGAGCTCACGATTGCCTCAGCAGACACCACTGAGAGACAGATCCAGGAGGAGAGTGGGGATGACGCACAGTGAGTGACCCACCATGGGAAAAGCAATTTCGTCACATGATTTTTTTTGTCAGGCCAAAAGGAATCCTTAAATACATGGGGGCACGTGTTAAGAAAAATGACTTAAAATTTTTCTTTTCATACATTGAAAAATTGTTTCCATGGTTTCCCCTTGAAGGGACCATTGATGGTAAAAGATGGCTTAGAGTAGGAGACATTTTAAAAGATTATTATGAATCCTTTGGCCCAGAAAAAGTGTCTGTTCCTACCTTTTCTTTCTGGAAATTAATTAGTGAAATTCTTAAAAGTTCACCCTTTGACAATGGTACCTTAATACTTGTCAGGATTGGGGAAGAGACTATGCAAAAGACCTCTCATCCCTTCTCGGCATGCCCATCAGTTAGTATAGACATAGACCCTTCTTAGTCTCCCCAGGACCCTGGGAACCTTCCTGATCTTCCTCAAAATCCCACCCTAATGAATAAGGCTCCAATGGTTTCCAACAGCCTTTATGCAGTTTTAAATCCCAGAGAAACATTGACCCCTGGGGAGGAGGCTACCTTGGAGAAGGAAGCAGCTCGCTACCATTCAGAAGACCCGCCACCTCTCAGGACCCTGCCACAGCCTATAGGACTTACACATTCCCCTCCCTCCTATATCCCTCCTGCCTTTTATGCTCTGGCCCTTCAGGGGCCAAATGTCCCCCCAGATATTTTTTCCCCACTTCCCTTGCCTAATCCGGCTCCCTTGAGAGAGTCTCTCCAACATGGATGGGAACAGATCCAATTTTTAAAAGAATAAAGATCCCTTGACTCTGAGCTCTCTCCATTAGCCTTAGGAATGGAGTCAACACAAGCTGACCCACAGTGTTCTAATACAAAGGCGAAGCCGTTCCATCGGCCTGTGCTCGCCTTCCCAGTCACCAACAGTCAGATAGATAAGCCTGCTCAGGCTGAGGTCAAAGACTTACAAGAGGATCAAGAGGAGGAAGCGGAGGAAATGGATCAAGGAGATCAGGACTTAGAGGATGAGAAGTTCACCCCTAGGCAGGAAGGAACCCAGAGTGTCTACAAAAAATTTAGCCTCCATTTTCTTGAAAAACTTAAAAAGGCTTGTGCTCACTATGGCCCCACTGTGCCCTACACGTTGGCTTTATTAGAAAGCCACAACACACAATTTCTTACTCCCAATGATTGGAAATTTTTAGACCGAGCTGCCCTCAGTGCCGGAGACTTCCTACTATGGAATGCAGATTTCAAAGAGCCCTGTCAGAAACTGCTCAAAAAAAATTTAACAAAGGCCTCCTCTAAATCCTGGACTTATGTTAAGATAGTGGGCAATGCAACTTTTGACACTAAAACTAAACAGGCACGTTTCCCTGCTGGACTTTTTGCACAGATTTAGATGGCTGGCTTACATACTTGGAGACGCCTCCCTGAAAGGGCCTCGGCTATCACTTCCCTGGCCAGAATTCGACAAGGGCCCGACGAGGCTTATAGCGACTTTGTTCCCCGGCTTAACCTAGCTGTGGAATGCTTGCTTGGACCAAGCGAAAGCGAAAGCACCTTTGTAAAACATCTTGCCTTTGAAAACGCCAACCCAGCATATCAGGATGTTCTTCGACATCATAAGGATAAAGGGAAACTTTCTGACTTTATTAGAGTCTGTGCAGGGGTGGGTGCAGCCCATGCCATGGGTCTCACTTTAGTGCTCCCTTTACCAAGGCCTTTTACAATCCTGGCTCACGTATTTGCTTTACTTGTAAACAACCAGGCCATTTTGCACGCAAGTGTCCGACAGGCAAACAAAGAGTAAGAATAGCGTCTCCTCAAACTGGAGCTAAACCGCCCCCAGCTACACTTTGTCCTTGATATGGTAAAGTTCATCACTGGGCCAGTGAGTGTAGATCAATGACAAATGCCCTCGGACAGCCTATTTCTTCCTGCTTCTCAGGAAACTCCCTGGGGCAATAAGGTTTGTTCCCTTCCAAACTCCCAACCTACCTCAAAATCCTTCTCCACAATTGGCTCCCTCCAACTACCCACTCCAGGCAGTGCAGGATTGGACCTCTGTACCACCACTGATACAACATTAGACTCAATGCAAGGGCCCCAGATAATACCAACTGGAATTATGGGTCCCCCTCCATCTCATACGTGTGCCCTTCTTCTTGGAAGAGCCTCTACTACCTTAGAAGGTGTTCAGGTCTTCCCTGGCATTAATGATAATGATTTCACTGGAGAAATAAAAATACTGGACACAGTAATTAATAGAGTTGTGGCCATCCCAGGAGGAAAAAGTCTTGCACAATTAATACTCCTTCCCTTAGATTAAGGGGCACTTCCACCACCCAAACCTACTGTGGGGGACTGCCTCCTTGGGCTCCTCTGAGGTATATTGGGTTCATCCCATTTCTCATAATAAACACACCCTTACCTTACTTATTGAAGGAAAGGAATTCCAAGCAATTTTAGTTACTGGAGTTGATGCGACAATTATTTCTCAAAAATACTGGCGATCAGGTTGGCCCCTCACCCCATCCTTGACTGACCTTAAAGGGATAGGAAAGTCAAAAAATCCTCTGGTCAGCTCTACTGCTCTTAGCTGGACTGATAAAGAGGGTAATAAGGGAACTGTCACTTCTTTCGTTGTTCCTGACCTCCCTGTTTACCTATGGGCCCGAGATATTTTGAGTCAAATGGAAGTTATTCTTGCCAGTCCCAATTCCATGGTGACTCATCAAATGCTCCGTATGAATTTTGTCCCTGGTACAGGCCTTGGGAGGCTGAGACAAGGACTGGTGGGGCTTATACAACCCATAAAAAAAAATACATATGGACTTGGATATTTGGATTTTTAGTGTCGGTCCCTGACCCTCCTGTACCCCATGCAGATAAAATTATTTGGGAGACTCAGACTCTTGTGTGGGTGGATCAGTGGCCCCTTACCCATGAAAATTTGGAGGCTGCCTCCATGTTAGTGAAGGAACAGGTGGCAGCCCGCCATGTAGAGCCCTCAACCTCACCATCATACCCTCCTATTTTTGTTATCAAGAAAAAATCAGGCAAGTGGTGCCATTTACAAGATTTGTGTGCCATTAATAAAGTTATACTCCCGATGGGAGCACTACAGCCAGACATTCCCACACCAGTGGCTATTCACAAAAACTATTGTAAAATGGTTATGGACTTAAAAGTTTGCTTTTTTATCATTCCTTTACATCCTGAGGATACACCCTATTTTGCCTTTAGTCTTTCTTGCATTAATATTCAGGGCCTTATGCAGAGACTTCAATGGAAGGTTCTTTCCCAAGGTATGGCCAACAGCCCTACTCTTTGCCAAAAATAGGTTGCTCAAGCAGTAGACCCTGTGAGAGAGTGAGGGCCACAAATTTATATTTTACATTATATGGATGATTTGTTAATTGCTGCACCTAATACCCATGACCTTAATAATTGTTACTTGGACTTTTACAAAATCCTCACTACCTTGGGACTACAGATAGCTCCTAATAAGGTTCAAACACAGGACTCTTATATGAGTTTGGGCCTTAAAATTCTAGAAAATCAGATCCAAATTTCTAAAATACAAGGACGTGTGGACAATCTTCACACCCTTAAAGATTTTCAGAAATTACTGAGGGATATTCAATGTCTAATAACATATTTAAAATTATGCACTTGTGTACTTTTGACCCTTAAATATATTTTGAGAGGTAATTTCCACCCCTCCTCCCCTCAAAATCTTACTCCCAAGGCATGACAGGCATTAAACCAAGTAACAGAAGCCATTGCCCAACAATTTGTTACACAAATTTCTTATAACCTTTCTCTGGTTCTGGTTATTTTACACACTCCTCATACACCCACAGGAATATTTTGGCAGCGAGATCCACATTTTAAAAATAAAGACTGCCCCTTGTTTTGGGTCCATTTACCCACCACATCCTCGAAGGTTATTACTGTTTATCTTGCTCAGGTAGCTTCTATTATTTTTAAAGGTCATTTGATTTCTCTACAACATTTTGGCAAACACCGTGATAATATTTTTATTCCATATACTAAGGACCAAACCCAATTTTTACTAGAGACAAGGGATGAATGTGGTATTGCCCTATCAGGCTTTTGGGAACAATTGATCACTACCTCCCCAAAGACCCCCTTTTACATTTTGTCCAGTTACATCCATTTACTTTTCCTGAAATTACTCAAAAGTCTTCCATTCCTCAATCCCTTACTGTCTTTACAGACACTTCCTGTAATGGCCGAGCGGTCTTTGTTGTCAATAACAAGCCTACCACCTTTGATACTGTCTATCAGTCACCACAGTTTGTGGAATTGTTTGACATAACACAAGTTTTTATAACATTTTTTATAATCCTGTTAATATTTATAAAGACAGTGCCTACATTGCTCATTCTGTGCACCTGCTGGTGATTTCACCCCCCATTAAGGCTTCTAACAATGCGGCCTTTCTGTTTCACCAGCTTCAGCAGCTAATTCAGGCCAGACAACACCCATTTTTCTTAGGACACATCAGGGCACACTATGATCTTCCCAGCCCTCTAATTCAAGGTAATGCCCAAGCTGATGCAGCAACTCGTTCCATCTTTCCAATTTTTGTTGGCTCCATTCAAAAGGCCATGGAGTTACACAATATACACCATTTAAATTTCCAGAGCCTTTGATTACTTTGTAAAATTACCAGCAACAGGCACGAGAAATAGTAAAAGCATGCCCTGGTTGTGCTGTCTCCCTCCCCATTCAACACTTGGGAGTTAACCCCCGAGGATTACTGCCCGATCAGTTTTGGCAAATGGATGTTACTCATTTTCTTGAATTTGTAATAACCAAATATATACACGTTTCTGTAGATACCTTCAGCGGCTTTATTTTTGCATCACCACATTCTGGAGAGGCTACCAAAGATGTCCTTTCTCATCTTGTTTCAGCCTTTTCTGTTATGGGTAAACCAATACATATTAAAACAGATATTTATCCTACATTTACCATTGCCAAGTTTAAACAGTTTTGTGCTACCTTGCAAATTTGTCATACTACTAGAATTCCATACAACCCTCAGGGCCAAGGCATTGTGGAACTTGCCCACCTTAACTTAAAAACTTGGCTATCCCTCCTTAAGGCTTCCTCCCTTGTATTTACCACACCCAGGCATCGTCTTAACAATGCATTATTTGCCCTTATTTTTCTTACCCTAGACAATGAAGGCGATTCGGCAGCAGACAGACACTGCCATCCCTCGTCCAATTCTGTTCGCCCACCTGTTATGTGACACAATCCACTTACAAATAAATGGAAAGGCCCAGATCCTGTCCTCATCTGGGGAGGAGGCTCAGCTTGTGTTTTGGACCAAGATCAAACAGCCCCAAGGTGGTTACCAGAACTCCTGGTTAAACAGGTTAATGACTTGCCTCAAAACAGGGACAGAGGCACTCCTCATGAGGACAAAATTTCCTCTTTTTCAGATGCAGCCAACAATCTGCCAGCCTTGGAATAACAGTTCCTGTGGGCACAGGTACACTGGCTTAGGCACGTCTATTCACTCTTACCATCGCCTCTCTCAACAAATTATAAACTCTATCAGGAACAACTGATAAAAACTCTATCAGGAACCATTAAAGATTTGCAGGACCAAATAGACTCCCTGGCAGAAGTGTTCCTTCAAAAAAGACGAGGCTTAAATTTGCTGACAGCTAACCAGGGAGGTATTTGCTTGGCCTTAGGGGAACGATGCTGCATTTATGCCAATAATTCTGGCATAGTATGCACTAAAATTAAGCAGCTTCAAGAAGATCTAGAAAAGAGATGGAGGGAAATATTTGAAAATCCCCTCTGGACTGGGCTTAATGGATTTTTACCCTACCTTCTTCCCCTATTAGGCCCTTTGTTGGGTTTACTTTTAATGGTGTCCCTAAAACCCTGCATTATAAACAGGCTGGTACAATTTATTAAAGAACAGATTAATATTTTGGCCTCTAAGCCCATACAGGTCCACTATCATTGCCTGGATATGGAAGACCGTGCTGCCAACATTTAAAAGGATGTTCTACCCTCCTCACAAGCTTATTTCTTAAGTTTACATGCCCACAGATCTCGCTTTCTTACATAAAACTCTAAGTAACAGCTCTGACCAATGATCTTCTGCACTTGCCATAAGGGTTCGTCCTCCATGGGCCGCTCCACTTCGGGGAGGACGCACCCATGGAGTGAGGATGTTAGGGCATAATAACGGAGGGTGCAGGAAGGACTGCAGGAGGATGGATCCATGGTTCCCAAAATCCAAGTCTTCTGAGTGACACGCTCTGGTGCATGGCAGTTGGCATGCTTCCCCCTCAAAGCCGTCTCCTCAAAAAACATGCCAAGGCCACCACGAAATCTAGTAAACATGCTCGATCAGATCAGGAGATATTCTAAGGCCTGCTAGAGAAACAGAGCCTCTATAACCCCTAAAACATTGGCCTGTAAGGTATGGTCAAATATTTTATATAAGAAAGGGAGGAGATGTCAGGGGCTAGAAGGAAGTTCTCCTTCAAAGAATAGCCTGACACTTACAAGAAATAGCCCCCTGCGAGATATCCTGCCTGGGAGACATCCCGCAGCCATCTATCACCCTGAGACATCCTGCAGCTATCCGTCTTCCTGAAATATCCTGAGGTTATCTCACCCTGTGAAGACATCCAGCAACTGCCGATAAGAGAGCTTTCTCATCCGCAGCATATAAATACACTGTGAGAACTATAAAAGTTTTCAGCATGATCAGAACTGTTGTCTTGCTGTCATCTCTCATGACTCTTTTCCCTTCATTCCTCCCCAACAAGGTTCAACGCCCACGTTGAAGTGTCCAGCCGGCCCGGACACCTGACACTAAACCATAACCTACTAGACTCTGACTACTAATACTAATATGATGGAGAAAAATAATCCAACAGAATGGAAATGCAAGCAGTACAGATGAGGCATGGTGTATAGTTGGACTTGCCTTTTGAATGATATAGGGTAGGTGTTATAAATCTAGCTAATTTATAATTGAAATAGTTCTCCACATGTTTTTAAAGTTAACAAATATGTGAATACCTGTCTCCCATTCTCTGTAGCCAATTCAGCACATGTATTTTTATATGCACATATAGAATCCTACCTGGTATCACACGTATATTCTTCTGAGGTGTCTGACTTGGCAAATACAAATTGTGAGAAGAGATCACTCCTCCTAAACTCTGTTGGAACTGAAAATTCAACCTATGGGTGAGCCTCCTAGTAGAAAATTCAACCTATGGGTGAGCCTCCTAGTAGAACAACAAGCCATACATAAATCCATGTTTAGTAAAATAAATATTTTTGCATCTGTGGCTGATGTACATTTCATGAAGAATTTCGATTGGCATATATATTGCTACATCGTATTGTCTGTTTTTGTTTTTTTAAAATATATATATATATATATATATATATATATATATATATATATACAATCTTCAAATTTTTCCAAATATAAAATATATGTGTCTTATATACACTACCTAAATTCTTTCATGTTCATGTATGTGGATTTATAATCAACATTTCACAAGATTATTCTCAGAAATATTCATCCACCTGAAATACATATTTGTTTCCTATTACTGAAAACTAACTTCAGTGAATGGTGCATACAATCCTAATATTTCTACATTAACTGACCCTGTTTAACATCAATGCAAGTAGATTCCTATGGGACATGATGTTTATTTTGAAGTTTCTTTTATTCAACACTGGTACAATACAATTTCTACAGTTTACGAACATCATAGGACATATATTTCATCCATAAGTTCAAAAATTTATAGGCATTTGATTCACTTTCAATAATTTACTGATTCAGAACACATGTATTCCTCCAGGTTTCTTAACTGGTCTTTTCATGAGACTTTATTTCAAACACATTATTTTCAATTTCCATAATCATTTTGAAGCAAAACTCACACACTCTTCATGATAAAACATAACCCTAATATTACCATTAGATGTATTACTGGTTAGAATGAATAATTGTATATCAATATAAGATTTTCTGTATATATTCAGATATCAATTCAATCTATTATTTAAAGTTGGAACCAATTATATTATTTATTCACAGTATGGTCTATTCATGAATTATCTCTACATTCATAGACAAAGGGTACATCTATTTGTAACCCCAATACTAATTTATTCGTCTTCAAAATGTTGCTCCCAGAAATGGTGGAAGAAATACTCATGTCACCTGATGTACATATGCATTTATCACAGTAATATTCTGGACACAATAAGCAGAGGTCACACTTATGATTGTACCAAAGCCTAAATGGAAAGTGAGCATGGATTACTAAAAACATTCATGTCCAGGTTGCCTAATGCTCTCAAATGTCAATCCTATTTATGACAACATATTTGTTTCTTCCTAAGACTATATATTCAACCTCAACTCTGTTCAAATGTCTAATCCTGTCACTCACCTTATACTTTCCCTGATTTCCTAATGTCTCTATTGATGTCTGCTTTCCTAAATATTTTCACCAGTTCACCATTTTGACTAACACTTCACATGTGCTGACATTTACGTTCACTGTCTATGTGATACCCTATTGCTAAAGAACTTTTGGTCCAATTCCTGTACTCACTCTTCTTCTGAAACCTACAGAATATCTTCCTAATCCTACCGACTATCACAGTTTGAGTGGATACTCACTTCTACATTCAATCATCGAAGGTACAAGGTCCTATGCCATTGATTATTGATTTATCTGAAACATCTTTGCAGAACATGTATCAAAGCTAAGTATCCCAATCAAGAGTGCAATGCCCTTCTGGGATTCCAATCTTACCTAGATTTCTGTTTTCATACTTATATTTCACCTATATATTCTTATAAATATCACAGGTTCCCAATACCATTATTCATCAAGCAGAATGATTCCTAACCCAAATCAAACCTGTTATTAAGCGAAACCATACACTGTTCCCTCAATCTAACTTTACAGAAGAGCAGGGACAGTGTTGGTCCTAAAATAGAGGAATGTAGGGAATCTTCCACCTGTTGAAAAACTCAAAGTTTCATTCAGAAGTGATCCCTGGAGAAGATATAAGCACCACTGAAGGACCTGAGAGAGCAAAAGTCAACTTCCATGGCAAACAACCTGGTCAGTATGAAAGGTTGTTACTGAATCAGCCTCTCTGTTCTTTTTTTTATTATTGGTTGTTCAAAACCTTACAAATCTTTTGACATAATATATTCATACATTAGCATACATTAGCTTCAAGTGATTTATGAACTCCCATTTTTACCCCAGATACAAATTGAAGAATCACATCGGTTACACATCCACATTTTTACATAATGCCATACTAGTAATTGTTGTATTCTGCTACCGTTCCTATCCTCTACTATCCCCCCTCCCCTCCCCTCCCATCTTCTCTGTCTACCCCATCTACTGTAATTCATTTCTCACCTTGTTATTTTCCCATTCCATTCACAACCTCTAATATGTAATTTAGTATAACAATGAGGGTCTCCCTCCATTTCCATGCAATTCCCCTTTTCTCTCTCTTTCCCTCCCACCTCATGTCTCTGTTTAATGTTAATCTTTTCTTCCTGCTCTTCCTCCCTGCTCTATTCTTAGTTGCTCTCATTATATCAATGAAGACATTTGGAATTTGTTTTTTAGGGATTGGCCAGCTTCACTAAGCATAATCTGCTCTAGTGCCACCCATTAGAATATGGACCCAAACAGTCCTGTTTGGAGAGCTGGTCTTGGGTGCCTATGGTTGATATACATTCTAACTTGTGAAAGTGTCACAGTACGTAGGGGCAGCCTCCATCTCATGGGACCCTTGGAAGCAACTGTTAGGACAAAGTGGTTGCTAAGGCAGTGACCTCATTCAGTTCCTGAAGGAAGTGACCTCACCTCACTTCCTTGGTGATGGAACTCTAAGAACTTGTTATCCAGGAAGACAGGCACCCAGAGCCTGTCCCATTCCCAGTCACAGTGGTCTCACTTGTTTGTATATACCAAGGACAGAGTCAGTCTTTCTTGGTACCTACTGATATGAGAATGGCCAAATTCCAGAAAAGCTCTGAAGAGGGGCCTTTCCTGAGGAAAGCAGATAGTGGTTCACCACTGGCTCCTGACATCTTCACAGAGTTGGTTAAGGAGACCAGATCTGAGACAGGACAGGCCATTTCTGGGGAACATACTATGGCCCACCAGTCAGAGGACACTCTGGATAGTCACCGACCTACTTTGGGGAAGGAGGTGCCTCTGTGGGTGTCGCTGTGTGTTTGTGGATTTGTCTCATGTTCTGAGAATAGATAGAAAAGGCGGTTTGTATGGTTTTGAGTGAACTATTTCTAGTAAGTCATTTGACAAGGCGAGTGTTTCTATGTCTGTGTATCCCACTGTGTCCATGGTTATAGACATTAGAAAAGAGAATGCATCAATTGATGTGTCCTGTCTAGTAGAAAGCTTCCCATCATTTATTCTGCCAAATTGATGAATGGATTTTGGCTTGCCTTATCGATGGGCAAGACGTGCTATTTTCCAAAGTTCCTGCGTTCTTCCTGAATTCTGGCCACTCTACAGAATAGGCTCATGGTTTTGTGTCCAAGATATGTACCACTTCCAAGCCCTGTTACATGGCCATGTACTGGATAGCTGAAGGGAATGGCGAGCATCTCAGAAAACTCAAATATCAGTGTGACCAATAAAGTCTCAGTGGAGAAACCCTGCTTTGCTTACCTATTGTTCTGTTGCCCTGAATGTCAGGAAGGTTTTTGCCTCTGTCCACCCCTTTGTGAAACCTGAAGAAAACAGGTTTCAAATGGAAATGAATGGGCATCACCTGTGCCTCTTTGCTTAATTGCTTTGGAAAGGGATGTGTCTGAATCCGCCTCTTTGCCCTGTTTGAGGCAATGGCTTAGATTCTCAGCACCTGATGTATCTTAAGAATGATCCCATGTGTGCATCCAAAACCAAAATGGCCAAAAGAGCAGTCATTGTGGATGAAGTCTCTCCCCTTCTTCTGTTAGGTTCCTGACCTCCATCAAGTGAGAATAGGGATCCTTTGGGTCAAATGATTTCTTCAAACCCTACAGAAGCTAGCTGATAAGTGCTTGGTTTTCTAATGACTCCAATTCACATAAAAAAATAAACCCCACAGTCAGTAGGCCTCAAATTAGAGAAGCAGAGAAGTATTAACAGCAGGCCTATTTGATCACTCCTGGTTCACAGAATGTGTGTCCAGGCAACCCTGATTTTAGGCCATTAAGGGGCAAGGGAGATTATTTTGGAGACTGTCTTGGGCTTCGCCCCTCATGGAAACATCCAGCCAGAGGTTATGATGAGTTTGTCTATATGAAAGATCATGAGGGCCATGTGGGAGTGTTTTGGTTTTAATTGTGGCCATTTGTTTGGTGGTTGGAAGAGATGACTGGGTCCACCTTGACATGAACTCTGGTGTGATTCCCCTTAGAGACTGAGTTCTGGAACTGAACTCAGAGAATTATTGCCATGAATTGTGTTAGGATTTTAGGAGGCCATGCATGAGAGTCCCCCTTGAAAACTGAGATCTAGGCCCAGGGTGGCTTTCAACAGAGCACTGGGAATCACAGCCAAGATATCACGTGATTTTATTCTGAAAGACTTGGCAGCCATAGTTGAGAGTCAAAACACACATGGTCCTCATTGTAGACCACAATGGGCCTGGCTTCATGTGACCATTTGGCCACTTTTTGAGAAGCCTTGCCTGTGAGAATTCTCCAAAGCTTTCATTGAAATGTGCTTCCTCTACATTTAATGGTTCTGGAGTGAATTTTAACCCACAGTGCCTCCAACATCATCATTGAAAAATGGCTACAAAAATACCATAAAATTTTTGAAATTCCCATGACCAGGTGGCAATGGAGGACATTTGGATGTCCTGTTGCTGGTCATGAGTATACCAGAGAGTGCTTTGATTGACTGGGTTTTATGAAAATCGTGTAGAACAGAGATGCCAATAAGTTGGAGCCTGCTGAGTAGTGGGCCTAGAGCCGTGGTGGTCAGGTGTGTGATAAAACATCTGTGGTGGGGCCTTGTGGATCTTCCATTGGCTTCCAAATGGCTTGGAACTGACATGGTGCAGCGAGCAGTCCCTTCTATGTAAAGGCATCTTGTAATATTGAGAGATTTCAGGGCAATGTTCAGAATCATGTTGCTATCGTCAATGGGGCAATATATGTGGGCTAGAAGTATGTTTGGTGCATTTTCTTGCAGAAACTGACCCACCACATGTAACAGAACTCTCTCCAGCACTGTGATCCACTAAAACTCCTTGTATTTTTGAATCAAATAGCAAACTCCTAGTGCAGCAGCAAGAAACACCATGAAATTTGGAGGATGACCAAATGGCTTCACAGTCCACATGGGGAGACACTTAGACCCCAGTGGTCACAGTTTACCTACAAAGAGCAAATTCAGCACTGCTGCATCATCTTCACTGGAAAATAAGAAACCATGTCCTCCAGGTCACATAGATGCAGACCCAGCTTTGATGGTCTCACTACAAATGAAGCTAAAGCTCTAGAAAACAACATATTTTTCAGGTGCCCAACCTCAGAGGCAGTTCTTCAAGAAGTCTTTAGGCCAGCAGAGCTCCATGTTTGTGGAGTGTTTACCCTGTCCCTTACTTTTGGGAACTCCTCTACCACCTCCAGTGTTGTGAACTACTGAGCATATTCCATTCCAGATATGTATTCACAGATTTTCTAACACTTCTCCTCTAATTGTGTCTTACTTGGGGCAAAAGTAATGTCAAGCCATAGTTCTTGATGAGAGTGGGAACATTTTTGTGTAGCACATATTTGCATACACATTGGATTCATTTTCCAATTTTCCATTTGAAATACTGAATCCCTGACACTAACCCCTACCCTACTAGACTCTGACTACTAATCGTAATATCATGGAGAATAATAACCCAATCAGAATAGAAATACAAGCAGTTCAGAGGAGGCATGTTTGGTATTGTTGGACTTGCCTTTTGCATTATATACGGTAGGAGTTATAAATCTAGTCAATTTTTTTGTTGAAATAGTTCTCCGTGTGTTTTTAAAGTTAACAAATATGTGAATTTATTTCTCCCTTTCTCTGTAGCCTAGTCAGCAGATGTATTTTTATATTCATATATAGAATCCTACCTGGTATCACACGTACATTTTTGTGAGGTGGCTGACTTGGCAGATACAAATTGTGAGAAGATATCACTCCTCCTAAACGCTGTTGAAACTGAAAATTCAACCTATGGGTGAGCCTCCTATTTGAACAACATTATACATAAATCCATGTTCAGTAAAACTAATATTGTTGGATCCGTGGATGATATGTATTTCATGATAAATTTCGGTTGGCATACATAATGCTACATTGTAATGTCTCTCTGTGTGTGTATATATATATATATATATATATATATATATATATATATATATACTCTCCAGATTTTTCAAAATATGAAATATATGTGCCTTATTGTGCACTCCCCAAATTCATTCATATTCATATATGTGGATTTATAATCAACTTTTCAAAAGATTATTCTCAGAAATATTCATCAACCTGAATTACATATTGGTTGCCTAGTACTGAAAACTATCTTCAGTAAATGGTGCATACAAAACATAATATTTCAACATTGCAAGTTGGCCGCAAATAGAGTGCATCACACCCAGTGTACCACGCCACATTGCAGGTGAATAACGAGTTAAAATGACAAAAGACTATCTTGTTAGGATCTTATAGAAAAATGGGTGTGCACCGAAACCTAAAAGAATGATTTCCACCAACGAGGTCCGGTAATTGAGTCTCAAACGTGAGCTGAATATGCAACCGGAGATCCGGGCTTATTGATCCCTGTGGCCCGCCCCATGGCTGCAGACATCGAGGCACCACCGAGAAGCGACCAGCATCCAGGGAGAAACGTTGCTGCAGATTCTGTGGAATCCTGCCGGCTGACACCGCACTGAGCCCCAGGCCGAGTTCAGGATTTCAGTCAGGGAAGGAAGCTCTACAGTTCTATCCCCCACAACGGAAACTCCACCAAGGAAACCAATGGCCACCATCTTGGAGAGCTGAAGTAACCACCGCCACTCTCCGATAGATTGCAACAATAAAACAGTTGTGTGTTTTCCGCTCATCTCCAATACAGTAGGAAATTTGCATAAAATCTCTCCTAAGCTTTCCAGGGGAGGGATTTTCAGAGAGAGCCTGCATAAAGATTGGGAGGGGAAACTAGAGGCACCTGACCTTCAACTCCCCCTCCCATCAGTGGTGAAAACGAAATCTGTCTAGCCAGGGATGGTGGAAAGGGCAAACGGAAAAAATAATAAAAATAGAGTGCTGGGGTTCCCAATAGACACAATCCACACCCAAGAAACGGCAAGCCAGAGTACAGTTTGAGCTGCCGAGGGCATTACTCAGGGGAAATCTGGTCTAGCAGGAGAAACCAGGACTAGCAGGAGAAACCAGGGAACTAGAGGCCAGGCCCGCGTGACTGGGCGCCTGGAGAACGCTCGCCCGCCGGCAACAGCCGGCCCGCTGCAGGTGCGACTGGACGGCTGGAGACTGCCTGCCCACCAGCGACCAATCGCCTGCCATATGCCCGCCCTAATGGGTGGCTAGAGATCGAACAACCGCCGGCGACAGCCCACCAGCTGACTGCGCGACTGGACAGCTCGTGACCACCTGCACGCCGGCGACCGGGAGCTGAAACCAAACAGAGACAGTACAGTCCCACACCCCCATGCGAACACCCGGGCAAAGAGCCTGGGGCCCACCATAGCAGAGAGGTGACATCACTGGAGCTCGGCCGTCGGAATTCCTTCCCAGTGGAATCCACTTTAGCATTCACAGTCTACCAACACAAAGGAGAGTCAATAGAGATATATAAAACCAAAACAAATATATAGAAGAGAGCAGAAACACAGCAATCAAATGGAGCTGGAAAGTAATGTGAACTTCATGAAAAAACAAGGGAAAAAGGTGTACAAATAATGCCGGACAACTTAATTTTACAGGAGGACTAGAATCATCAGAAACAGGGATAGGGAAAAAACTCAATGCATCCCTAACTCAGATGGAAAGAAATATTAGAGAAGACATGAGGCAGCAAGTCCAAGCAATAAAAGAATATTTTGAAAATGAATTAAACAAACAAATTCAAATGGCAAAGAACGAGCTTCACCAAAAGACAGAGATCTTAAAAAAAATCAAACAGTAATCCTAGGAATGCAGAAAAATATAAACCACATTAAAAATTCAAACGAGAATATTGTAAATAGACTAGATCAAGTAGAAGTCAGAAGATCAGATAATGAATACAAAATTTATCAACTTGAAAAGAATATAGTCAACACAGAAAAGATGCTTATATCCCATGAGCAATCTATTTAAGAGATATGGGATGTCATAAAAAAACAAATTTGAGAGTCATTAGGATAGAAGAAGGCATAGAGATTCAAACCAAAGGAATGGACAACATATTAAATGAAATAATTCTAGAAAACTTCCCAGAGATGAAAGATGGAATGGATTGCCAAATCCTTGAAGCCTACATGACCTCAAACATTCAAAACCATAATAGACCAACTCCAAGACATAGAATTATGAAGATAGCCAACATGCAGAACGTGGATACACGTTCTTCTCAGCAGCACAAGGATCCTACTCAAAGATAGATCATATATTATGCCATAGGGCAACCCTTAGTAAATATAAAGGCGTGGAGATAATACCATGCACCATATCTGATCATATTTGAATGAAACTGGAAATCAATGATAAAAGAAGGAAGGAAAAATCCTACATCATATGGAAAAATGAACAATATTCTACTGAATGTTCAATGGGTTACAGAAGACATAAAGGAGGATATAAAAAATTCTTAGAGACAAATGACTATACAGACACAACATACTGGAATCTATAGGACACAATGAAAGCAGTTTTAAGAGGGAAATTCATTTCTTGGAGTTCTTTCCTCAAAAAAAAAAAAAAAAAAACAAATAAATGAACTCACACTACACCTCAAAAACCTAGAAAAAGAAAACGAAAACAACAGCAAATGTACTAGAAGACAAGAAATAATTAAAATTAGAGCAGAAATCAACGAAATTGAAACAAAAAAAACATTGAAAAAATTGATAAAACTAAAAGTTGGTTCTTTGAAAACATAAATAAGATTGACAGGCCCTTAGCCATGCTAACGAAGAGAAGAAGAAAGAGAATTCAAATTACTAACATATGGCATGAAAAAGGCATTATCACAACAGACACTACAGAAATACAGAAGATAATTAGAAAGTATTTTGAAACCCTATATTCAAATGAAATAGAAGATAGTGAAGATATCAATAAATTTCCTAAGTCATACGATGTGCCCAGATTGAGTCAGGAAGACACACACAATTTAAACAGACCAATAACAAAGGAAGAAATATAAGAAGCCATCAAAAGACTACCAACCAAAAAAAGCCCTGGAGCGGATGGGTATAGAGCGGAGCTCTACAAAACCTTAAAAGAAGAATTAATACCAATACTTTTCAAGCTATTTCAAGAAATAGAAAAAGAAGGTGCTCTTTCAAATTCATTCTATGAGGCCAAAATCACCCTGATCCCAAAACCAGACAAAAACACTTCAAAGAAAGAAAACTACAGACCAATGTCTCTAATGAACTAGGATGCAAACATTCTCAATAAAATCCTGGTGAATGTAATACAAAAGCATATCAAAAAATTGTGCACCATGATCAAGTAGGATTCTTCCCAGGGAAGCAAGGCTAGTTCAATATACGGAAATCAATAAATGCTATTCACCACATCAATAGACTTAAAGAAAAGAACCATATGATCATCTTGATAGATGCAGAAAAAACATTCGACAAAGTTCAGCCTCCCTTTATGTTCAAAACACTAGAAAAACTAGGATAACAATGTTGAGTTACCTCAACATTGTAAAAGCTATATATGCTAAACCTCAGGCTAGCATCATCGTAAATGGAGAAAAACTGAAGGCATTCCCTCTAAAATCTGGAACAAGACAGGGATGCCCTCTATCACCACTTCTATTCGATTTAGTTCTTGAAATACTAGCCAGAGCAATTAGACAGACAAAAGAAATTAAAGACATAAAAATAGGAAAAGAAGAACGTAAATTATCGCTATTTGCAGATGACATGATAATATATTTAACAGACTCAAAAGGGTCTACAAAGCAACTGCTAGAGTTAATAAATGAATTCAGCAAAGTGGCAAGATATAAAGTCAACACGCATTAATCAAAGGCATTCCTGTATATCAGCAGCAAAACTTCTGAAATGGAAATGAGGAAAACCACTCCATTCACTATATCCACAAAGAAAATAAGATACTTTGGAATCATCCTAATGAAAGAGGTGAAAGATTTATATAATGAAAACTACAGAACCCTAAGGAAAGAGATAGAAGAAGATCTTAGAAGATGGAAAAATGTACCCTGTTCATGGATAGGCAGAACTAACATCATCAAAATGTTGATATTACCCAAAGTTCTCTACAGGTTTAAATCGGTGCCAATAAAAATCCCAACAGCATTTCTTGTAGAAATGATAAAGCAATCATGAAATTAATATGGAAAAACAAAAGACCCTGAATACCAAAAGCAATTCTAAGCAGGAAGTGTGAATCTGGAGGTATAGCGATACAAGAGTTCAAACTGTACTACAAAGCAATAGTAATAAAAACATCGTGGTACTGGTACCAAAACAGGCAGCTGGACCAATGGTATAGAATAGAGGACACAGAAACCAATCCACAAAATTACAACTTTCTTTTATTTGATAAAGGGGCTAAAAACATGCAATGGAGGAAAGATAGCATCTTCAACAAATGGTGCTGGGAAAATTGGAAATCCATATGCAACATAATGAAACTGAATCCCTTTCTCTCACCATGCACAAAAGTTAACTCAAAATGGATCCAGGAGGTAGATATCAAATCAGAGACACTGTGTCTAATAGAAGAAAAAGTTGGCTACGATCTACATACTGTGGGGACGGGCTCCACATTCTTTAATAGGATGCCCATAGCCCAAGAGTTAATAACAAGAATAAACAAATGGGACTTACTTAAACTAAATTGTTTTTTTTCTCAGCAAGAGAAACAATAAGAGAGGTAAATAGAGAGCCTACATCCTGGGAACAAATTTTTACCCCTCACACTTCAGATAGAGCCCTAATATCCAAAATATACAAAAAACTCAAAAAATTAAACAATAAGATAACAAATAACCCAATCAACAAATGGGCCAAGGACCTGAACAGACACTTTACAGAGGAGGACATTCAATCAATGAACAAGTACATGAAAAAATGCTCACCATCTCTAGCAGTCAGAGAAATGCAAATCAAAACCACCCTAAGATACCATCTCACTCCAGTAAGATCGGCAGCCATTATGAAGTCAAACAAAATAAGTGTTGGTGAGAATGTGGGGAAAAGGGTACACTTGTACACTGCTGGTGGGACTGCAAATTGGTGAGGCCAATTTGGAAAGTACTATGGTGATACCTGGGAAAGCTGGTAATGGATCCACCATTTGACCCAGCTATCACCCTTCTCGGACTATTTCCTGAGGATCTTAAAAGAGCGTACTATAGAGATACTGCCACATCAATGATCATAGCTGCACAATTCACAATAGCTAGACTGTGGAACCAACCTAGATGCCCTTCAATAGATGAATGGATAAAAAAAAATGTGGCTTTTATACAAAATGGAGTATTACTCTTCATTAAAAAATGACAAAATCATAGAATTTGCAGGGAAATGGATGGCATTAGAGCAGATTATGCTAGGCGAAGCTAGCCAATCCTTAAAAAACAAATGCCAAATGTCTTCTTTGATATTAAAAGAGCAACTAAGAAAAGAACATCGAGGAAGAGCATTAGGAAAAGTTTAACATTAAACAAAGATGAGTGGGGGGAGAGAAAGGGAGAGAGAAGGGAAAGCATATGGGAATAGTAGGAGACCCTCAATGTTACACAAAATTACATATAAGAGGATTTGAGGGGAAATGGGTGGGAAACAGTGGAGAGAATTGAACAACAGCAGATGAGGTAGAGAGGGAAGATGGGAGGGGAGGGGAGGGGGGATATTGGGGGATAGGAAAGGTCGCAGAATACAACAGTCACTAATATGCTATTATGTAAAAATGTGAATGTGTAACCAATGTGATTCTGCAATTCATATTTGGGGAAAAAATGGGAGTTCATAACCCAATTGAGTCAAATGTATCAAAGATGGTATATCATGAGCTTTGTAATGTTTGGAACAACCAATAGAAATAAATAAATAAATAACGGTTTAAAATTGAGTGGGAAGAAATCAGCTAAAAATGGGTTGAGATGCATTCACTTTGCTAAGCAAAACATTGTTTTGTTTAGTTGTAACTATCACAAATTTATTTTACCAGGAAATTGGCTTTTGAAAATGCACATAAATTGAGATTAAAGGATAATTCACCTACCTTCTTGAAAAATTCATAGCATTTCCTATATTTTTCAAATTTTATTTTTTTCGTGAATATTTTGTCATGGACCAGGTCTAGTCTTAGGCTATTCTTCCAGAATACTACCTCATCTGACAAATTCGTACAATCTGTTGGATTGTTGTTTTCACCTTTTATTTAATAGTTTCTAGCTGATAATGTGTATTTTCTTTATCTTTATTTGTACATATATACCCAACAATATCTTTGCATTTTATGTTTTACTGGGGAAGAGATTGATCAAAAGCTCTTTGTTATATGTATCAACAATCAGACATTTAGAGCACGCAATTATTCTTAATTTTGCATGAAAATATCTTTGTACTATTTTCTTATACAGATTTAGAATTATTAATATGTCCCTACTGTAATAAGTAATTACTTACAAGAAGAATTAAACAATTGACTTTATATCAATTATGAATATGAAAAGTACTAAAATAAGGATTTGGCAATTAATACACAATTGATAGAAATTAAAATCACAAGAAAGCCATTTAAAATGTCAGTGCATATGGTCCTTAAATAATAGGTAATTCAAAAAACTTTTTTTTAATTCATAAGATTTAATATGCCGTATTACAGCTTAATGTGATATAAAACCTTAAATTATCAGTATTGATAAAAAAGAATGATACCTGTTTATTTAAATATGTTTATTTGATTTTCACTGTAAGATGTTAATTCTGGAAGGCTTGAGAATTAAGAAAGTTTTGGTCTATATTATTTTTAACAGGCTAATCAAAGTACTTTTAAATATATATGTATATATATATATATACATATATATATATATATAATATGTAATGCATATGCATGAATATAGATACATATGTATAAAAATGTATTTTAATATATCTATCAGGTGATTATAATTATTAAATTTTCTCAAGAAAAAAACAATGACTATAAAAAACAGTCTTAAATTTAAATTTCATAGCATACTACTGTTTGTAATGACGAGAGAAAAACAGATATGAAAGGAAAACGAAAAAGGAAGAGAGAGAAGGGGGAAAATGAGGAAGAAAGTGAGTAAAGATGAGGGAGAGGCGTGTTCGATGTAAAGATAAAAGTGGAGGGGCTGGGTTTGTGGTTCAGTGGTAACATGATTTTCTAGCATGTGTGGGACACTGGGTTCTATTCTAAGCACCACATACAAATAAACAAAATGAAGGTCAATCACAACTGAAAAAATAAAAAATAAAAAAGTAGAAATATTAGCAAAACTCCAAGCTTTTATGAATGTTAAATTTAAAAAAAAAAATTATGTAACATAGCCTTATGTAATTTCTAGACTATCCAAAAGAGTCATTAAATGTTAGATTATTAGTGCAATAACTAAAAATCCATTGCTCTTTCCTCAACATTCTGTGGCATGCTAGTGGTAAAATAAATTCTATTATAACACCAAAAAAAAAAAATCTAATATTTCTATAGTAACTGACCCAGTTTAATATCAAGGCTAGCAGATTCCTATGGGACATGATGTGTATTTTGACATTCATTTTTATTCAACACTGGAACATTACTATTTCTTCAGTTTATGCACATCATAGGATATATATTTCATCCACAAGTTCGCTAATTTATACGCATTTGTTTCACTTTCAGTCACTTCCTGCTTCAGAACACATGTATTTCTTATGTTTCTTGACTGCTCTTTTCATGAGACTTCTTTCCAAACACATTATTGTCGATTTCCATTATCACATTTGAAGCAAAACTCACACACCCGTATGAAAAACCAAACCCTAATATTACCATTAGATGTACAACTAGCTGGAATGAATGATTGTATATCAATATAAGATTTCTTACTTAGTTTCAGATATCAATTAAATCCATTATTTAAAGTGGAACCAGTTATATTATTTATTCACATTATGGTCTTTTCATGCATTATCTCTATATTCATAGACACAGGGTACACCTCTTTGTACCCCCAATACAAATTTATACGTCTTCAAAATATTGCTCCCAGAAATGGTGGAAGAAATGCACATGTCACCTGATTTACATATACATTTTATCACAGTAATATTCTGGACACAAACAGCAAAGGTGACACTTATGATTTTACCAAACCTAAATGGAAAGTGAAGATGGATTACTAAAAACATCCATGTCCAGGTTGCCTAATGCTCTCAAATGTGAATCCTATTCTTGACTACATATTTGTTTCTTCCTAAGATTATATATTCAACCTCAAGCCCCTTGAAAATGTCTAATCTTATCACTCACTTTATCATTTGCCTGATTTCCTAATGTCTCTTTTGATATCTGCTTTCCTACATATTTTCCCCAGATTATCACTGTGACTGACTCTTCACATGTGCTCACATTTACATTCAATCTCTACCAGAAGCCCTATTGCTAAAGAACTTTTGGTCCAAATGCTATACTCACTCTTCGTTCTAAACCTACCGACTATCTTTCTAATAATACCGACTATCCCTTTTTGTCTAGAAGTTCTCTTTGACATTTCATCATTCAAGGTACAAAGTTTTATGCCATTGAACATCGATTTATCTGAGACATTTCTGCAGAACATAATTCAAAGCTAAGTATCCCAATCAAGGGCCCAATGCCCTTCTGGGCTTCAAATCTTACCTAGATTACTGTTTTCATTCTTATATTTCACTTTTTCATTCTTGTAAATATTACAGGTTCCCATTACCATTATTCATCCCGCAGAATGATTCAAATCGAACTTTTATTAACCGTAACCATACACTCTTCCCTGAATCAAACTTTACAGAAGAGCAGGGACAGAGTTGCTTTTACAATACAGGAATGTAGGGGTTCTTAAACCTGCTGACATCCTCAAAGGTCCATGCAGAAATGATCCCTGGAGAAGATGTAGGCAGCTATGAAGCAGTTGAGAGAGCAAAAGTCATCTTGGATGGCAAACCCCTTTGTCAGGATGAAGGGATGTGTCTGAATCAGTCTCTCTATTCTAAATGTAGAGAAGATGGACCAAACCAGGCCTGTGTGGGGAGATGTTCCCAGGCGCCTATGTTTGATATACCATTCTATCTTGTGAAATTGTCACCGAAAGTAGGGGCAGCCTCTATCTCATGGGACTCTTGGAAGCAAATGTTAAATCAAAGTGATTGCCAAGGTAGTGACCTCATGCAGTTCCTGAAGAAAGTGACCTACCTCACTTCCTTGGTGATGTAACTCTCTGATATTGGAATCCAAGATGCCAGGCTCCCAGAGCCAGTCCCAGTCCCAATCCCAGTGGGCTCACTTGTTTGGATGTACCAAGGACAGAGTCAGTATTTCTTGGTATCTACTGATGTGAGGATTGCCAAATGCCAGGACAGATCTGAAGAGGGGCCTTTCCTGAGAAAGCAGGTAGTGGCTCACCGCTGGCTCCTGAGAACTTCACAGAGTTGGCAAAGGAGACAGATCTGAGACATGACAGGACATTTCATTGGAACATAATATGGCCCAACAGACAGAGGACACTCCAGATAGTCAGAGACATACTTGCGGGAAGGAGATGCCTTTGTGAGTGTGAGTGTCAGTTTGTGGTTTGTCTCATATTCTGAGAATAGGTAGGAAAGACAGTTTGTTTGGTTTGGAATAGACTGTTTCTAGTAAGTTTTTTGACAAGGTGAGTGATTCTATATCTGTGTATCCCACTGTGTCCGTGGTTGTAGACATTAGAAAAGAGAATGCATCAATGGATATGTCCTGTCTAGTAGAAAGCTTCCCAGCATTCATCCTGCCCAATTTATGAATGAACTGCAGCTTGCCTTATGGATGGACAACACCTACTATCTTCCTAAGTTTCTGTTTTCTTCCTGAATTCTGGCCACTCTGCAGAATAGGCTCATGGTTTTGTGTCCAAGATATGTACCACCTCCAAGCTCTGTGACATGCCCATGTACTGGATAGCGGTAAGGAATGGGAACATCTCAGAAAACTCAGATATCAGTGTGACCAGGAAATTCTCAGTGGAGAAACCCTGCTTTGGGCCATTCTCTTACCTATGTTTCTGTTGCCCTGAATGTCAGGAAGGTCTTTGCCTCAGGCCACCTCTTTGTGAAGCCTGAAGAAAACAGTTTTCAAATGAAAATGAATGGCCATCTCCTGTGGCTCTTTGCTTAATTTCTTTGGAAAGGGATGTGTCTTAATCAGCCTCTTGGACCTGTGTGAGGTTGTGGCTTAGATTCTCAGCACCTGATGGATCTAAAGAAAGATCCCATGTGTGCATCCAAACCAAAATGGCAAAAAGATCCGTAATGGTAGATGAAGTGTCTTGCCTTCCTTTGTTAGGTTCCTGACCTACATCAAGTGAGAATAGGGATCCTTTGGGTCAAATGAAATCTTCAAAGCCCTAAAGAAGTGCTTGGGTTTTCTCATTATTCCAAATCACATAAAGAATCTATACCTGACAGGCAGTAGGCTTCAAAATGGAGAAGCAGAGCAGTATTAACTGCAGTCCTATTTTATCACTCCTGCTTCAAATGCAGGGTGTCCAGGCCCCCATGACTTTAGGCAAATTAGGGGTAAGAGAGCTTATTTTGGACACTAACACATACCCCACTAGACTCTGACTACTAATCCTAACATGATGGAGAATAATAACCAAAACAGAATAGAAATACAAGCAGTTCAGAGGAGTCATGTTGTATAATTGGACTTGCCTTTTGCATTATATAGGGTAGGAATTATAAATCTAGTCAATTTTTAATTAAAACAGTTCTCCATGTGTTTTTAAAGTTAACAAATATGTGAATTCCTCTCTCCCTTTCTCTGTGGCCTATTCAGCACATGTGTTTTTATATGCACATATAGAATCCTACCTGGTATCACATGTACATACTTGACAGGTTGCTGACTTGGCAGATGCAAATTGTGAAAAGAGATCACTCCTCTTAATGCTGTTGGAAATGAAAATTCAAACTATTGGTGACCTTCCTAGCTGAACAAAATTATATATAAATCCATGTTCAGTAAAAAGTATATTTTGGGATGTGTGGATTATATATATTTCATGATAAATTTTGATTGGCATATATATTGCTACTTTTTAATGTCTGTGTGAGTGTGTGTGTGTGTATATATATATATATATATATATATATATATATATATATATATACACTCTCCAGATTTTTGAAAAAATGAAATATATGTGTCTTATTATACACTCCCTAAATTTATTCATGTTCATGTATGTGGATTTATTATCAACTTTTCACAAGATTATTCTCAGAAATATTCATCCACCTGAAATACATATTTGTTTCCTAGTACTGAAAACTAACTTCAGTGAATGATGCATACAAATCCTAATATTTCTACAGTTACTGACCAAGTTTAAGATCAATGCAAGTAGATTCCTATGGGACATGACATGTATTTTGATGTTCATTTTTTTTCAACACTGGTACATTACTATTTCTTCAGTTTATGCACATCATAGGATATATATTTCATCCACAAGTTCGCTAATTTATATCAATTTGTTTCACTTTCAATTACTTCTTGCTTCAGAACACATGTATTCCTCCATGTTTCTTAACTAGTCTCTTCATGAGACTTCTTTACAAACACATTATTTTCGATTTCCATAATTACTTTTGAAGCAAAACTCACACACCCTTAATGACAAACCATAACCCTAATATTAACATTAGATGTATAACTGATAGGAATGAATGACTGTGTATCAATATAAGATTTCTTATATATTTTAAGATATCAATTTAATCCATTATTTAAAGTGGAATCAGTTATATTATTTATCCACAGTATCATCTATTCATGCATTATCTCTATATTCATAGACACAGGGTACACCTCTTTGTACCCGCAATACTAATTTATACATCTTCAAAATATTGCTCCCTGAAATGGTGGAAAAAATACTTATGTCACCTGATCTACATATACATTTTATCACAGTACTATTTTGGATACAAAATGCAAAGATCACACATATGTTTGTACAAAAGCCTAAATTGAATGGGAGCATGGATTACTAAAAACATTGATGTCTAGGTTGCCAAATTCTCTCAAATGTCCATCCTATTTGTGACTACATATTTGTTTCTTTGAAGATTATATAGTGAATATCAACCCTGTTAAAATGTCTAATCCTATCACTCACTTTATACTTTGCCTGATTTCCTACTGTCTCTATTGATGTTTCCTTTCCTACATATTTTCCCCAGTTTACCTATGTGACTGACTCTTCACATGTGCTGACATTGACATTCATTCTATTACCGAAACCCTATTGATAAAGAACTTTTGGTCCATATCCTGTACTCACACTTCTTGCAAAACCTACTGACTATCTTCCTAATCCTATGGACTATCCCTGTTTGAGTGGATGTTCTTTTCTACAATCTATCATCCAAGGTACAAGGTCCTATGTCATTGATTATCGATTTATCTGAGACATCACTGCAGAACGTAATTCAAAGCTAAGTATCCCAATCAAAGGCCCAATGCCAATATGGACTTTAAATCTTACTAAATTTCTGTTTTCATACATATTTTTCAACTCTATATTCTTATATATATCACAGATTCCCAATACCATTATTCATCCAGCAAAATGGTTCCTAACCCAAAACAAACATGTAATTAACCCTAACCATAAACTGTTCCCTCAATCTACCTTTATAAAAGAGCAGGGACAGAGTTGGTCTTACAATACAGGAAAGTAGGGGATTGTCCACCTGCTGAGAACCTCAAGGGTCCATTCAGAATTGATCCCTGGAGAAGATGTAGGCAGGTATGAAGTTCCTGAGAGATCAAAAGTCATCTTCCATGGCAAACAACCTGGTCAGGATGAAGGCTTTTGTCTGAATCAGCCTCTCTCTTCTTAATGTAGATAAGATGGACCAAATGAGGCCTGTGTGGAGAGCTGTTCCCGGGTGCCTATGGTTGATATACCATTCTAACTTGTGAAAGTGTCACAGAAATACGGTCAGCCTACATGTCATGGGAACCTTGGATGCATGTGTTAGGACAAACTGGTTGCCAAGGCAGTAACCTCATTCAGTTCCTGAAAGAAGTTACCTCACCTCACTTTTTTGGTGATGGCACTTTCTGAACTTGGGATCCAGGAAGCCAGGCATCTAGAGCCTGTCTCAGTCCCAGGCCTAGTGGTCTCACTTGTTTGATTTAACAAGGACAGAGTCAGTCTTTCTTGGTATCTACTGATGTGAGGATGGACAAATGACAGGAAAGCTCTGAAGAGGGGCCTTTCCTGAGAAAGAAGGTAGTGGCTCACTGCTGGCTCCTGACAACTTCACAGAATTGCCCATGGACACCAGATGTGAGATAGGAGAGGCTATTTTGGGGGAACATAGTATGGCCTATCAGTCAGAGAACACTCCGGATAGTCACAAACCTACTTGGAGGAAGGAGGTGCTTATCTGGCTGTGGGTGTGGGTTTGTGGTTTTTTCTCATGCTCTGAGAATATGTCCGAAAGTCGGTTTGTTTGGTTTGAAGTAAAGTGTTTCCAGAAAGTCGTATGAAAAGGCGAGTGTTTCTATGTCTGTGTATCTCACTTTGTCCGTGGTTGTAGACATTAGCAAAGAGAATGCATCAATGGATGAGTCTTGTCTAGTAGAAAGCTTCCCAGCATTCATCCTTCCCAATTTATGAATGGACTGCGTCTTGCCTTATGGATCGGCAACACCTGCTATCTTCCTAAGTTACTGTTTGCTTCCTGAATTCTGGCCACTCTCCAGAATAGGCTCATGGTTTTGTGTCCAAGATATGTACCACCTCCAAGCTCTGTGACACGGCCATGTATTGGTTAAATGAAGGGCATGGCAAGCATCTCAGAAAACTCAGATATCAGTGTGACCAGTAAAGACTCAGTGGAGAAACCATGCTTTGGGCCTTTTCCTTACCTATTGTTTTGTTGCCCCTTGACCTTGTGTAATTCTGTGGCTTAGATTCTCTGAACCTGATGGATCTAAAGAGAGATCCCATGTATGCATCCAAAAGCAAAATGTCCAAAAGAGCAATCATTGTGGATGAAGTCTCTCTCCTTCCTTGGTAAGGTTCCTGACCTCCATCAAGTGAGAATAGGGCTCCTTTGGGTCAAATAAGTTCTTCAAAGCCCTGCAGATTCTAGCCCATAGGTGACTGGGTTTTCTCATGACTCCAATTCACATGAAGAATCTAAATCCCACCATCAGTAGGCCTCAAATTTAAGAAGCAGAGCAAAATAAACGGCAGGCCTATTTGATCACTCTTAGTTCACAGGAAGGGTGTCCAGGCCACCCTGACTTTAGGCAAATGAGGGGCAAGGGAGCTTATTTTGGACACTGTCTTGGGCTGCACCCCTCACGGAAACCTCCAGCCAGAGGTTATGATGAGTGTCTGTATGGAAGAAAATGAGGGCCATGTGGGAGTGTTTTGGTTTTAATTGTAGTCATTTTTGTGGCGGTTAGTAGAGATGACATGGTCCACCTTGGCTTGAACTTTGGTGGGATTCCGCATAAAGACTGAGTTCTCGTACTGAACTCAGAGAAGTATTGCCATGAATAGTGTTGGAATTTTAGGAGGCCACGCACGATAGTCGCCCTTGGAAACTGAGATCTAGGCCCAGGGTAGCTATTCACAGAGCACTGGAAATCTCAGCCAGGATATCACATGATTTTATTCTGAAAAACTTGGCAAAAATTGTTGAGAGTCAAAACACACATGGACCTCACATTGTAGACCTCAATTTTCAAGGATTCATGTGACCTTTTGGCCACTCTTTGGGAAGCCTTTTCTGTGATACATCTCCAGATATTTCATTGAAATGAGCTTCCTCACCATTTAATAGTTCCAGAATGCCTCCAACTTCATCCTTGAAAAATGGCTAGGTCAATATATCATGAAATTTTTAAAATTCCCGTGACAAGTTGGCACTGGAGATTCTTTGAATATCTTGTGGCTGATCATGAGAATAACAGTCAGTGCCTTGATTGACTGGTTTTCATAAAAATTGTGCAGAACAGAGATGCCAGGAAGTTGGAGCCTCCTGAGGAGTGGGCCTAGAGCAGTGGTGGGCAGGTGTGTGATAAAACATCTGCGGTGTGGTCATGTGGATCTGCCTTTGGCTTCCAAATTGCTTGTGACTGATATGGTGCAGCCAGCAGTCCCTTCAATGTAAAGGCATCTTGTTATATGCAGAGGTTTTAGGGAAATATTAAGAATCAGGTTGCTATGGTCAAGGGGGCAACTATGTGGGATATAAGCCTGTTTGGTGCATTCTCCTGCAGACCCTGACCCACCACACGTGACAGAACTCCCTCACGCACAGAGTAACAGTTGAATTCTTTGTATTTCGTGAAACAAATACCAAAATCCCAGTGCAGCACCAAGAAACAACACGAAAAGTGGAGAATGACCAAATAGCTTCACAGGCCCATGTGGATACACTTAGCCCCCCGTGTCCACAGTTTACCTACAAAGAGAGTATTCAGCACTGCTGACTCATGTTCAGTGGAAAATAAGAAACCATGTCCTTCAGGTCACATAGATGAAGACCCTGATTTGATGGTCTCACTACAAATGAAGCTGAAGCTCCAGACAACAACATATATTCCAAGTGCCCAACCTCAGAGGCAGTTTCTCAAGAAGTCTTTAGGCCAGCAGAGCTCCATGTTTTTGGAATGATTACACTGTCCCTTACTTTTGGAATCTCCTCTACCTCCTCCAAGGTTGTGAACTCCTGAGCATATTCCATTCCAGATATTTATTCACAGATTTTCTAACTCTTCTCTTCTAATTGTGTCTTACTCTGGGCGATTGTAATGTCAAGGCATTGTTCTGGATGAGAGTGGGAAGATTTTTGTGTATCACATATTTACATACACATTGGATTCATTTTCCAATTTTCCTTTCAAAATACTGAATACCTCACACTAACACCTACCCTACTAGACTCTGACAACTAATCCTAATAAGGTGGAGAAAAATAAACCAAAAAAATAGAAATGCAAGCAGTTCAGGGAAGGCATGGTGTATAGTGGAATTGCCTTTTGCATTATTTAGGGTAGGAGTTATAAATCTAGTCAATTATTTGTTAAAATATTTCTCCATGTGTTTTAAAGTTAACAAATATGTGAATTCCTGTTTCCCTGTCTCTGTAGCCTATTCAGCACATGTATTTTTACATGCAATTATAGAATCTTACCTGATACCACACGTACATTCTTGTGAAGTGGCTGACTTGGCAGATACAAATTTTAAGAGATCACTCCTCCTAAGCGCTTTAGAACTGAAAATTCAACCTATGCGTGAGCTTCCTAGTTGAACAACATTATACATAAATCCATGTTAAATAAAATAAATATTTTTGGATCTCTGGATGATATAAATTTCATGGTGAATTTCCTATAGCATATATTATGCTATTTTTAATGTCCGTGTGTGTTTGTGTGTGTGTATGTGTATATATATATATATATATATATATATATATATATATATATATTCTCCAGATTTTTCAAAATATGAAATATGTGTCTTATTATAAACTCCCTTAACTCATTCATATTCAAGTATGTGGATTTATAATCAAATTTTCTCAAGAGTATTCTCAAAATATTCATTCTCCTGATATACATATTTGTTTCTTAGTACTGAAAACTAACTTTAGTGAATGGTGCATACAAATCCTAATATTTCTACAGTAGCTGACCTAGTTTAACATCAATTCAAGTAGATTCCAATGGGACATGATGTGTATTTGGATGTTCGTTTTATTCAACACTGGTACATTACTATTTCTTCAATTTATTCACATCATGGGATATATATTTCATCCACAAGTTCGCAAGTTTATAGGCATTTGTTTCACATTCAATCATTTTCTTCTTCAGATCACATGTATTCCTCCATGTTTCTTGACTGGTCTTTTTATGAGACTTCTTTCTAAACACATTATTTTCGATTTCTAGGATCACTTTTGAAGCAATACTCACACACCTTTCATGATAATCCATAACCCTAATATTACATTTAGATGTATTACTGGTTGAAATGAATGATATTATATCAATACAAGATTTCTTATAATATTTCATATATTAATTCAATGCATTATTTAAAGTGGGAACAGTTAAATTATTTATTCAAATGTGGTCTATTCATGCATTATGTCTATATTCATGGACACAGGGTACACCTCTTTGTACCCCCAATACTAATTTATAGCTCTTGAAAACCTTACTCCCAGAAATGCTTGAAGAAATGCTCATGTCACCTGATCCACATATACATTCTATGACAGTAATATTCTGGACAAAAAATGCAAAGGTCACACTTATGATTGTACCAAAGCCTAAAAGGAAAGTGAACATGGATTACTAAAAGCATCCATGTCCAGGTTTCCTAATGCTCTCAAATGTCAATCCTAATGGTCACTGCATATTTGTTTCTTCTTAAGATTATATATTCAAACTCAACAGTGTACAAAATGTCTAATCCTATCACTCACTTTATACTTTGCCAGATTTTGTAAAGTCTCTATTATTATCTGCTTTTCTACATATTTTTCAAAGTTCATCATTGTGACTGAATTTTCATATGTGCTGACATTTACATTCACTCTCTAACTGAAACCCTATTGCTAAAGAAATTTCCGTCCAAATCCTGTACTCACTCTTCTTCCTAAACCTACCGACTATCTACCTAATCCTACCGACTATCCCTTTTTGACTGGATGTTCTCTTCCTCATTCAATCATCCAATGTACAAGGTCCTATGCCATTGTAAATGGATTTATCTGAGACATCTGTACAGAACCTAATTCAACACTACGTATCCCAATCATGGGCCCAATGCCCTTCTGGGCTTCAAATCCTAGATTTCTGTTTTCATACATATATTTTACCAATATAATTTAATAAATATCGCAGGTTCCCAATAAAATTATTCATCGCTCAGAATGATTCCTAACAAAATCGAACCTGTTATTACCCAAACCATACACTGTTCCCTCAATCTAACTTTATAGAAAAGCAGGGACAGAGTTGGCCTTACAATACAGGAGTGTAGGGAAACTTCCACCTGCTGAGAACCTCAAAGGTCCATGCAGAAATGATCCATGGAGAAGATGTAGGCAGCTATGAAGGACCTGAGGGAGGAAAAGTCAACTTCCATGGTAAACAACCTGGTCAAGATGAAGGGATGTGTCTGAATCAGCCTCTTTCATCTTAATGTAGAGAAGATGGACCAAACCAGGCCTGTGTGGAGAGCTGTTCCCGGGTGCCTATGGTTGATATACCATTCTAACTTGTGAAAATGTCAGAGCGAGTAGGTGCATCCTCCATCTCATGGGACTCTTAGAAGCAACTTTTAGGACAAAGTTGTTGTCAAGGCAGTGACCTCATTTAGTTCCTGAAGGAAGTGACCTCACCTCACTTCCTTGATGAAGGAACTCTCTGAACTTGGGATACAGGAAGTCAGGCACCCAGAGCTAGTCCCAGTTCATGTCCCAGTGTTCAAACTTGTTTGGATTTTCCAAGGACAGAGACAGTCTTTCTTGGTACCTACTGATGTGAGGATAGCCTAATGCCAGGAAGGTCTGAGGAGGGGCCTTTCCTGAGAAAGAAGGTACTGGCTCACCGCTGGCTCCTAACAGCTTCACAGAGTTGGACACGGAGAACAGATCTGAGACAGGACAGCCCATTATGGGGGAATATGTTATGGCCCACCAGTCAAAGGTCACTCCATATTTTCACAGACCTACTTGGGGGTCTGTGTGGGTGTGGGTGTGGGTGTGGGTGTGGGTTTGTCATTTTGTCTCATGTTCTGAGAATAGGTAGGAAAGTCGTTTTGTTTGGTTTGGTGTGAAATGTTTCTAGTAAGTCTTTTGACAAGGCGAGTGTTTCTATGTCTGTGTATCCCACTGTGTCCGTGGTTGTAGACATTAGAATAGAGAGTGCATCAATACATATGTCCTATCTAGTAGAAATCTTACCAGCATTCATCCTGTCCTATTTATGAATGGTCTGCGGCTTGCCATATGGATCGGCCACTCCTAATATCTTCCTAAGTTCCTATTTTCTTTCTGAATTTTGGCCAAACTCCAGAATAGGCTCATGGTTTTGTGTCCAAGATATGTACCACCTTTAAGCTCTGTGACATGGCCATGTACTGGATAGCTGAAGGCAATGGTGAGCATCTCAGAAAACTCAGATATCAGTGTGACCAGGAAAGTCCCAGTGGAGAAACCCTGCTTTGGGCCTTTTGCTTACCTATTGTATTACTGCCCTGAATGTCAGGAAGGTCTTTGCCTCAGGCCACCCCTTTGTGAAGACTGAAGAGTTTTCAAATGGAAGTGAATGGGCATCACCTTTGGCTCTTGGCTTAATTGCTTTGGAAAGGGATGTGTCTGAATCAGCTTCTTGGCCCTGTGTGAGGATGTGGCTTAGATTCTCAGCACCTAATGGATCTAAAAAAATCCCATGTGTGCATCCAAAACCAAAATAGCCAAAAGAGCAGTCATTGTGGATGAAGGCTCTCACCTTCCTCTGTAAGGTTCCTGACCTCCATCTTTGAGAATAGTGATCCTTTGGGTCAAATGAGTTCTTCAAATCACTACAGAGGCTAGGCCAAAGGTGCTTGGGTTTTCTCATGACCCCAATTAACATAAGGAATCTAAACCCCACAGTCTTTAGGCCACAAAATGGAGAATCAGAGCAGTATTAAGGGCAGGCCTCTTAGATCACTCCTGGTTCACAGGAAGGGTGTCCCTTCCACACTGACTTTAGGCAAATGGGAGAAAGGGACCTTATTTTGGATACTGTCTTTGGCTTTGGCCCTCATGGAAACCTACAGCCTGAGGTTATGATTAGTGTCTATATGGAAGAAGATGAGGGCCATGTGGGAGTGTTTTGGTTTTAATTGTGGTCATTTTTGTGGCCGTTGGAAGAGATGACTGAGGCCACCTGGGCTTGAACACTGGTGTGATTCCCCTTAGAGACTGAGTTATGGAACTGACCTCAAAGAAGTATTGCCATGTATTGTGATGGGATTTTAGGAGGCCACACATGAGAGTCACCCTTGGAAACTGAGATCAAGGCCCAGGGTGGCTTTCCACAGAGCACTGGGAATCTCAGGAAGGATATCACATGATTTTATTCTTAAAGAATTGGCAGCCATAGTTGCAAGTCAAAACACAAAAGGATCACACATTGTAGACCTCAAACGCCTGGCTTAATGTGACTTTTTAGCCTGTCGTTGGGAAGCATTGCCTGTTAGAATTCTCCAGAGATTTCATTGAAATGAGCTTTCTCTCCATTTAATGGTTCCTGAATGAATTAAACCCCACAGTGCCTCAAACTTCATCCTTGAAAAAAGGCTAGATAAATACCATTAAATTTTTGAAATTCTCATGATCAGGTGTCAGTGGAGAACCTTTGGATGTCTTATAGATGATCATGAGTGTACCAGACAGTGCCTTGATTGACTGGGTTTCATGAAAATCATGTAGAACAGAGATGCCAGTAATTTGGAGCCCGATGAGTATTCGGCCTAGAGCAGTGGAGTGTAGGTGTTTGTTAAAACTTCTGTGATGGGGTCATGTGGATCTGCCATTGGCTTCCAATTGGTTTGTGACTGACATGGTGCAGCCCCCATACCCTTGTATGTAAAGGCATCTTGTTATACGGAGAGGTTTCAGGGCAATGTTTAGAATCAGATGTCTATTGTTAAGGGGGCAAGCTATGTGGGATAGAAGCCTGGTTGGTGCACTCTCCTGCAGACCCGTAACCAACACACGTGACAGAACTCCCTCCAGCACTCTGTCCTAGTTGACCTCCTCGTATTTCATGAAGCAAATACCAAACTCCCAGTGTAGCTGCAAGAAACACCATGAAAAGTAGAGGAAGACCAAATGGCTTCAAAGTCCACACTGGGAGACACTTTGCCCCCAAATGGCAACAAATTACCTACAAAGAGAGAATTCAGCCCTGCTGCCTCATGTTTATTGGAAAAAAAGAAACCATGTGCTCCAGGACACACAGAAGCAGACCCAGATTTGATGGTCTCACTACAAAGGAAGTTAAAACTCCTGACAACAACATATATTTCAAGTGCCCAACCTCAGAGGCAGTTTCTCAAGAAGTCTTTAAGCCAAGAGAGCTTCATGTTTGTGGAGTTTTTACCATGTACCTTACTTTTCGAAACACCTCTACCACCTCCAAGGTTGTTAACTACTGAGCATTTTCCATTCCAGATGTGTATTCACAGATTTTCTAACTCTTCTCCTCTTATTGTGTCTTACTTGGGGTGAAGGTAATGTCAAGGCATTGTTCTGAATGAGAGTGGGAAGACTTTTGGGTAGCATATATTTGCATACACATTGGATTCATTTTCCAATTTTCTATTAGAAATACTGAATCCCTGACTGTCAGAGGTAGAAGGAATTCTCCTTCAAAGAATAGCCTGACACTTACAAGAAACAGCCACGAGGAGACATCCTGTCTGGGAGACATCCTGTAGCCATCTGTCTCCCTGAGACATCCTGTGCCCATCTGTCTTTCTGAAACTTCCTGAGGTTATCTCACCTTGTGAAGACATCTAGGAAGTGCCGATAAGAGAGATTTCCCACATCCAGCATACAAATACCCCTGTGTGAACAATAAAAGTTTGCAGCTTGATCAGAACTCCTGTCTTGCTGTCATCTCTCGTGTCTCTTGTCCCTTCATTCCTCCCTATCTAGGTTCGCTGCCCACGTTGATGTGTCCTGCCGGCCTGGACATCTGGCGCCCACTGACTGGGGCTCGAGCTTTTGATTGAGGGGGACCCCGTCCTCCTGGAAGATTTGGTCAAGCGGAGCTTGCAATAACCGCAGAAGACACCACCGAGAGACAGATCCAGGAGGAGGGTGGGGATGACACACGGTGATTGACCCACCATGGGGCAAGCAGTTTCGTCACATGATTTGTTTTTGTCAGGCTACAAGGAGTCCTTCCAGACAGGGGGGCGCGTATTAAGAAAAAAGACTTAAATTTTTTTTCTTTTCACACATAAGAGAGCAGTGTCCATGGTTTCCTCTTGAAAGGACCATTGATGGTAAAAGATGGCTTAGAGTAGGAGATTGTTTAAAAGATTATTATGAATCCTTTGGCCCAGAAAAAGTGCCTGTTCCCACCTTTTCTTACTGGAACTTAATTAATAGAATTCTTAAAAGTTCACCCTTTGACAATGGTACCTTAAAAGTTGTCAAGGTTGGGAAAGAGACTATGCAAATACTTTCATATCCCCTCGGCATGCCCATCAGTTAGTATAGACATAGACCCTTCTCAGGCTCCCCAGGACCATGGGAACCTTCCTGGTCCCCCTCAAAATACCACCCTAATGAATAAGGCTCCAATGATTACCAACTGCCTTTATCCAGTTTTAAATACCGGAGACTCATTGACCCCTGTAGAGGAGGCTACCTTGGAGAAGGAAGCAGCTCGCTACCATTCAGAAGACCCTCCACCTCTCAAGACCCTGCCACAGCTTATAGGACTTACACATCCACCTCCCTCCTATGTCCCTCCTGCCTTTTGTGCTCTGGCCCTTCAGGGAACAAATGCCCCCCCCCCGATATTTTCTCCCCACTTCCCTTGCCTAAACTGGCTCCTTTGTGAGCATCCTTTCAACATACACAGGAACAGATCCAACCTTTAAAAGAATTAAGAGCCCTTCACTCTGAGCTCTCTTCATTAGCCTTAGGTATGGAGTCAAAGCAACTGGCCTACAGTGGTCTAATACAAAGGCGAAGCCACTCCATTGACCTATGCTCGCCTTCTCAGTCACCACCAGTCTGATAGATAAGCCTGCCCTGGCTGAGGTCAAAGAATTAGACGAGGATAAAGAGGAGGAAGAGGGGAAATGGATTAAGGAGATCAGGACTCAGAGGATGAGGAGTTCAGCCCTAGGCAGGCAGGAACCCAGAGTCTACAAAAAATTAAGCCTGCATTTTCCTGAAAAACTTAAAAAGGCTTGTGCTCACTATGGCCCCATTGCACCCTACACGTTGGCTTTATTAGAAAGCCACAGCACACAATGACTTACTCCCAATGATTGGAAATTTTTAGACCAAGCTACCCTCAGTGCCAGAGACTTCCTGTTATGGAATGCAGATTTCAAAGAGCACTGTCGGGAAACTGCTCAAAAAATTTTAACTAAGGCCTTCTCTAAATCCAGGACTTATGTTAAGCTAGTGGGCAATGAGCCTTTTGACAATAAAACTAAACAGGCACATTTCCCTGCTGGACTTTTGATGCAGATTCAGATGGCTGGCTTACATGCTTGGAGACACCTCCCTCAAAAGCCTCGGCTACCACTTCCCTGGCAAAAATTTGACAAGGGCCCGACGAGCCTTATAGCGACTTTGTTCCCCGGCTTAACCTAGCTGTGGAATGCTTGCTTGGACCAAGCGAAAGCAAAAGCGCTTTTGTAAAACATCTTGCCTTTGAAAACGCCAACCCGGCATGTCAGGATGTTCTTCAACCACATAAGGATAAAGGGAAACTTTCTGACTTTATTAGACTCTATGCAGGGGTAGGTGCAGCCCATGCCATGGGTCTTGCCCTAGGTGCCACCTTTACCAAGACCTTTCACAATCCTGGCTCACGTACTTGCTTTACTTGTAAACAACCTGGCCATTTTGCAGGCAAGTGTCCGACAGGCAAAAAAAGCCTAGGAATAGCGTCTCCTTCAACTGGGGCTATACCGCCCCAAGCTATCCTTTGCCCTAGATGTGGTAAAGGTCATCACTGGGCCAGTGAGTGTAGATCTAAGACAAATGCCCTCAGACAGCCTATTTTTTCCTGCTTCTTGGGAAACTCCCTGCGGGGCCAGCCCCGGGCCACGACATCCCCCAGGACAAACCCAGGGGCAATAAGATTTGTTCCCTCCCAAACTCCCAAACTACCTCAAAATTCTTCTCCACAATTGCCTCCCTCCAACTAGCCACTCCAGGCAGAGCAGGATTGGACCTCTGTGCCACCACCGATACTATATTGGACTCAATGCAAGGACCCCAGATAATACCCACTGGAATTATGGGTCCCCCTCAATCTCATATGTGTGCCCTTATTTTTGGGAGAGCCTCTACTAACTTACATGGTGTTCAGGTCTTCCATGGCATTAAAAATAATGATTTCACTGGAGAAAAAAAATACTGGCCACAGCTATTAATGGAGTTGTGGCCATCCCAGCACGAACAAGTCTTGCACAATTAATACTCCTTCCCTTGAATCCAGGAGGCAATTCCACCGCCCAAACCTACCGCAGGGGACTGCCTCCTTGGGCTGCTCTGATGTAAATTTGGTTCAACCCGTTTCTCACAAAAGACCCACAATTTCCTTACTTATTGAAGGAAAGGAATTCCAAGGAATTCTAGATACTGGAGCTGATGACACAATTATTTCTCAAAAATATTGGCCATCAGCTTGGACCCTCACCTCATCCTTGACTGACCTTAAAGGGATAGGACAGTCAAAAAATCCTCTGGTCAGCTCTACGGCTCTTAGCTGGACTTATAAAGAGGGTAATAAGGGAATTGTCACTCTTTTCGTTGTTCCTGACCTCCCTGTTAACCTATGGGCCCAAGATATTTTGAGTCAAATGGAAGTTATTCATGCCAGTCCCAATTCCATGGTAACTCATCAAATGCTTCATATAAATTTTGTCCCTGGTACAGGCCTTGGGAGACTGAGACAAGGACTGGTTGAGCCAATAAAACCCATACAAAAAACAAATACATATGGACTTGGGTATTTGGATTTTTAGTGTCGGTCTCTGACTCTCCTGTACCCCATGGAGATAAAATTATTTGGGAAACTCAGACTCTTGTGTGGGTGAATCAATGGCCACTTACCCAAGAAAATATGGAGGCTGCCTCCATGTTAGTGCAGGAACAGCTGGCAGCCGGCCATGTAGAGCCCTCAACCTCAACATCGAATACTCCAATTTTTGTTATCAAGTAAAAATCAGGCAAGTGGTGCCTTTTACAATATTTGTTTGCCATTAATAAAGCTATGTGCCCAATAAGAGCACTACAGCCAGGCATTCCCACACCAGGGGCTATTCCCAAAAACTATTGTAAAATGATTATTGAGTTAAAAGATTGTTTTTTTACCATTCCTTTACATCCTGCGGATAGACCCTATTTTGCCTTTAGTCTCCCTCGCATTAATTTTCAGGGCTCTATGCAGAGATTTCAATGGAAGGTTCTTCCCCAAGGTATGGCCAACAGCCCTAGTCTTTGCCAAAAATACGTTGCTCAAGCAGTTGACCCTGTGAGAGAGCTATGGCCACAAATTTATATTTTACATTATGTGGATGATTTGTTAATTGCTGCACCTAATAACCATAACCTTAATAATTGTTACTTGGACATTTACAAAATCCTCACTTCCTTGGGACAACAGATAGCTACTAATAAGGTTAAAACACAGGACTGTTATACGTATTTGGGCCTTAAACTTCAAGATAATCAGATCCAAATTCCTAAGATACCACTATGGGTGGACCATCTTCACAACCTTAATGATTTTCAAAAATTCCTGGGGAATATTCAATGGCTAAAAACATATTTAAAATTACCACCTTGTGTACTTTTGTCCCTTAATGATATTTGGAGAGGTGATTCCCACCCCTCCTCCCCTCAAAAACTTACTCCCGAGGCATGACAGGCATTAAACCAAGTCACAGAAGCCATTGCCAAACAGTTTTTTACAGAATATTCTTATAACCTTCCTCTGGTTCTGGTTATTTTACACACTCCTCATACACCCACAGGAATATTTTGGCAACGAAATACACATTTTAGAAATAAAGGCTGCCTTTGCTTTGGGTCCATTTACCCACCACTGTTTTTCTTGCTCTGGTAGCTTCTATTATGTTTAAAAGTCGTTTGCTATCTCGACAACATTTTGGCAAAGACCATGATAATATTTTAATTTCATATACTAAAGACCAAATCCAATTTTTACTACAGACGGAGGATGAATGGCGTATTGCCTTTTCAGGATTTTGGGAACAATTGATAACCACCTACCCAATTACCCCCTTTTACATTTTGTCCAGTTACATCCATTTATTTTTGCCAAAATTACTCAAAAGGCTCCCATTCCTCAAGCCCTTACTGTCTTTACAGACAGTTCCAGTAATGGCCGAGCAGTCTATGTTGTCAATAACCAGCCTAACACCTTTGATACTGTCTATCATTCAGCACAGTTTGTGGAATTGTTTGCAATAACACAAGTTTTTAAAACATTTTTTGATAATCCTGTTAATATTTATACATACAGTGCCTACATTGCTCATTCTGTGCGCCTGCTTGAGATTTCACCCACCATTAAGGCTTCTTCCAATGTCGCCCATCGGTTTCACCAGCTTCAGCAGCTAATTCAGGCCAGACAACACCCATTTTTCTTAGGACACAGCAGGGCACACTCTGATCTTCCCAGCCCTCTAACACAAGGTAATGCCAAAGCTGATGCAGCAACTCGTTTAATCTTTCCAATTTTTGTTGGCTGCACTCAAAAGGCCACGGAGTTACACAATCTTCACCATCTAAATTCCCAGAACCTTCGATAACTATGTAAAATTACCAGGCAACAGGCATGAGAAATAGTAAAAGCATGCCCTGGTTGCCCTGTCTCCCTCCCCATTCAACACTTGGGAGTTAACCCCCGAAGATTACTGTCCAATCAGTTTTGGCAAATGGATGTTACTCATTTTTCTGAATTTGGAAAAACCAAATATGTACAATTTTCTGTAGATACCTTCAGTGGCCTTATTTTCGCATCACCACATTCTGGAGAGGCTATCAAAGATGTCCTTTCTCATCTTGTTTCAGCGTTTTCTGTAATGGGTAAACCAATACATATTAAAAAAAGATAATTGTCCTGCATATACCAGTGCCAAGTTTAAACAGTTTTGTGCTACCTCGCAAATTTGGCATACTACTGGAATTCCATACAAGCCTCAGGCATTGTGGAACGTGCCCACCTT
This sequence comes from Callospermophilus lateralis, assembly GCF_048772815.1. Classification (NCBI taxonomy): domain Eukaryota; kingdom Metazoa; phylum Chordata; class Mammalia; order Rodentia; family Sciuridae; genus Callospermophilus; species Callospermophilus lateralis. Next base: position 90,147 of record NW_027512805.1, read on the forward strand.
ACCTAAAGACTTGGCTAACCCGCATTAATGCTTCTGCACTTGTATTTACCACTCACAGGCATCGCCTTAATCATGCATTATTTGCCCTTATTTTTCTTTCCCTAGACAATGAAGGCCACTCGGCTGCAGACTGACACAGGCAATCCTCATCCAATTCTGTTCGCCCACCTGTTATGTGGCACAATCCCCTTACAAATAAATGGAAACGCCCAGGTCCTGTCCTCATCTGTGGACGAGGCTCAGCTTGTGTTTTGGACGAAGAGCAAGCAGCCCCAAGATGGTTACCAGAACGCCTGGTTAAACAGGTTAATGGCTTACCTCAACATGGGGATGGAGGCCCTCCCCCTGAGGACAAGTTTTCCTCTTTTTCAGATGCAGCCAACAATCTGTGTGAGGATCCTACTTAAGGCACTTCTGCTGAACAGGATTGTACACGGAGGCTTTGGCCCTCCACCTTCCAACATCATGGAGTACTTTTTGGCCCTCCCTGTGAACGCAAGGGAGGATCTTGGACTCAGGCTCCCACTAGTTTGACCCAGACTGCTGACTGCGTGACTAAGGTGGCTTACCTCCAGGACGAGGTTGACCATAAACTCAGAGGAGTTCATCAGCCTAAATTGGTATGTGTTAACAAGCCAAAGATTATTCCCCCTAGTACAAGTAAAGCTCTCCAAAATTGTTCTGCAACTTGAACGCATACCCAAGCGATGCATGCCACTTGTTATGCGTCAGCCTCAATTTGTGTTAACAAGCAGGTAGAACAATTTTTTGAAGCCTCCCTAACTAAAACTCATGCAGCAGGAGGGACCACTATTCATTATACCCCCGTTCTTTTTGACCGGGGAGGAGAAGGCAAATACACCAAGCTACAGTCAGCTGGGTGCCAAGGCCCTGTTGGTAAACCCTCCTGCTGCCCCATTAAGGCACCTACAGGGGTCACTGATGGTGGAGGATTCCCTTATGCTGTCAAGCATCCTCAGATAATCAAACTTTTGAAACCCCAAATCCCTGAGCTCACATATCATCCCTTAATATAGCCAAAATGCCAGCTCCCAGGTTTAGATAACAATACATTAGATATTTTGGAAACTACCTTCTCCTTGCTTAATAATTCCAACCCCACCTTTGCTGGTGATTGCTGGCTCTCCGTGACAACAGGGGCAATCATGCCTATGGCAGTTCCTATTAATTCTATCATAGACGATGATAATACATGCCAACCCAGATTTCATTTAAAAGTACAGTCTATAGGCACTTTTACAATATGTCTTTTAGGCGCGATGCAAAATAATACCTATGATATTGATGTTGGAGTTACTTCCTTTGGAAATTGCTCAGCAGTACAAAACTATTCCTCAACAACCCCATCTCTTTGTCCCTCCAATGGCACAGTTTTTATGTGTGGAGGAAACTCGGCCTTCCTGAGGCTTCCATCGAATTGGACCGTTTGCTGTGTTCTTGCCTTATTACTCCCTGAAATAACTATTGTCCCAGGAGATGAAACTCTATGCATTCCTAGTCTAGACACCTCAGTCAAAAGACACAGGCGGGCAATACAGGCCTTACCACTCGTTGCCAGCCTTGGAATAACAGCTACTGTGGCCACAGGTACGGCTGGCTTAGGCATGGCTATACACTCTTAGCATCGCCTGTCTCAACAACTTATAAATGATGTAAAAACTCTATCAGGAACCATTAAAGATTTTCAGGACCTAGTAGACTCCCTGGCAGAAGTGTTCCTTCACAACAGAGAAGGCTTAGATTTACTGACAGCTAACCAGGGAGGTATTTGCTTGGCCTTAGGGGAACGATGCTGCTTTAATGCCAATAAATCAGCCATAGTACGCACTAAAATTAAGCAGCTTCAAGAAGATCTAGAAAAGAGATGAAGGGAACTTTTTGAAAATCCCCTCTGGACTGGGTTTAATGGATTTCTACCCTACCTTCTTCCCCTATTAGGCCCTTTGTTGGGTTTACTTTTAAGGGTGTCCATAGGACCCTGCATTATAAACAGGCTTGTACAATTTATTATAGAACAGATTAATATTTTGGCCTCTAAGCCCATACAGGTCCACTATCATCGCCTGGAGATGGAAGACCATGCTGCCAACATTTAAAAAGATGTTCTACCCTTCTCACAGGCTTATTTCTTAAGTTTACATCCCCACAGATCTCTCTTTCTTACATTAAACTATAAGTAACAGCTCTGACCAACCATCTTCTGCCATTGCCATAAGGGTTCGTCCTCCATGGGCCCCTCCACTTGGGGGAGGATGCACCCATGGAGTGAGGACGTTAGGCCATAATAACGGAGGGTGCAGGATGGACTGCAGGAGGATGTATCCACGGATCCCAAAACAGAAGACCTCTTAGTGACACGCTCTGGTGCATCGTGGTCAGCCTGCTTCCCCCTCAAAGCCGTCTCCTCCCAAAACATACCAAGGCCACCACGAAATCTCCTAGTAAACATGCTCTCTCGAATCAGGAGATATTCTAAGGCCTGCTAGAGAAACAGAGCCTCTATCACCCCCAAAAACATTGGCCGGTAAGGTATGGTCAAATATTTTATATAACAAAGAGAGGTCAGGGGCTAGAAGGAAGTTCTCCTTCAAAGAATAGCCTGACACTGAAAAGAAACAGCCCCCTGGGAGATATCCTGCCTGGGAGACATCCCGAAGCCATCTATCTCCCTGAGACATCCTGCGGCCATCTGTCTTCCTGCAACATCCTGAGGTTATCAAACTTTCTGAAGACATCCAGCAACTGCTGATAAGAGAGCTTTCCCATCCACAACATATAAATTCCCATGTGAGAACAATAAAAGTTTGCAGCATGATCAGAACTCCAGTCTTGCTGTAATCTCTCGTGTCTCTTGTCCCTTCATTCCTCCCCAACTAGGTTCCTTGCCCACATTGATGTGTGCGGCCGGCCGGGACAACTGACACTAACCCATACCCTACTACACTCTGACTACTAATCCTAATATGATGGAGAAAAATAACCCAAACAGAATAGAAATACAAGCAGTTCAGAGGAGGCATGGTGTATATTTGGACTTGCCTTTTGCATGATATAGGGTAGGTGTTATAAATCTAGTTAATTTTTAATTGAAATCGTTCTCCATGTGTTTTTAAAGTTAACAAATATGTGAATTCCTGTCTCCATTTCTCTGTAGCCTATTCAACACATGTATTTTTATCTGCACATATAGAATCCTACTTGGAATCACATGTACATTCTTGTGAGGAGGCTGACTTGGCAGATACAAATTGTGAGAAGAGATCACTCCCCATAAACGCTGTTGGAACTCAAAATTCAATCTATGGGTGAGCTTCCTAGTAGAACAACATTTTACATAAATCCATGTTCAGTAACATAAATATTTTTGCATCTATGGATGATATATATTTCATGATGAATTTTGTTTGGCATATATATTGCTACTTTTTATTGTCTCTGTGTGTGTTTTGTATATATATACACTCTTCAGATTTTTCAAAATATGAAATATATGTGTCTTATATACACTCCCTAAATTCATTTATGTTCATGTATGTTGATTTATAATCAACTTTTCACAAGATTATTCTCAGAAATATTCATCCACCTGAAATACATATTTGTTTTCTAGTACTGAAAACTAACTTAAGTGAATGGTGCATGCAATCCTAATATTTCTACAGTGACTGACACAGTTTAACATCAATGCAAGTTGAAATCTATCGGACATGATGTGTATTTTGAAGTTCATTTTGTTCAACACTGGTACATTACAATTTCTTCAGTTTATTCACATCATAGGATATATATTTCATCCACAAGTTCACAAATTTATACGCATTTGATTCATTTTCAATCATTTCCTGCTTCAGAACACATGTATTACTCCTAGTTTCCTGAATGGTCTTTTCATGACACTTATTTCCAAACACATTCATTTTGGTTTTCATAATCATTTTGAAGCAAAACTCACACATTCTTCATGATATACCATAACCCTAATTTTACCATTATATGTGTAACTGATTGGAATGAATGATTGTATATCAATATAAGATTCCCTGTATATTTTCTGATATCAATTCAATCCATTATTTAAAGTTTGAACCACTTTTATTATTTATTCACAGTATGGTCTATTCATGCATTATTTCTATATTTATAGACACAGGGTACATCTATTTGTATCCCCAATACTAATTTATTCATCTTCAAAATGTAGCTCCCAGAAATGTTGTCAGAAATACTCATCTCACCTGATCTACATATACATTTTATCACAGTAATATTCTGGACACATTATGAAAATGTCACACTTATGATTGTACCAAAGCCTAAGTGAAAGTGAGCATGCGTTACTAAAAACATCCATGTCCAGGTTGCCTAATGCTCTCTAATGTCAATACTATTGGTGAATACATATTTGTTTCTTCCTAAGATTATATATTCAACCTCAATCCTGTTGAAAATGTCTAATCCTACCACACAATTTATACTTTGCCTGATTTCCTAATGTCTCTATTGATTTCTGCTTCCCTACATATTATCCCAGTTCATTATTGTGACTGACTCTTCACATGTGCTGACATTTACATTCACTGTCTACCCGAAAGCCTATTGCTAAAGAACTTTTGGTCCCACTCTTATACTCACTCTTCTTTCTAAACCTACCGACTTTCGTCTTAATCGTACCGACTATCACTTTTTGACTGGATGTTCTCTTTGACATTCAATCATCCAAGGTACAAGGCAATTGTATATCGATTCATCTGAGACATCTGTGCAGAATATAATTCAAAGCTAAGTATCCCACTCAAAGGCCTAATGCCTTTCTGGGCTTCAAATCTTACCTGGATTTCTGTTTTCAAACTTATATTTCCCCTGTATATTCTTGAAAATATTGCAGGTTCCCAATACCATTAATCATCTTGCACAATGATTCCGAACCCAAATAGAACCTGTTATTAACCATAACCATACACTCTTTTCTCAATCTCACTTTACAGAAGAGCAGGTACAGAGTTCGTCTTACAATACAGGAATGTAGGGGATCTTCCACCTGCTGAGAACCTAAAATGTCCATGCAGAAATGATCCCTGGATAAGATGTAGGCAGCTATTGAGGAACTAAGAGAGCAAAAGTCATCTTCCAATGCAAAAACCCTGGTCAGAATGAAGGGATGTGTCTGAATCAGCCTCTCTCTTCTTAATGTAGAGAAGATGGACCAAACCAGGCCTGTGTGGAGAGCTGTTCCTGGGTGCCTATGGTTTACATACCATTCTAACTTGTGAAAGTGTCACAGGAAGTAGGGGCAGCCTCCATCTCATGGGACACTTGGAAGCAACTGAAGCAATTGTTAGGACAAAGTGGTTGTCACGGCAGTGACCTCACTCAGTTCCTGAAAGAATTGACCTACTTAACTTCCTTGTTGATGGAACTCTCTGAACTTGGTATCCAGGAAGCCAGTCCCAGTCCCCGTCCCAGTGGGCTCAATTGTTTGTATTTACCATGGACATAGTCAGTCTTTCTTGGTAGCTACTGATGTGAGGATGGTCAAATGACAGAATAGCTATGAAGAGGGTCCTTTCCTGGGAAAGTAGGTAGTTGCTCACCACTGGCTGCTGGCAACTTCACTGAGTTAAAAAAGGAGACAAGATCTGAGACCATACAGGCCATTTCGGGGGAACGAAGTATGGCTCACCAGTCAGAGGACACTCCATATAGTCAGAGACCTACTTGGGGGAAGGAGGTGCCTTTTTGAGTGTGGGTGTGAGTATGTGGTTTTGTCTCATGTTCTGAGAATAGGTAGGAAAGTCAGTTTGTTTGTTTTGGGGTAGACTGTTTCTTTTATGTCGTTTGGCAAGGCGAGTGTTTCTATGTCTGTGTATCTTACTGTGTCAGTGGTTGTAGACAATAGAAAAGAGAATGCATCAATGGATGTGTTGTGTCTAGTAGAAAGCTCCCAGCATTCATCCTGCCCAATGTATGAATAGAGAGTGGGCAGCCTTATTGATGTGCAACACCTATTATATTCCTAAGTTTCAGTTTTCTTCCTGAATTCTCTCAACTCTCCAGAATAGGCTCATGGTTTTGTGTCCAAGATATGTACCACCTCCAAGCTCTGTGAAATGGCCATGTACTGAATAGCTGAAGGAAATGTGATCATCTCAGAAAACTCAAATATCAGTGTGAATAGAAAAGTCTCAGTGGAGAAACCCTGCTTTGGGCCTTTTACTTACCTATTTTTCTGTTGCCCTGAATGTCAGAAAGGTCTTTGCCTCAGGTCACACTTTGTGAAGCCTGAAGAAAATAGTTTTCAAATGGAAATGAATGGGCATCACCTGTGGCTCTTTCCTTAATTGCTTTGGAAATGGATGTGTCTGAATCTGTATCTTGGCCCTGTGTCAGGTTGTGGCTTAGATTCTCAAAACCAGATGGATCTAAAAAAGATGCCATGTGTGCATCCAAAACCAAAATGGCAAAAAGATCAGTTATAGTGGATGAAGCTTTTTGCCTTTCTCTATTAGTTTCCTGACATCCATCAAGTGAGAATAGGAATCCTTTGGGTAAAATTAGTACTTCAAAGCCCTGCAGAGGTGCTTGGGTTTCCTCATGACTCCAAATCACATAAAGAATCTATACCTGACTGTCAGTAGGCCTCAAATTGGAGAATCAGAGCAGTATTAAGAGCAGGCCTATTTGATCACTCCTGGTTCACAGGAAAGGTGTCCCGGCCACAATGACTTTAGGCAAATGAGGGGCAAGAGAACGTATTTTGGACACTGTCTTTGGATGTGCCCCTCATGGAAACCTCCAGCCAGAGGTTATGATTAGTATCTATATGGAAGAATATGAGGGCTATGTGGAAGTGTTTTGGTTTTAATTGTGGTCATTAGTGTGGTGGTTGGAAAAGATGACTGGGTCCATCGGGGTTTAAACTCTGATGTGATTCCCCTTTGAGACTGCGTTGTGGAACTGACCTCAGAGAAGAATTGCCATGATTTGTGTTGGCATTTTTGGAGGCCACGCATGAGAGTCGCCCTTGGAAACTGAGTTCTAGACCAAGGGCGGCTTTCCACAGAGCACAGGGAATCTCAGCCATGATACCATATGATTTTATTCTGAAAGCCTTGGAATCCATAGTTGAGAGTCAAAACACACATGGACCTCACATTGTAGACCTCTATGTGCCTGGCTTCATGTAACCTTTTGCCCACTCTTTGGGAAGCCTTGCCTGTGAAATTTCTCCAGAGCTTTCATTGAAATGATCTTCCTCAACCTTTAATGGTTCCTGAATGAATGGAAACCCACAGTGCCTCCAACTTCATCCTTGAAAAATGGCTACATAAATACCATGACATTCTTGAAATTCCCTTGACCAGGTGGCACTGGAGAACCTTCGATGTCCTGTTGCTAATTCGAGTGTACAAGACAGTGCCTTGATTGACTGGGTTTTATGATAATGGTGTAGAACAGAGATGTCAGTACGTTGGAGCCTCCTGATTAGTGGTCATAGAACAGTGTTGTGCATGTGTGTGATAAAACATCTGTGGTGGGGCCATGTGGATCTGCCATTTACTTCCAAATGGGTTGCGACTGACATGGTGCAGCCAGCAGAACCTTGTATGTAAAGGCATCTTGTTATATGGAGAAATTTCAGGGCAATGTTCAGAATCAGGTTGCTATGGTCAAGGGGGCAACCTATGTGTGATAGAAGCCTATTTGGTGCATTCTCCTGCAGACCCTGACACACGACACATGACAGAACTCCCTCCAGCACTGTGTCCCAGTTGAACTTTTTGTTTTTCGAGAAGCAAATACCAAACTCCCAATGCAGCAGCAAGAAACACCACAAAAAGTGGAGGATGACCAAATAGCTTCACAGTCCACACGGAGAGACACTTAACCCCCAGTGGCCACAGATATCTATAAAGAGAGAATTCAGCACTGCTGCCTAATGTTCATTGGAATATGAGAGACCATGTCCTCCAGGTCACATATATGCAGACCCAGCTTTGATGGTCTCACTACAAAGGAAGATAAAGCTCCTGACAACAACATATATTTCAAGTGCCCAACCTCAGAGGAAGTTTCTCAAGAAGTCTTTAGGCCAACAGAGCTCCATGATTGTGGAGTTTTATCCTGTCCCTTACTTTTGGAAACTCCTCTTGCACCTCCAAAGTTGTGAACTCCTGAGCAATTTCCATTCCAGATATGTATTCACAAATTTTATAACTCTTCTCCTCTAATTGTGTCTTAATTGGGTCGAAGGTAATGTCAAGTAATTGTTCTGGATGAGAGTGGGTGGATTTTTGTGTAGCACATATTTTCATACACATTGGATTCATTTTCCAATTTTCCATTTGAAATACTGAAACACTGACACTACCCCATACCCTACTAAACTCTGTCTACTAATCCTAATATGATGGAGAAAAATAACCCAAACAGAATTGAAATACAAGCAGTACAGAAAAGGCACAGTGTATAGTTGGACTTGCCTTTTGCATTATATAGAGTAGGAGTTATAAATCTACCCATTTTTTTGTTGAAATAGTTCTCAATGTGTTTTTAAAGTTAACAAATATATGAATTCCTGTCTCCCTTTCGCTGTAGCGTATTCAGCACATGTATTTTTATAAGCACATGTATAATCCTACCTGGTACCACATGTACACTATTGTGTGGTACCTGAATAGGCAGATACAAATTGTGAGAAGAGATCACTCCTCCTAAACGCTGTTGGAACTGAACATTCACCGTATGGGTGAGCTTCCTAGCTGAACAACATTATATATAAATCCATGTTCAGTAAAATAAATATTTTTGATCTGTGGATAATATATATTTCATGGTGAATTTCAATTGGCATATAGTGCTAATTTTTAATATCTGTGTGTGTTTATATATATATATATATATATATATATATATATATATATATATATATATACTCTCCAGATTTTTCAAAATATGATATATATGTGTCTTATTATACATTTCCTAAATTCATTCATATTCATGTATGTGGATTTATAATAATCTTTTCACAAGATTATTTTCAGAAATATTCATCCACCTGAAATACCTATTTGTTTCCAACACTGAAAACTAACTTAAGTGAATGGTGTATACAAATCCTAATATTTCTACAGTAACTGACTCAGTTTAACATCAATGCAAGTAGACTCCTATGGGACATGATGTGTATTTTGAAGTTCATTTTTTTCAACACTTGTACATTACTATTTCTTTAGTTCATGCACATCATTGGATATATATTTCATCCATAAGTTTGCAATTTTATTGGCATTTGTTTCACTTTCAATCACTTTCTACTTCAGAACACATATATTTCTCCATGTTTCTTGACTGGTCTTTTCATGAGAATTCTTTCCAAACACATTATTTTTGATTTTCATAATTACTTTTGAAGGAAATCTCACACACCCTAGATAATGAACCATAACCATAATATTACCATTAGATGTATAACTGGTTGGAATGAATGATTGTATATCAATAAATGATTTCTTATATATTTTCAGATATCAATTCAATACATTATTTAAAGTGGAACCTGTTATATTATTTAAACACAGTATTGTCTATTCATGCATTATCTCTATATCCATAGACACAGGGTACACGTCTTTATAACCCCAATACTAATTATTAGGTCTTGAAAATATTCCTCCCAGAAATGGTGGAAGAAATACTCATGTCACCTGACCTACATATACATTTTATCACAGTAATATTCTGGACACAAAAGCAAAGTTCACACTAATGATTGTACCAATGGAATGGTCGAATGAGCATTTTAGGAAGAGACCACCAAGAGACTGTCTCATGCAACAGCAAAGTGTGTATTGGGGGTCCAGCATGCTGCAGCTCAGAGCTCACTTGAATTTAGCAGAGAGCCCTGAGAATAGCTTAAGCAGAGCTTATGTACTTTCTTTGGAGAAGGCAGGGTGTGAAGTTTATTGATGGGTCAGGGTGAGTGGGCGGTTTGCTTGCAAATGTGTGAGGGAGTACATTCTGCAGTTTGGCAGTTGGGGACAACACATTCTGGGAACAAGATTAGCAAACAGTTCTCAAGATTTCAACAGTGTTTTGTTAAGCATACAGAAAAACAGGAAGTGACAAGTACCTATTTAATAAACCTTTCATTTCCCACTTCTTGTTCTGGTTACTTTTAATCAAAAAAGTGATCATTGGGGCGTGTCACATTTCATGTCTGCTAGTGAGTTATATTGTTGTCTGATTACCATAAGTTTAACTTGTCCAATTTGAGCTTGGAGAAAGGAAACTACACGGTTGAGCAAACAGGGCCCCACAGTTAGCAATAATATGAGGATTATTAATGGACTGGCCAAGGCAGATAAAAGCGTAGTTAACCCAAGGGACTGTGTGAACCAAGACTCAAACCATGCTTTTTGGGCCTCTGTCTCTCGTTGACGCTCTTCAAGGCGTTTTCTTAATTTACTCATAGATTCTTTTACAACTCCAGTATTGTCAGCATAAAAAAAAATTCTTCCCTCATTGCAGCACAAAGGCCCCCTCTCTCATGAAGAGGAGGTCCAATCGTCGCCTATTCTGTGAAACTACTTCGGAGAGAGAGGTTAAAGATTCCTGTAAAGCTGGGATTGAGGTTTTTAATATCTTTAAGCTTTGGTCTATTGCTGCTTCTCATTGAGTCATTTGTTGTGTCCCATGGACTAGGTCAGTGGTTCCTGTGCCCACACCTGCAGCAACTCTTATTCCAAATAAGATGGCTAAAGTGAGGGATACAGGTTCCCAGCGGAACCGGGTTTTATGCCCCCCCTATTTGAACTTTAAATGAACCTGTGTCATGATAGAGCACTCTGGGAAACATCTGCACCATTACATAACTAATCACATCTATTGACCATTTTATGAACACATAAACAATAATTAAGTATATAGAATTATACTGTTGAAGGAACAGACAAGGAAAGGCACCTAAGATAGCACCGAAGCTAGGGAAGCAGTCCTATTTGGTTGCAAAAGGATGTAGAGAGCATTGCTTCTGTTGTAATCAATTAATCCTCTGAACCCCAAGTTTAGGTTGTTTCAGAATTTTGTAGCCAACATGTAAGGGAATGGGCTCAGAATATCACAGTCTGCAGAAGTTCACAAAAAGCAGTTTTTGTTTCTGTTTTATTTCTTCTATTTTGGCAAGTTAACTTTTTAAGGACACCTGGGAGGGGGAGAGCTTTCGTCTTCTCTTTTTTTTTCTTCCTGCCAGCTGTTAAAATGGAGCCCAGTTGGTAACTTCTTTATCTTAGAAATGTAGCAATCTCTGTGAAGCTCCAGCTCAAGGCCAGAGGCCTTGTTCACATATTTTGTGAAAAACTAGTAAGGGGTGTCTAGCTTAGGAGTGCTGATTTTTCCAGCCAGTGGCAACTAGAACAGGGCAACAAGAAAAGAGGAAGTTTATCTACATTGAACTCTTTCATAGGGATTATTTTGCTGAAAGTCCTAAAGTCAGTCATGGTGAAGACTTCTGGAGAAGGTCACTTAAGAATTTTCTGGAGAAGGTCACTTAAGAATTTTCTGTGGTCTTGGTACAGAGGGGGAAGAGTGGAAGGCAGGAGGTGAGAGCAGCTCCATGGATCTGAGAATCAGGAAGGAGAGATTAAAAGACTATTGGGAAAGGGGTTTGGGATTTTGCTAGCAAAAAAAACTTGAGCAGTAGAGCAAGTAGAGCAGAGGGGAAGATGGGAGTGAGTATCTCAAAAAGCCTGTGAGGGATTTTAAATTCTTAGTAACCTGTATTCAGTGTTGACAATGCAACTTTAAAGGTAATTTTTATTACATCTCGGATAGGGGTCTGAGGGCTCTTCTCAGCTGGTTTGAGCTTTGGGTTAGCAGGTAAGAGGACCTGTTGGGACCCATTGTGGGCACTGACAGAAGAATAGAGGAGTGTCTGGGTTTAGGGGTACCTAAGTACCTGCTACCTCAGCAAGGGGTAATGGTCTGAGAAAGGGTAGAGGTTTGGGTTTTTGATCTAGTAATTGGAGGGGAGAAATCAAATTCCTGAGGTGAAAGTGACAGCAGAGAGTCTGGAGCAGAAATCTGAGGGTGAGGATCTATTAGAGAAGCATAGTTCAGGATGTGAGCAAAGGAGGAAAAAGGCCTGCACATAGGGGAATTTCCTTCAACCCTTTTGAGCACTTGCCGAAGTTAAAAAGTCCATGCAGAATTTGAGGATCTAGAGACCCCTCTGGGGGACATGGATTTTGGTTGTCTAATTGGTAATATGGCCAATGCTGTGTACTGAATTTGATGAGGAGTTTGGGTTCCAGCAGGCAGCCCCTGTATGCTCAGATCGCCATGACTTACAGAAGAAGTCGGCTTTTCCCCACACAGCCATGGCTGTTTGTGGATTTGATAGTCCGCCGGGCAAACATAGTAATCTAGGCTAGCCAAACTGCATCTGGCTCACGTGTCCCTACATCCATAATGTTGGTTTCCATTACCTATGGTACGAAAGTGATTTAATGGAATTTTAGTGGAATCCTGTTCATCAGGGCTATCCCAATATGAAAGACCTATAGGTAGCTGACAAATGTCTGGGTGGAGGGATGGCCACCAGGTCCCTCAGTGGGCTGTATTCGAGGTAGACCATACTTGTTGTCTAGTAGGATTTTTGATCAGCCATCGCTGCTGAACGGGCTGATGATGCTTAGGAATACTGGTGGCCAAGGGGAGAGTCTATAGCCTTATCCACATGGCGAACACACAGTTTGAAAGGGTTACCAGTCTTTTCCAGCTTCCAGCCAGAGTGGGGACATGGCGCAGGCTTGAGATGAGAGGCATTGATCCAGGAAGTGATTCCGTCTACTTTTACCACTGTAGGTGTTATAAGTAGCACCTGGTATGGTCCTTTACACCGGGGTTTCAGGAATGACACCTGATGTCGTCTTTAGTAGATGAGGTCTCTTACTTGATATTGATGTGGAGTCCCATCATACCCTGGTTGGTAGGAAGGGGCCAGATGTTTCAACAAGTACCGCTGAGTTCTTTCAAGAGCTTTAAGTCTGTCAGGCAAGGGGGTGTGGAAGGGATCATTAGGTCTTAGAGTTGGGGTTAGGTCCCTTAATGGAGCAGGGGCACCATAGAGAATTTCATAGGGGGTGAGGTTAGACAAAGAAACAGAGGGAGTATTTCTTGCATGAAACAGTGCAGAAGGCAGGAGCATAGTCCAATCTTTTATGCCAGTTTCTAAGCTTAATTTCGTTAAGGTCACTTTAATGGTTCTTTTTATTTTTTTACCTGTCCTGAGCTCTGGGGTCTATAAGCACAATGTAACTTCCAATAAACCCCTAGAATTCTGGCTAACCCCTGTCTTACCTGGGCCATGAACGCCGGCCCATTATCAGACCCATATTACCTTAGGCAGGCAGAATCTTGGAAAAATATCTTTCAGGATCTTTTTGACCACCATTTGGGCCGGTTTTTTTTTCTTTTCTTTTCTTTTCTTTCTTTTTTCTTTTCTTTTCTTTTTTTTTTTTTTTTTTGTTGGGGATGCTTCAATCCATCCTGAAAATGTATCTACAAAGACTAGGAGATATTTAAGTCCATACATTGCTGGCTTAATTTCAGTAAAGTCAACTTCCCAATTCCCAGAATTGTCCTGGTCTGGTTCCTCATAGGTGCTTTCCTGCAAGAAGCTTGGAAGTGTAAGCATTAACCAATTGACAGACCCGACAGGCTTTTGTTACCCATTCAGTTCTTCCCTTTCTCTTTGAATCGGTTAGTGGAAAACTCTGTTCTTGATCCTTCAGGAATGCCTGCAATTTCTTTGAACCAAGGTGAGTGAGTTGATATACATTTTAACTTAGTGTAGGGCTTTCTGAAATTGCAGGCTAAGCTCAGTGAAGTTGAGGGTTAAGTGTCAGAGTCTTTAGGTGTTATCAAAAGCTTCCTGGTTCTCAGGGGTTCATTGGAAATGGGCATCTCCCTTTAGCACCGGGTATAAAGGAGCAGCTAATGATGCAAACCCAGGTATTCATAACCTGCAAAAGCCAGCAGTCCCAAGAAACTCTCTGAGTTGTCTGCTGTTAGATCTGTGTGGTATCTGCACAACAGTTTGTTTTCTTTGCTCAGTGAGCCATCCTTTACCGCCCCTAAGTGAATAGCCCAGGAAGATTACTTCATGCTGGCAAATTTGGGCCTTTTTGGCAGAAGCTCTACACGCCAGTTTAGCAAGCTCAGATAATAGTGCTTGGGTCCCAGATTCACAGTTTTCCTTAGTGTTGGCTGCCAGTAGCAGGCCATCCACATGTTGAAGCAGGGTGTATAGTTCTGAAGTTGTTGATATCTCTGTGGAGAGCTTCATCAAAGAGAGTGGGGGAGTTTTTGAACCCCTGTTCGAGTCTAGTCCAAGTTAGTTGACCAGACGTTCCGGTTTCTGGGTCTACCCACTCGAAAACAAACAGCAACTGACTATCTTTATGCAGAGGCAAGCAAAATAAAGCATCTTTTAAGTACAGAACAGTATACCATTTCTGCTCAGGGTTCAGAGTGCTAGGCAGATTGCACAGATTAGGTACCATGCGGTGAATGTCCTGCACTCTGTTGTTGATCTCTCGTAGGTCTTTAAAAGGGTGATAGTCCCCGGTTCCTGGCATTTTTTAATGGTAGCAGGGGAGTGTTGCAGGCTGATTAACAGGGCCTTAGGACCCCTAAGATCAGATATTTCTGAATATGGGGCCTTATCCCATCTTTAGATTTTTGCCCAGAGTATATTTTTTGACATTGATTGGAGAGGCTGAGGTTTTTAACTCCACTGTTATTGGAGGTTTTTTAATGGGCAGGCCTAAGCCATCAGTTTTTGTCCAGGCATCTGGGTAATATGTTATCCAATTCTGGGGTAACGTGCCTGTTTGATCAGTCTTGTGTGGTGTGAAGAGTTGATATTCATCTTCTACTGACAGTTAAAGCTGTGACTATAGGAGTTTTTACTGAAGGATTTATAATTTTCACTTTGGGGCCTTCAGGGATAAAAGTTATTCTGGCCCGGAGCTTGGTGAGCAGATCTCGGCCCATTAATAGGGCCGGGCATCTTGGGATTACTAGGAAGGAGTGATGGATTTTTCCTTTCCCCAGGTCCATGATCCTCTTAGTTGTCTATGCCCGATATTTACTGCCATTAGCCCCTTGAAATAGAGACCTTTTATTTGATGGAGGGCCCAATGGGGCTTTAAGGGCTGAGTATACTGCCCCTGTATCCACTTCAAAGTGTACTGGGGTACCCTCCACTTCAAAAGTTACCCTGAGCTCGGGAAGAGGATCTGAGCCCCGACTTTCTTAGTCATCCTCCAGAGTCAGAATGTCTGGCTGGTGTGGCTGTCTCATTCTCGGGCTCTTTTTGGCCCAGTGTCCTTTTTCTTTTGAGTAGGCATATTGATCTGAGGCCAGGGGTTTCTTTTGGCGTGTGCCCAGGTATCCCTTCCTGTATCCCTGTTTCTTAATTTCTGTCCTATTTTTTGTTGTGACCAGGACCTTAGTCAATGCATTAGTCTATCTTTTGCTTCTCGCATCCTCTCTTTGCTCCCTTTCTTTCTTCCTCCTTTGTTCCTTCTCTTCCTCAGTTTATCTCTTATAGTTTACTTTTTTAGGCTTCTCTGACTAAATCTCTCAAAGCCATATCTTGTAATCCATCTACGCATTGTAACTCTCTTTTAATATCCAGGGCAGCTTGCCCAATGAAGGCCACCATGACAGATGGCTTTTGATCCTCTGCCTGAGGATCGAAAGGAGTATATCTCCTATATGCCTCCATAAATCTCTCTAGAAACATAGAGGGAGATTTATCAGGCCCTTGAATAATCTCTCTAACCTTGGCCCAATTAGTTGGTCACCTTAGCGGCTGCTTGGAGACCCGCTATTAGAGCCCGGCAATAAGTGGACGGATGCTACCTACCTTCAAACGTGTTGGTGTCCCAGTTCGGTTGGTTCAATGGGAAGCCGGCTTTGATGATGTGGGAAGAGGTGTCGGTCACCCATCTTGTCCGAGGATATTTTTTTTTAGCTTCCAGAAGGTTTTTCTCTTGTTCCTCTGTCATGAAGAGAGTCTGAAGGAGTTGTTGGCAGTCATCCCAAGTAGGCAGGTGTGACAACGCCGGCAAGTTCTTTGAGTTCTTTTACCGGGGCCAGCTTTGTCCAGGGAAGGAGTGGCTTTGTGTGCTGCTGGGTAGTAATCTGGAGGGCGCTGGGCCGGCCTAGCTTCCTCCAATGGTGGAGAGGCTGAGTCAGCAGCAAGGGAATCACTTAGAGGGTGTTGGGTGTTGGGGGAAGAGGGTAGGGGATAAGGAGGGTGCGGAGAGTCTAGTTGAGTCTTGAGACTTAGGAAGAACAAAGGGTGGAGGAGGAGGAGCAGAGGGTTTGAGAGATAGAATCATGGGGGAAGGTGGAGGAGCGGGGGCAGGGAAAAGGAAAGGCTTCACAAATGGAGGAGGAGATTTGCAGAGGTCCTGCAAAGTTAAGATATATGGCTTTTGATCTGGATGGCTATGTGGCCCCAGTTGAAAGACAATATTTCTGACTTTTTGAATTAGTGGGGAGTAGAAAGTTTCTTTAGGGGCCATCCGACTCCAAAGGTGGGTCATTTTGAGGCACGGAGAGTCTGCCAGTTCCGGCGTTTTACTGAAACAGAAAGATTCTGAGCCCTTAAGTGGACTTTGGTCCACTGAACAAGAGTCAGGGACAGAGGCATTGAAGTGCTCTGTCCCATAATGAAAGATATACAAACAGTGAAAGCAATGACACACAACACAGACAAGACAAGACAAGAAAGACAGGCAATGGACGTCCAATACTGAGACCAGGACTGATTAGCCAGCAAAACCTGATGTGCTGGCAAAACCGAATCTGAAACAAAAAAATCACTGAGTCGAGGATACTATTGTTCCTCTATTTTCCGAATCCTCTGGGGGCATCCCCCAGGAACGTGACCTGTGGCTCGGTGACACGTCTGTCAGCCAGCATCTGAGAGAGCTCACGCTCATCACCGATAGCCATTTTGCAAAGCCCTAACCTGAAACCTGAAACACGAAAGTGGTACCTTACTTATCCTGATAGGAGCTCGTTGGGAGTCTTTCGTACACCACTGATGGATCTTGCTGGGGGTTTCAGATGTGAAGTTCTGGCAAGCATTGGAGGAAGAGACCACCAAGAGACTGTCTCATGCAATAGTATAGGGTTAATAGGGAGTACAGCATGCTGGGGCTCAGACCTCACTTGGATAGAGCAGAGAGCCCTGAAAGAGCTTAAGCAGAACTTATATTCTTTTCTTGGAGAGGACAGGGAGGGAAGTTTATTGATGGGTCCGGGCGACTGGTCGGTTTGTGAGCAAATGGGTGAGAGAGTACATTCTGCAGTTTGGCAGTTGGGGACAACACATTCTGGGAACAGGATTGGCAAACAGTTCTCAAGATTTCAACAGTGTTTTGTTAAGCATACAGAAAAATAGGAAGTGACAAGTACATATTTTATTCACCTTTCACCAAAGCCTAAAAGGAAAGTGAGCATGGATTACTAAAAACATCCATGTCCAGGTTGCCTAATGCTCTCAAATATCAATCGTATTGGTGACTACATATTTGTTTCTTCCTAAGATTTTCTATTCAACCTCAACCCTGTTCAAAATATCTAATTCTATCACTCACTTTATACTTTGGCTGAATTCCTAATGTCTCTATTGATTTCTGCTTTCCTACATATTTATCCCAGTTCATCATTGTGATTGACTCTTCACATGGGCTGACATATACATTCACTCTCTACCCGAAACCCTATTGCTAAAAAACTTTTGGTATCAATCCTATACTAACTCTTCCTTCTAAACCTACCAATTATCTTCCTAATCCTACTGACTATCGCTTTTGGACTGGATGTTCTCTTCGACATTCAATCATCCAAGATACAAGGTCCTATGACGCTGTATGTTGAATTATCTGAGACACCTGTGCAGAACGTAATTCAAAGCTAAGTATCCCAATCAAGGGCCAAATGCACTTCTGGGCTTCAAATTTTACCTAGATTTCTGTTTTCATACTTATATTTCACCTCTATATTCTTATTAACAAGGCAGGTTCCCAATACCATTATTCATCCTGCAGAATGATTACTAACATAAATCAAACATGTTATTAACTCTAACCATACACTGTTCACTCAATATAACTTTACAGAAGAGCAGGGACAGAGTTGCTCTTACAATACAGGAATGTAGGGAATCTTCCACCTGCTGGGAACCTCAAAAGTCCATGCAGAAATTATCCCTGGAGAAGATGTAGGCAGCTATGAAGGACCTAAGAGAGCAAAAGTCATCTTCCATGGCAAACAACCTGGGCAGGATGAAGGGTTGTGTCTGAATCAGCCTCTCTGATCTTAATGTAGAGAGGATGGAACAAACCAGGCCTGTGTGGAGAGCTATTGCCAGGTGAGTAGGGTGGATACACTATTTGAACTTGTGAAAGTGTCACAGGAAGTAGGGGCAGCCTCCATCTCATGGGACCTATGGAAGCAACTGTTAGGACAAAGTAGTTGTCAAGGCAGTGACCTCATTCAGTTCCTGGAGGAAGTGACCTACCTCACTTCCTTGGGAAAAAAACTCTCTGAACTTGGGGTCCAGTAAGCCAGGCACTCAGAGCCACTCTCAGTCCCAGTTCCAGTAGGCACACTTGTTTGGATTTACCAAGGACAGTGTCAGTCTTTCTTGGTACCTACTGATGTGAGGATGGCCAAATGCCAGCAGAGCTCTGAAGAGGGCCCTTTCCTCAGAAAGCAGGTAGTGGCTCACCACTGGCACCTGACAACGTCACAGAGTTGACCAAGGAGACAAGATCTGAGACAGGACAGGCCATTTCCGGAAAACATACTAAGACCCACCAGTCAGAGGATACTCCGGATAGTCACAGACCTACTTGGGGGAAGGACATGACTTTGTGGGTGTGGGTGGGAGTTTATGGTTTTGTCTCATGTTCTGAGAATAGGGAGGAAAGGCGGTTTGTTTGGTTTGGAGGGGACTGTTTCTAGTAAGTCGTTTGACAAGATGAGTGTTTCTATGTCTGTATGTCCCACTGTGTTCGTGGTTGTAGACATTAGAGAAGAGAATGCATCAATGGATGTGTCCTGTCTAGTAGAAAGCTTCACAGCATTCATCCTGCCCAATTAATGAATGGACTTTGGCTTGCCTTATGGATGGGTAACACCTACTATCTTCCTAAGTTCCTGTTTTCTTCCTGAATTTGGGCCACTCTCCAGAATAGGCTCATGGTTTTGTGTCCAATATATGTACCATCTCCAAGCTCTGTGATATGGCCATGTACTGGATAGCTTAATGGATTGGGGGAATATCAGAAAACTCAGATATCAGTGTGACCAAAAAAGTCTAAGTGGAGAAACCCTGCTTTGGGCCATTTGCTTACCTATTGTTCTGTTGCCCTGAATGTCAGGAAGGTCTTTGCCTCAGGCCACCCCTTTGGGACGCCTGAAGAAAACAGTTTTCAAATGGAAATTAATGGGCATCACCTGTACCTCTTTGCTTAATTGCTTTGGAAAGGGATGTTTGTGAATCAGCCTCTTGGCCATGTGTGAGGCTGTGGCTTATATTCTCAGCACCTGATGGATCTAAAGAAAGATTCCATGTGTGCTTCCAAAACCAAAATGGCCCAAAAAGCAGTCTTTGTGGGTGAAGTCTCTCGCCTTTCTCTATAAGGTTCCTGACATCCATCTAGTGAGAATAGGGATTCTTTGTGTCAAATGAGTTCTTCAAAACTCTGCAGTGGCAAGTCTTTAGGTGCTTGGGTTTTTTCATGACACCAATTCAGATAAAAAATCTAAACCCGACAGTCAGTAGGCCTCAAATTGGAGAAGCAGAGCAGTATTTACGTCAGGCCTATGGTCACTCCTGGTTCTCAGGAAGGGTGTCCAGGCAACCCTGACTTTAGGCAAATGAGGGGCTAGGAAGGTTATTTTGTACACTGTCTTGGGATGAGTCCCTCATGGAAAACTCCAGCCACAGGTTATGATGAGTGTCTATATGGAAAAAGATGAGGGCTTTGTGGGAGTGTTTTGGTTTTAATTGTGGGGATTTGTGTGGCGGTTGGAAGTGATGACTGGTTCTACCTGGGTTTGAACTCTGGTGTCATTCCTTTAGAGTCTGAGTTCTGGAACTGATCTCAGAGAAATATTGCCATGAATTGTGTTCGGATTTTAGGAGGCCACGCATGGGATTCGCCCTTGGAAACTGAGATCAAGGACCAGGTTTGTTTTCCACAGAGCCTGAGAATCTCAGCCAGGATATCACAAGATTTTTTTTCCGAAAGATTAGGCATCCATAGTTGAGAGTCAAAACACCCATGGACGTCACATTGTAGACCTTAATGGGCCTGGATGCATATGAGCCTTTGGCCACTCTATGGGAAGACTTGCCTGTGAGAGTACTCCACAGCTTTCATTGAAATGACCTTCTTCACCATTTTATGGTTCCTGAATTAACTGAAACCCACAGTGCCTCCAACTTCATCCATGAAAAATTGCTAGTTAAATACCATGAAATTTTTGAAATTCCCTTAACCAGGTGGTACTGGAGAGCCTTTGGATGTCTTGTTGCTGATCATGAGTGTACCATAGAATGCCTAGATTGTCTGGGTTTCATGAAAATGGTGTAGAACAAAGATGCCAGTAAGTTGGAGCCTGCAGAGTAGTGGGCCTATTGCAGTGGTGGGCAGGTGTGTGATAATACATCTGTGGTGTGGCCATGAGGATTTGCCATTGCCTTCCAAATCGCTTGTGAGTGACATGGTGCAGCCAGCAGGCCCTTCTATGTAAAGGCATCTTTTTATATGGAGAGGTTTCAGGGCAAATTTCAGAGTCAGATTGCTATGGACAAGGGGGCAAGCTCTGTGGGATAGAAGCCTGGTTGGTGCATTCTCCTGCAGACTCTGACCCACCACAAGTGACAGAACTCCCTCCAGCACTGGGTCCCAGTTGAACTCATTGTATTTCATGAAGCAAATACCAAAATCGCAGTGCAGCAGCAAGAAACACCACTAAAAGTTTAGGATGACAAAATGTATTCACAGTCCACACGGGGAGACATTAGGACCTAGTGGCCACAGTTTACCTACAACGAGAAAATTCAGCACTGCTGC
This sequence comes from Callospermophilus lateralis, assembly GCF_048772815.1. Lineage (NCBI taxonomy): Eukaryota > Metazoa > Chordata > Mammalia > Rodentia > Sciuridae > Callospermophilus > Callospermophilus lateralis. Next base: position 111,338 of record NW_027512805.1, read on the forward strand.
CTCATGTTCATTAGAATATAAGAAACCATGGCCTCCAGGTCACACAGATGCAGACACAGCTTTGATGGTCCCACTAGAAAGGAAGCTAAAATTCCTTACAACAACATATATTTCAAGTGCCCAACCTCAGAGGAAGTGTCTCAAGAAGTCTTTAGGCCGGCAGAGCTCCATGTTTTGTGAGTGTTTTCCTGTTAGATCTGGACACAAGAGAAGACCACTGACACCAATAAAAATTAAATTAAATTAAGCTTATTATTTCCACTGGCCATCCTGCCTCTCCCTCCCAAAATGGCGGGAACAAGACAGCAACCCCAGCTTTCCTACAGCCCAGCTTCATGGACCAGAAATTTACACAAAATGGGCATTACATTTAACAGAACTCTGACAAGCATCACACTAATGGTAGTTTATATATATATATATATATATATATATATATATATATATATATATATATATATATTTTTTTTTTTTTTTTTTTTGCTGTCCCTACATCAGAATTTATGAGGACCATTAGAGCCTCAGAGAGGGTTGTTGTCTGGCCAGGGAGGGCAAATATTTATGATATGTCACTAAAGTTTCAGAGAGGGCTGCTATCAGGTCGGAGAGCCAGACATGGCTCAGTTCAAACACTGGCAGGCATTCCAAGCAGGTTCAGAATTTTCAGTAATTTATGGTAAAGCCAAAATTATCTTTTCATGGCTTTTTGGCAAGATGGCTTCCAATTTTAATAAAAGATCAGTTGGGTCTATCATTCCCCCCTTTTCTCTGTGTCCCTTTCAAATCTTTGATAGATTAGGGGTAGAGCACTGAGGAAATTTTAATCCCTCAGGTAAAAGTCTCCAAATTTTTAGAACTCACCCAAAACCAGTCTCCCTGATTTTACCTGACTGAATTAATTACTTATATTGATTGTCTATTTATATTTGGCTCCATTGTTGTAATAAGAGAGGCGTCACCCATTTTGGCTTCTTCTGAGCTGAGAGAGGATGACGTGAGTAGGCATGGTGTGAGAGACATGAGTTGCCTTTTAGAAGTAGTTGAGGGACATGAGTTGCCTTTTAGAAGTCAGTTCGGTTTGAAGTCTGGTTGGGGAAGAACAGGTTGTAAAGTCATCTGGGGATTGGTTATTACATGAGAGAAACAAAAACCATGAGTACTGAATAAATGTTGCAGCAGCTGGAACATGTCACTGTATAGAAGTTCCCTCTCCAGTCTTTAATATCCCCAGTTATAAAGACTGTCAATTTAATATTTAACTTTTAGTATTAGAGTTGTTCCTCCCCATAAGATATAGTTTAATAATTTAGTGTCATCTGATCTTGCAAAATCCTTTTACCAGTATGACCTCTGTGCCTAATAGAGAAACCTTTAATTTTGATACTCAGGACTGGATTATCGTACTAGCAAACACCAAGCTTACCTGTGTAGGTTAGGAATATATTTAGGCCTTAAACTGAAAATTTCTGACTCTGGCAGCTCTTCTTGATAGTCTCTTTTAATAAGTATCAGGCATTCCTGTCAGAGAATCCTTCTTTGTAGCCTCCAGTCTTACTTATTTTGGGAGGCTAACATAAAGTGTGTACCTTAAAATATTATTATTATTATTATTATTATTATTATTATTATTATTATTATTATTATTCAAAATGTCCAGGAATGGCTGTATTTTGGTTTTCACTGTCTTTGCTAAGTGTTTAAGATGAAGCATTCAAACTGACTTTTGTTTCTATCTATTGTTAACAGTCAGGTGAGCTTTTATGGGAGTCATAAACTGGGTAAACTTGAGAGCACTTTCTCAGTTCTGCTAGAGCCATTTGCGCTAGGTGGGTCCAGGTCTTGTTTGACCATGTGGCTTCCCTCGGAAGCATCAGGGATTTCTTTCTTCTCTGATGACTCTTCTCTTCATAGCAAATGCACTGATTGGCTTTCTGTTCTCCAGTGGTCTCATTAATCTCCCTGATTGGGAGTTTTTATAGCCCAGAGTTGCAAAACTCTTTAGAGAAGTCCCCTGTTCCCTGGATTCAGACTGACTCAGAGGGCAAGAGCCAAATATTGGTTTCCTTGGCCCTTTTCAATTAATTTTAATTTAAAATCCCAATCTTAAACATCTATCAAATAAATTTTAACAGCCTGATATTAAGAGCACCAGGCTTTAATGTCTATAACTTCATAATTATTTATCTTTTTATTAATTGGGATCTGTATTATTCTGTCTGTCTTGTAGGTGATAACTTACTCTCTGAAATTAACCCATGTTTTGTTCTTAAAGCAACACTTCTTTAAAACACTAACAGGGAATCTTTAGATCACATATAAGAAAATTACAAAATAAAATTTTTTAACAACAGTAAAAATACTTAGTTCGTTTAATAGCTACCCTGAATTTTTTGGCTGAGTCATACATTATATCCCCTGTTTGAGATCCTAGGAATCTTGACATTGAAAAAGAACTTTTAACATAACTTTAAAGAAATAAAATCTGACCTACTGCTTTTGTATTCATTCTCACATGAAATAAGATGGGACACACAGCCTTATCTCAGGTAAGGCAGGGCTCTTTATAAATCTTAAGTGTTTTAGTTCTAAAGCTGATCTTTATTTTTTAAATATTATTTTAAAAAGTTTACATAAATTGTTTGAGGTCACATGAACATTAGCTAACACCATATAAAATCACTTTAAAATATGAATTAAACAAATGCTGAAAGTTTTTAACCTTTACATAGATTAGGCTCTCATTAACATAAAGTACATTTAAATTGTTCCCCAATGTAAAAAGTAATATTAAACTTTACAGATCTTATTGATAACAGGTGAATAAATCCCCATAAAACTTCAGAACACCAGCTTGATATAATGCTCTTTTAAAATTTTTACCTTACAGACTTGCATACCTGTAAGATATGAGCACATTAGTAGCATCACAATTACATTGATGTTTCTACATTAACCAAGTTTAGCTTTTAAAGAAATGGCAGTACAGTGCTCTAAAATAACAGTTCTAATTTAATCAGTTGTTTAATTTCTATGGTTGCATGCACAAGAAAAAATAAAACTTAATAAACACAATGTTATGGGTAAACTTATGTTTTAAGAAATTTTTGTCTCTTTAACACATGATTGATTTTTACAATCTTTTACAGAATTTAGTCAAACTTATACAGACGTTAGTAAGTCAATCAGATATCTAACAAAAGTACTCGTGAATGAGTAATCCCATATCAAATTTACTTTACTTATTTATCAAAATATTAGACACATGTATTGAAGAGTGTAAACCATTTTTATGTTGAAGAAAAAGTCCTAGAACCAAGGCATATTAGACATTTTGTAGATATTAATATTTTATCAGATTTTTGAATACCTAGAAAAACTTGAAAGCTTAAATTTAAAGACATTTATTTTTATCTGTTTATCAAATTTAATTGAATTATTTAAATCACGTGAATTGAAGATCTTTAGATCCACTTTTTAAAATTTGTTTTTATGAGTGCTTTTTTTTAATGAGTGCTCCTTATATATATTAATTTGTATATCATATATAAAATATACGGACATATGTATATATAGACATACAACACATAACAAAATTGAGCACACAAAATAATAGTAAAGGCCTTGTAGCTTTTCGCAGGTGAAATATCCATTGCAATGTTTCAAAAAGTCCACAGTTGGTCAAAGATAGTACTGATCAGAAAAACATTAACCTAGTTCTGTATGATCAAAATCATGAGCTCAAAAAAATAAAGTATCTAAGGAAAAAAATAAGAGTCCTAGAAAAAATGACTGGCCAGTAATTAGTAAATACCATACAATTTACCTTTTTTTCTCTTAGGCCTCAGATGAGACTCCTACTAAGCTTGCAGGCTTCTTTCATTTGCCTTTCAAAATAAGTCATGGCTGAGGTCTGGAAGGAGCAGGAAAAAACTGCTTTTCTGAGCAGACACCTCAGGCCTAAGGCATTTTAACCATAATTTTCAGGTTCGGATGTTGAAAATTATGGTACAAGTTTAAGATACAATTCACAAAATTTTAAATCTTTACATCTTGTTTTGTCAACAGATATCATACTATGATTTACAATCCTTGTCCAGATTAATGCTCTCGAACACACAGTGATATTTTCACAGGCTACCCAATTCAAAATTGGTGAAAAATAAAGACTGAATGATTGGGAAGTTACTTGCCAATTTGGAAGTAGAGTTCTTTAGTTTTCCATCCTAAGTATTTAAATTATCTGGCATGAATTATCTGAAATCATAAACTAAACCATTACCTAAACCCGACTTTTAACTGCAAGATTTTGCAATGCTTCAAAAACCCATTCAAATACCAGATTGTTACAAGAAAACATCATCATTTAGACACACATTCAGCTAAGATCATTCCCAAGAAACAATTTATAATATCAACACATTATTGCACATGTCTTAAAGGGCCAGAAACAAAGACACAAGACAGACAGAAAGAAGGTCCAGACTATGGCTGTCAGACAGAATCCTTTAAACCTGAGCAGATAAGAAAAAAAATCTCCTACACCAGTGGCACCATAGATGTCCACAAGGGGGGGGCAGATGTTTTAACAGAGGGGCAACCTGAAATGTACAATTAAGGGTCTCCATGGTGACTTTAATGCATTTAGTGTCCCCTTTTTCTTTTTCTCTTTTTTAACAAGACAGTGGTGGCATAATCCTTACAGTGCAGGGAAGGAAGGAGGGAATTCCCTGAAGCAACAGCGCTTCAGCAGCTGCTGGGAGTCCCTCAGTCCCTCCTTTTACTTACAGGATTATCTCCTCTGGTTCGGTTCCACCCCAAGCATGTTCCATCTAGTAACATTTCAGTAGTCAGCTCTAAAAATGTTCCGGGACAGGGGGTGGGGGAGGGATTTATCAAAATTTGTAACTTAAAGGTCGGCTCCTGACCTTGAAGCCAATTAATGCCAATTTAATAATGAGGACAAGGTTTTTAGAAAAAGAAAAAGGGAGGTTTATTGCTTTGGTAACAAAGAAGAAACACAGGGAACCCTGCCCAGAGGTTGTGACTCTCTTGATCTGGAGGGACAAGGGGTTTTAATGGAGTTTCACTTGTTAACCTGGGAGATACTCAGTTCTTAGGTCCCCAGCAGGCATTGCCCTCTGCAGTGGTTATACTCCAGGCAGCCAGCTAGGAGCTTCTCTCATCCTGCTTAACAAAGGGGGGTAAAGTTCATCGCAGTTCCTTAAAACAGAGTCCGAAAGAATATCAGGCTTACTTTCTTTGTTACCCATTTTCACGTCCAATATACTTATGTTTTTACCACAGAAATCACAGAACAAAACACACAAAACAAACAAGAAAAACATATAGAACACAGAACAAAACACAAAATACAGAAACCCGAACTTGAAACAAAAAACATAGGAGCAATGCAACGTCTTGCTAAAGCTCCGAAGTAGGACCACGTACATGCCAGTCATCACATCTCTACCATTCCAGATGAATTCCCTACAGAACAGAACAGAGGACAGAACGATTCTCATTACTGTACCGAAAACGAGTATATGTGAGCCTCCCCAGGACACCTCTATGTCATCAGAACAGATGATATTATAACATCTGATATCCTTTATAACGGATATCAGATGTTATAAAGGTGCCACTTAATTTTTGAGGCCTCCTCCATCAGGTGATTGCTAATAGTTTTAGTGCGGTGGTTCACCGCAGTGCTCCTGGGACCTAACGCTCACTCCATGACCTTGGAACAGCTCAAGATGTGCACCCACTAGAGTGGCTCTCCAGCCCGGAGCCCTGAAGGGAAGGCCAGATTCATATTTTCCAGCAGTCTGGTCTTGTGATCTGGTCGGCAGGGTCATCTTGCTGGGGAACTCAAAAAAATTAGATGAGGACACAAAAAAAGAACACTGACTCCAACTAAAATCAAATTGAGGCAAGCTTATTATGTCAACCGGCTGGGCTGCCTCTCCATCCCAAAACGGCAGGAACAAGACAGCAACCCCGCCTTTCCTACAGCACAGCTATATAGCCCAGAAAGTTACACAAAATGGGGGTTACAGATAACAGAACTTTGACAAGCATCACAAAAATGGTAGTTCATTTATTTATTTGTTTATTTTTTGGTGGCCCCAATATCAGAAATTATGAGGACAAATAGAGCCTCAGAGAGGGTCGTTGTCTGGCCAGGGAAGGCCAAAATTTATGATGTGTCACTAAAGTTTCAGCGAGGGCTGCTATCTGGTCAGAGAGTCAAGCATGGGTGAATTCAAGGCACGGGCAGGCATTCCAAGCAGGTTCAGAATTTGCAGTTATTTATAGTAAAGCCAAAATTAACTTTTTATGGCTTTGTGGCAAGATGGCTCCCAATTTTAATAAAAGATCAGGTTGGGTCTATCAACCCGTGTCCCTTACTTTTGGAAACTACTCTACCACCTCCAAGGTTGTGAACTCCTGAGCATTTTCCAGTACAGATATGTATTCACAGATTTTCTAACTCTTCTACTCTAATTGTGTCTTACTTGGGGCAAAGATAATTTCAAGGTATTGTGCTGGATGAGAGTGGAAAAATTTTTGTGCAGCACATATTTGCATACACATTGGATTCATTATCTAATTTTCCATTCAAAATACTGAATCCATGACACTAACCAAAACCAGACTAGACTCTGACTACTAATTCTAATATGATGGAGAAAAACAACCCAAAGAGAATAGAAATAGAAGCAGTTCAGAGTAGGCATGGTGTATAGTTAGACTTGCCTTTTGCCTGATAAAGTGTTGGTGTTATAAATCTAGTCAATTTTTAATTGAAATAGTTCTCCATGTGTTTTTAAAGTTAACAAATATGTGAATTCCTGTCTCCCTTTCTCTGAAGCCTATTCAGCACATGTATTTTTTAGGTTCACATATAGAATCCTACATGGTATCACACATACATTCTTATGAGGTGGCTGACTTGGCAGATACAAATCGTAAAAAGAGATCACTCCTCCTAAACACTGTTTTAACAGAAAATTCAATCTATGTGTTTGCTTCCTAGTTGAACAACATTATACATAAATACAAGTTCAGTAAAATAAATACTTTTGTATCTGTGAAAGATATATATTTCATGATGAATTTCGATTGGCATATGTATTGCTAATTTTTAATGTTCCTGTGTGTGTTTTGTGTGTGAGTGTGTGTATATGTATATATATATATATATATATATATACACGTATACACACACTCTCCAGATTTTTCAAAATATGAAATATATATGCCTTATTATACACTCCCCACATTCATTCATGTTCATGTATGTGGATTTATAATAAACTTTTCACAAGATTATTCTCAAAAATATTCATCCACCTGAAATACATATTTGTCTCCTAGTACTGAAAAATAACTTTAGTGAATGGTGCACACAAATCCTAATATTTCTACAGTATCTGACCCAGTTTAACATTAATGCAAGTAGATTCCTATGTGACAAGTTGTGTATTTTGACGTTCATTTTTATGCAACACTAGTACATTACTATTTCTTCAGTTTATGCACATCATAAGATATATATTTATCCACAAGTTCATAAATTTATAGACATTTGTTTCACTTTCAATTACTTCCTGCTTCAGAACACATGTATTCCTCCAGGTTTCTTTTTTTTTAAATTTTTATTGTTGGTTGTTCAAAATATTACATAGTTTTTGATATATCATATTTCACACTTTGATTCAAGTGGGTTATAAACTCCCATTTTTACCCCGCATACACATTGCAGAAAAACATCAGTTACCCATCCATTGATTTACATATTGCCATACTAGTGTCTGTTGTATTCTGCAGCCTTTCCTCTCCTCTACTATCCCCCTCTTCTTCCCTCCCCTCCCCTCTTCTCTCTCTACCCTCTCTACTGTTATTCATTTCTCTCCCTTGTTTTTTTTCCTCTTTCCCCTCACTTCTTCTTGTATGCAATTTTGTATAACCCTGAGGGTCTCCTTCCATTTCCATGCAATTTCCCTTCTCTCTTCCTTTCCCTCCCACCTCTCATTCCTGTTTAGTGTTAATCTTCTCAGGCTCTTTGTCCCTACTCTGTTATTAGTTACTCTCCTTATATCAAAGAAGACATTTGGCATTTGTTTTGCAAGGACTGGCTAGCTTCACTTAGCATAACCTGCTATAATGCCATCCATTTCCCTGCAAATTCTATGATTTTGTCATTTTTTAATGAAGAGTAATACTCCATTTTGTATAAAAGCCACACTTTTTTTATCTATTCGTCTATTGAAGGGCATCTAGGCTGGTTCCACAGTCTTGCTATTGTGAATTGTGCTGCTATGAACATCGATGTAGCCGTGTCCCTGTAGCATGCTCTTTTTAGGTCTTTAGGGAATAGACCGAGAAGGTTAACAGCTGGGTCAAACGGTGGTTCCATTCCCAGCTTTCTAAGAAATCTCCATACTGCTTTCCAAATTTGCTGCACCAATTTGCACTCCCACCAGCAATGTACAAGTGGACCCTTTTCCTCACGTCCTCACCAGCACTTGTTGTTGTTTGACTTCATAATGGCTGCCAATCTTACTGGAGCAAGATGATATCTTAGGGTGGTTTTGATTTGCATTTCTCTGACTGCTAGAGATGGTGAGCATTTATTCATGTACATGTTGATTGATTGAATGTCCTCCTCTGAGAAGTGTCTGTTCAGGTCCTTGGCCCATTTGTTGATTGGGTTATTTGTTATCTAATTGTCTAATTTTTTGAATTCTTTGTATACTCTGGATATTAGGGCTCGATCTGAAGTTTGAGGAGTAAAGATTTGTTCCCAAGATGTAGGCTACCTATTTACTTCTCTTATTGTTTCTTTTGCTGAGAAAAAACTTTTTAGTTTGAGTAAGTCCCATTTGTTGAATCTAGTTATTAACTCTTGGCTATGGGTGTCATATTAAGAAATTTGAAGCCAGACCGCACAGTATGTAGATCATAGCCAACTTTTTCTTGTGTCAGACACTGTGTCTCTGATTTGATATCAAGCTCCTTGATCCATTTTGAGTTAACTTTTGTTCATGGCAAGAGAAAGTGATTCAGTTTCATTTTGTTGCATATGGATTTCCAGGTTTCCCAGCAACATTTGTTGAAGCTGCTATCATTTCTCCATTGTGTGCTTTCAGCCTCTTTATCAAATATAAGATAGTTGTAGTTTAGTGGATTGGTTTCTGTGTCCTCTATTCTGTACCATTTGTCCAACCGCCTGTTTTGGTACAGTACCATGCTGATTTTGTTACTATTGCTCTGTTGTATAGTTTGAAGTCTGGTATCACTATACCGCCTGATTCACAGTCTTTTCATGAGACTTCATTCCAAATGCATTATTTTCTATTTCCATAATCACCTTTGAAGCAAAACTCACATACACGTCATGATCAACCATAACCCTAATATTAGCATTAGATGTATAACTGGTTGGAATGAAGGATTGTACATCAATATAGATTTTCTGTATATTTTCAGATATCAATTCAATCCATTATTTAAAGTTGGAAAAAGTTATATTATTTGTTCACAGTATGGTCTATTCATGCATTATGTCTATATTCATAGACACAGGGTACACCTTTTTATACCCCCAATACTTATTTATACATCTTCAAAATATTGCTCCCAGAAATGGTGAAAGAAATACTCATATCACCTGATGTACATATACATTTTATCAAAGTAATATTCTGGACACAATTACAAAGATCACACTTAAGTTTGTACCAAAGCCTAAATGGAAAGTGAGCATGGATCACGAAAAACATCCATGTCCAGGTTGCCTAATGCTCTCAAATGTCAACCCGATTGGTGACTACATATTTGTTTCTTCCTAAGATTATATATTCAACATCAAGCCAGTTGAAAATGTCTAATCCTATCACTCAGTTTATACTTTGCCTGATTTCCTAATGTCTCTATTATTATCTGCTTTCCTTCATATTTTCCCCAGTTCATCATTGTGACTGACTCTTCACATGTGCTCACATTTACACTCACTCTGTACCCAAAACCCTATTGCTAAAGATTTTTTGGACCAAATCCTATATTCACTCTTCCGACTAATTCCTAATCCTACTGATTATCCCTTTTTGAGTGGATTTTCTCTTCGACATTCAATCATCCAAGGTACAAGGAACGCTACCATTGTATATTGATTAATCTGAGACATCTGTGCAGAATATAATTCAAAGCTAAGTATCCCAGTCAAGGGCCCAAAGACCTTCTGGGCTTCAAATTTTACCTAGATTTCTGTATTCATACTTATATTACACTTATATTCCTATGAATATTTCAGGTTCCCAATACCATAATTCATCCCGTAGAATGATTCCTAACCCAAATGGAACATGATATTAACCCTAACCATACACTGTTCCCTCAATCTAACTTTACGAAAGAGCAGGGACAGAGTTGGTCTTATAATACAGGAATTTAGAGGATCCTCCACCTGCTGAGAACCTCAAAGGTCAACAAAGAAATGATCCCTGGAGAAGATATAGGCAGCTATGAAGGACCTGTGAAAGCAAAAGTCATATTCCATGGCAAACAACTTGGTCAGATGAAGGGATGTGTCTGAATCAACATTTCTCTTCTTAATGTATAGAAGATGGACCAAACCAGGCTTGAACTCTGGTGTGATTCCCCTTACAGACTGAGTTCTGGAACTGACATCAGAAAAATATTGCCATTAATTGTGTTAGGATTTTAGGAGGCAACGCATGAGAGTCGCCCTTGGAAAGAAAAGTGAGATCTAGGAACAGGGTGGCTTTCCACAGAGCACTGGGAATCTCAGCCAGAATATCACATGATTTTATTTTGAAAGACGTGGCAGCCATAGTTGACAGTCAAAACACACATGGACCTCACATTGTAGACTGCAATAGGCCTGGCTTCATGTGACCTATTGGCCACTTTTTGGGAAGCCTTGCCTGTGAGAGTTCTCCAGAGTTTTCATTGAAATGAGCTTCCCCACCATTTAATGGTTCCTGAATGAATTGTAACCCACAGTGCCTTCAACATCTTCCTTGAAAAACGGCTAGATAAATTCCATGAAATTTTTGAAATTCCCAAGACCAGGTGGCACTGGAGAACCTTTGGATGTCCTGTTGCTGATCATGAGTGTACCAGACAGTGCCTTGATTTACTGGGTTTCATGAAAATGGTGTAGAACAGATTTGCCAGTAAGTTGGAGCCTGCTGATTAGTGGGCCTAGAGCAGTGGTGTGCAGGTGTGTGATAATACATCTGTTGTGGGGCCATGTGGATCTGCCATTAGCTTCCAAATGGCTTGTGATTGACATGGTGTAGCCAACAGAAGCTTATTTGTAAATGCATCTTGTTATATGGAGAGATTTCAGGGCAATGTTCAGAATCATGTTGCTATGTATAAGGGGGCAAGCTCTGTGGGATATTAGCCTGGTTGATGCATTCCCCTGCAGACCCTGACCCAACACACGTGACAGAACCCGCTCCAGCACTGTGTCCCAGTTGAACTCCTTGTATTTTGTGGAGCAAATATGAAATTCCCAATGCAGTAGGAAGAAAAACCACGAAAAGTGGAGGACCAAAAAATGGCTTCACTGTCCACACGGGGAGACACTTAGCGCACAGTGGCCACATTTTACCAACAAAGAGCGAATTCAGCACTGCTGCCTCATGTTCATTGGAAAAGAAGAAACCATGTCCTCCAGGTCACATAGATGCAGACGCAGCTTTGATGGTCTCATTAGAAAAGAATCTAAAGCTCCTGACAACAATATATATTTCAAGTGTCAAACCTCAGAGGCAGTTCCTCAAGAAGTCTTTAGGCCGAAAGAGCTTCATGTTTGTGGAATGTTTACCCTGTCCCTTACTTTTGGAAACTATTCTACCACATCCAATGTTGTGAAACCCTGAGCATTTTCCATTCCATATATATATATATTAACAGATTTTTTTACTCTTCTCCTCTATTTGTGTGTTATTTGGGGCAAAAGTAATGTCAAAGCATTATTCTGGATGAGAGTGGGAAGATTGTTTTGTAGCACATATTTGCATACACATTGGATTCATTTTCCTATTTTCCATTCGAAATACTGCATCCCTGACACTAATCCATATGCTACTAGACTCTGACTACTAATCCTAATATGATAAGGAAAACACCAAAACAGAATAGAAATAAAAAATTTCAGAAGAGGCATGGAGTATAGTTGGACTTGCCTTTTGCAGGATAAAAGGCAGCTGTAAAAAATCTAGTAAATTTTTAATTGAAATAGTTCTCCATGTGTTTTAAAGTTAACAAATATGTGAATTTCTGTCTCCCTTTCTCTGTACCCTCTTCAGCACATGTATTTTTATATGCACATATAGAATCCTACCTGGTATAACACGTACATATTTGTGAGGTGGCTGACTTGGCAAATACATGTTGTGAGAAGAGATCACTCAGCAGAAACACCGTTGGAAGTGAAAATTCACCCTATGTGTGAGCTTCCTAAGAGATCAAGATTATACATAAATCCATGTTCAGTAAAATAAATATTTTTTCATCAGTGGATGATATATATTTCATGATGAATTTCGATTGGAATATATATTGCTAATTGTTAATGTCTCAGTGGGTTTATATATATATATATATATATATATATATATATATATATATATATATATATACACTCTCCAAACTATTCAAAATATGAAATATATGATCTACATATACATTTTATCACAGAAATATTCTGGACAAAAAATGCAAAAGACACAATATGATGGTATCAAAGCCTAAATGGAAAGTGAACATGGATTACTAAAAACATCCATGTCCAGGTTTCCTAATGCTCTCAAATGTCAATCATATTGGTGACTACATATTTGTTGCTTCCTTAGATTATATATTCAAACTCAACCCTGTTGAAAATGTCTAGTCCTATGATTGACTTTATACCTTACCTGATTTCCTAATCTCTTTAATGATATCTGCTTTCCTACATATTTTTCCAAGTTCACCATTGTTACTGACACTTCACATGTGCTGACATTGACATTCACTCTCTAAACAAAACCCTATTGTTAAAGAACCTTTATTCCAAATCCTAAACACACTCTTCTTCCTAAAACTTCCAACTATCTTCCTATTCCTACCTACTATCCCTTTTTGACTAGATGTTCTCTTCAACATTCAATCGTCCAAGGTACAAGGTCCTATGCCATTGTATATCGATTTATCTGAGATATCTTAGTAGAATGTAATTCAAAGTAAAGTATCCCAATCAAGGGCCCAATGCCCTTCTGGGCTTCAAATCTTACTTAGATTTTTGTTTTCATACATATATTTCACCTCTATATTTTTATAAATCTTAAAGGTTACCAATATTATAATTCATCCAGCAGAATGACTCTTTACCCAAATCAAAAATGTTATTAACCCTAACCATACACAGTTCCCTCAATCTAACTTTACAGAAGAGCAGGGACAGAGTTGGTCTTAAAATACAGGAATGTAGCTGGTCTTCCTCCAGCTGAGAACCTCAAAGGTCCATGAATAAATGATCCCTGAAGAAGATGTAGGCAGATATGAAGGACCTGAGTGAGCAAAAGTCATCATTCATGGCAAAAACCTGGTGAGGATAAAGGGTAGTGTCTGAATAAGCCCCTCTTTTCTTAATGTAGAGAAGATGGACAAAACCAGGCCTGTGTGGAGAGCTGTTCCCGGGTGCCTATGGTTGATATTGCATTCTAACTTGTGAAAGTGTCACAGGAAGTAGGGGCAGCCTCCATCTCATGGGACCATTGGAAGCAACTATTAGGACAAAGTGGTTGCCAAGGTAGTGGCCTCATTCAGTTTCTGAAGAAAGTGACCTCACCACACTTCCTTGTTGATGGAACTCTCTGAACATGGGATCCAGGAAGCCAGGCACCCAGAGCCAGTCCCAGTCCCAGTCCCAGTCCCAGTGGTCTCACTTGTTTGGATTTAGCATGGACAGATTCACTCTTTCTTGGTACCTACTGATGTGAGGATGGCCAAATGTGAGAAAAGCTCTGAAGAGGGGTCTTTCCTGAGAAAGCAGGTAGTGGCTCACCGCTGACTCTTGACAACTTCACAGAGTTGGACAAGGAGATCAGTTCTGAGACAGAACAGGTCATTTCAGGGGAACATAGTGTGGCCCACCAGTCAGAGGACACTCCAGATTGTCATAGACCTAGTTGCAGGAAGTAGGTGACTTTGAGGGTGTGGGTGAGAGTTTGCGGATTTTGTCTCATGTTCTGAGAATAGGTAGGAATGGCGGTTTGTTGGGTTTGGAGTGAATAACTTCTGTTCATGTATGTGGATTTATAATCAACTTTTAACAAGATTATACTCAGAAATATTCATTCACATGAAATACATATTTGTTTCCTAGTACTGAAAACTAACTTCAGTGAATGGTGCATATAACTCCTAATATTTCTACAGTAACTGACCCAGTTTAACATCAATGCAAGTAGATTCTTATGGGACATGATATGTGTTTTGGAGTTCGTTTTAATTCAACACTGGTACATTACTATTTCTTAAGTTTATGCACATTACAGTATATACATTTCATTCCCAAGTTCACAAATTTATAAGCATTTATTTCACTTTCAAACACTTCCTGCTTCAGAAAACATGTATTCCTCCATGTTTCTTGACTGGTCTTTTCATGAGACTTCTTTCCAAACACATTATTTTTGATTTTCATAATCATTTTGAAGCAAAACTCACACATTCTTCATGAAAAGCCATAACCCTAATATTACAATTAGACGTATAACTAGTTGTTATGAATGATTCTATATCAAAATATGATTTCTTATATATTTTCAGTTATCAATTCAATCCATTATTTAAAGTGGAAGCAGTTATATTATTTATTAACTGTATGGTCTATTAATGCATTATCTCTCTATTCATAGACAAGGGGTACACCTATTTTACCTTAGATACTAATTTATACATCTTCAAAATATTCCTAAAAGAAATGGTGGAAGAAATACTCATGTCACCAGATCTACATATACATTTTATCACAGTAATATTCTAGACCAAAAAAAAAGTCACCCTTAAGATTGTACCAAAGCCTAAATGGAAAGTGAGCATGGATTACATAAACTTCCATGTCCAGGTTGCCTAATGCTCTCAAATATCAATCCTATTGGTGACTACATATTTGTTTCTTCCTAAGATTATATATTCAACCTCATGCCTGTTGAAAATGTCTAATCCTATCACTCATTTTATACTTTACCTGATTTAGTAATGTCTCTATTTATATCTGCTATCCTACATATTTCCCCGGTTCATCATTGTGACTTACACTTCATGTGTGCTGAAATTTACATTCACTCTCTAACCGAAACCCTATTGCTTAAGAAGTTTTGGTCTAAATCCTATACTCACTCTTCTTTCTAAACCTACCGACCATCTTCCTAATTCTACCTACTATCCCATTTTAAGTGGATGTTCTCTTTGACATTCAATCATCAAAGGTACAAGGTCCTATGCCATTGTACATCGATTTATCTGAGACATTTGTGCAGAACATAATTCAAAGCTAAGCATACCAATTAAGGGTGCAATGCCCTTCTGGGCTTCATATCTTCCCTGGATTTCTGTTTTTATACTTATATTTCACCTATATATTCTTGTAAATATTATAGTTTCCCAATACCATTATTCATCATGCAGAAAGATTCCTAACCCAAATTGAACATGTTATTAACCCTAACCATACACTGTTCCGTCAATCTACCTTTACAGAAGAGCAGCGACAGAGTTGGTCTTACAATACATGAATGTAGGCGATCTTCCACCTGTTGAGAACGTCAAAGGTCCATGCAGAAAGGATGCCTTGAGAAGATGTGGGCAGCTATGAAAACTTGAGAGAGAAAAGTCATCTTCTATGGCAAACAACCTGGTCAGCATGAAGGGATGTGTATGCATCAGCCTCTCTCTTCTTAATGTAGAGAAGATGGTCCAAACCAGTCCTAGGTGGAGAGCTGTTCCCGGGTGCCCATGGTTTATATACCATCTAACTTGTGAAAATGTCATAGGAAGTAGGGGCAGCCTCCATATAATGGGACACTTGAAAGCAACTGTTAGGACAAAGTGGTTGCCAAGGAAGTGACCTCATTCAGTTCCTGAAGCATTGACCTACCTCACTTCCTTGGTGATGGAACTCTCTGAACTTGGGATCCAGGATGCCAGGCACCCGGAGCCAGTCAAGTCTCAGGCCCAGGGGTTTAACTTGTTTGGATTTACAAAGGAGAGTGTTAGTCTTTCTTGGTACCTTAAGATATGAGGATGGCCAAATACCAGGAGAGCTCTGAATAGGGGCCTTTCCTGAGAAAGCAGGTAGTGGTTGGCCACTGGCTCCTGAAAACTTCACAGAGTTGGGAAAGAAGAGCAGATCTGAGACAAGACAGGCCATTTCGGGGGAACATACTGTGGCCCACCAGTCAGAGGACACTCTGGATAGTCACAGAGTTTAATGGGGGAAGGATGTGCCTTCGTGGGTGTGGGTGTGATTTTGTGGTTTTGTCTCATGATCTGAGAATAGGTAGGAAAGGCGTTTTTTTCTTTGATTTGTAGTGGACTGCTTCTAGTAAGACGTTTGACAAGGCGAGTGTTTCTATGTCTGTGTATGCTACTGTGTCCGTGGTTGTAGACATTAGAAAAGAGAATGCAACAATTGATGTGTCCTGTATAGTAGAAAGCTTCCCAGCATTCATCCTGCCCAATTTATGAATGGACTGCCGCTTGCCTTATAAATGGGCAACACCTGCTAACTTCCTAAGTTCCTGTTTTCTTCCTGAATTCTCGCCACTCTCCAGAATAGACTCATGGTTTTTGTCCAAAATATGTAACCTCCAAGCTCTGTGACATGTCCATGTCCTGGATAGCTGGAGGGAATGGCGAGCATCTCAGAAAACTCAGATATCAGTGTGACCAGGAAAGTCTCAGTGGAGAAACCCTGCTTTGGACTTTTTCTTACCTATTGTTCTGTTGCCCTGAATGTCAGGAAGGTCTTTGCCTCAGGCCACCCCTTTGTGAACCCTGAAGAAAACAGTTTTCAAATGGAAATGAATGGGCATCACCTGTGGCTCTTTGCTTAATTGCTTTGGAAAAGGATGTGTCTGAATCAGCCTCTTGGCCCTGTGTGAGGCTGTGGCTTAGATTCTCAGCACCTGATTAATCCAAAGACAGATCCCATGTGTGCATCCAAAACCAAAATTGCCAAAAGAGCAGTTATTGTGAATGAAGTCTCTTGACTTCATTTCTAAGGTTCCTGAGGCCCATCAAGTGAGAATAGGCATCCTTTGGGTAAAATGAGTTCTTCAAAGCCCTGTGGAGGCTAGCCCAGAGGTTTTTGGTTTGTCTCATGACTCCCAATCATATAAAGAATCTATACCTGACATTCAGTAGGCCTCAAATTGGAGATGCAGAGCAGTATTAACAGCAGGCCTATTTGATCACTCCTGGTTCACAAGAAGGGTTTCCAGGCCACCCGGACTTTAGGCAAATGAGCGGCAAGGGAGCTTATTTTTCACACCGTCTTGGGCTGCACCCCTCATGGAAAACTCCAGCCAGAAGTTATGATGAGTGTCTATATGTAAGAAGATGAGGGCCCTGTGGGTGTGTTTTGGTTTTCATTGTGGTCATTTTTGTGGCGGTTGGAAGAGATGACTGGGCCTACCTGGGCTTGAACTCTGGTGTGATTCCTCTTAGAGACTGAGTTCTGGAACTGACCTCAGAGAAGTACTGCCATGAAATGTGTTGGGATTTTAGAAGGCCACGCATCAGAATCGCCCTTGGAAACTGAGATAGAGGTCCAGGGAGGCTTTCCACAGGGCACTGGGAATCTCAGCCAGGATATCACATGATTTTATTCTTAAAGACTTGGCAGCCAAAGTTGAGAGTCTAAACACACATGGACCTCACATTGTAGACCTCAGTGATCCTGGCTTCATGTGAACTTTTGGCCACTCTTTGGGAAGCTTGCCTGTGAGTGTTCTCCAGAGATTTCATTGAAATGAGCTTCCTCACCATATAATGTTTCCTGCATGAATTGAAACCCACAGTAACTCCAACTTCATCCTTCAAAAATGGCTAAATAAATACCATCAAATTTCTGAAATTCCCAGACCAGGTGGCACTGGAGAACCTTTGGATATCCTGTTGCTGATCATGAGTGAAAGAATTCCCCACACAAAGACACTTCGCTAGGAGAATTCCAATTTTATTGCAAAAAGCTGTGTGCTTACATAGAACTAAAGGGGTGATGGTAGGGCTTAGATAAATGGCAGGGCACCAATTTATTGGCAAGTTCTTTCAGATATCAGCTCCGGAGCCAAGGAATTAGTTCTCATTGGGGCTAAGGTTCCCCGCCAGAGAGATTTGAAATTGGCGCCGACGGGAGAGTTCACACGGGCGGGAACTTTTTGCATCACTGCAGAAAAGAGGAAGGTAGGAAGAAAAAGTCCTTAGGCACCATGTTGGGGTTTTTACTCTGGGGAATGGCTGCCGTTTATACTTTTCCCAACATTCCTCCGTTTTTGTTTTCTTAGGAAGTGTGGCGTCGTTGGTCAGATCCGGCTGCTTCTTGCTGTTTGGGGCGCTGTGGGGCCTAGAATGGGAAGTGGAGGAATTCTCGGGGGGCAGGTCTGGGGATATCATGGCAGCCAGAAAGAAAACCCATTGGCTACAGACAGCTACTTCCATAGGGGTGAAGTCTATGAAAGTTCCCTGAAGCCTCAAGTTGTCAATGGCATTGAACCAGTCCTGGATGGAGGAGTTTGTTGGTATCAGTCACTGGTCCTGTTTCAGAGACTCTGGGAAATACTGGAAGCGTTGCCTGGACATGGCATCACCAGCACCTGAAGAAGATCAGAGCGAATAAAAACAGAATTAAGATAAAAATTAAAGCAAAGGTCAATTTTTGGCAGAAGTATCATGTTGGGGGACTGACAGAGAAGAGGCCAAGGGCCATGAGGAAACTTAGAAGGACATAAAGACTCATTAATCCAGGATGGCAGATTAAAAGGTTCTCCGAGCTCGTTGTCTCTCACCGTCTGATGTCCGTTGTATTCCATCGTGCCTGGTAGTGAGCTTCAGGACTGAGTGAACTGTTCTCTTGGAGATGTTGGGGGTTCATCAGTCATCAGAGGCTGCTAGTGCCTAAGCAAAAGCTGGTTGAATGTTTGATTAGAAATTTTTTTTCAGTTGGGTTTGAAGGCACTTCATTATGCAGGGCAAGAGAGCACAAAAAAGGAGCATCCCAATAAGGGGCCCCAAGATTGGTAGTAAGTACATGGCAAGAAAGGATTGGAAGCAATTGGGTTGATAATTCCTGCAATTTAACAACATTTTTTTCTATTAGGCCAGATTCATTAACATAATGACAACATTCCTCTCTGAGGAACAGGCATGTTCCCCCTTTTTCTGCAATGAGAAGATCAATTGCCCTTCGGTTCTGTAAAGCCAGTTGTGCCAATGAAGTAACCGTCACTGCAAGGAGCACAGAAACTGAGCAGTGTTATCAAGTGCTTCCTGCAGTTTTTGTTGCAGGTCATTGGATGCCCATAGAGCATGACCTATAGCTTCACCAGAGAGTTCGAGACTCGCCGCTGAGGTTGTTAATGTGAGGCCTACCAGAACCGGCAGAAAGACTGCCCTAAGGGTGCAGGAAGGTAGGGCCACCTGTCGGAATTCGATGGGAGTATACAAAGACAGCTGAGGAACTACCGTAACCAAGAAACAGATGCCAGAGACATTGATCGTTGAGGTACTTAAAGACCCGTTACACCAGAGAAAATGTCCAGGTTTCATAAATCAGGGCTCGATGGGGTGCTAAAGCTCAAGGAACAAATGGGTAAAGAATTCATTATTGTCAGGTGGAAACAGATGAAAGGAAATAAAGTATTGGTGGAACAACTTTCCCATAGTGGGATACGTGTCACATGTAGGGGTTTTCCTTTCTTAGAGAAATTGTAGGTTTTTGCTGAAATATTTCCTGCCGCTAATGGGACCACTGCTAGAAGTGGACGACTAAGTGAAGCACAGAGAAAGAACTGAGAAGTAGGCACAGAAAGAGGGGTGGAGTTTAATAATCAAAGAGTTTGGTGTAGCAAATTGAGCCATGTGGGAGGGGGACCTGAGGGGGTTGAAGGCTCTGAATCCTCTTTAAATGAGCTATGGATAAGATCTCGAAGTTTTGATTCTGACTCCTTAATGTGTTCGACTACCTGGATGGTTGCCTTAGGTGGCGTAATCAGGGTGCGGCCAACAGTCATCCACATTGTGGGTCTGGCTGAGGTTGTCCGAGCATAGACAGCAAACTCAACATAGTCCCAACGTTTGGCCTTGGGGTCAGGTATATCTAAAGTATACCATCCATTGTTATTGGATGAAGAGCCTTTATGCCACTTTAGGTAACTAGAAGTCCACCCTTCATGGTAACCAAGTGAGTGGTAAGAATAGCTACCACGTTCATGATGGAACCTGCATGACTTATAGGGGCACCCATTATATATCTCAGGCCACCAATGACAATAGTCTTTGGTTTGATAAAAAAGGATGCAAATGAAAGGCCAGTTCCAGCTACCAGGGACGAAGGTCCTTGAAGGTGACAATTTTAGGCAAATAGATGTGCAGTTGTGGATGAAGCAAGCAGTTGCATCCACTGCGTGGACATTCTGCATGCCATGTTCTGAGTATCATTCCCGAAGAGTGAAAAAATACATTGTAGCAGAGGAGGGTAGATACCAGTCCTGACAGAGCACAGAAAATAAGCAGAGCACAAAAAACAAGCAGTTAGAGAAGACTAGGGTGTTGGGAGAGCTCATTGTGCCTTCTTTAAGAGGAATTGTTCTGCGGGAAACACCGTGTTAGCCGCAACTTAAATGGGTGAGATGGGAGTGGAGAGCAGGAGTAAAGGGGAGGTTCAGGAGGTGATTCTTGGAGTTCCTCTGGGGTGGTCCTGTCGTCATCAGGTGGGCCTCTTGGTGATATGGCTTCAACCTAGATATGTGAATCCAAGGGGTGAGACAGTTGTCTGATAAGGAGAGTTAGGTGGAGTTGGGGGTACAGAGAATGACAGGATAGGGGCCTTCCCATTTTGGGGCAAGAGGCCCGTTCTCCTCTGGGGTATTATAATAGACTAGACTCCCAGCTGTTAAGGGAGGAGTGTTTGGAGTAGGGACTGGGTCCAGAAGAAGCCAGTCCTGATATTTCCAGAGTTCCGAGCGAAGATAAAACAAGAGAGGCAAAGACAAATCTCGGGTGAGAGGTCCTTGTGAAATGACCAACCCAGGGGGGATAAGAGGTCTTGAGTACCTTATCTCAAAGGGAGACAGTAAAGATGGTTTCTTAGGTAGAGCTCTGATTCGAAACAAATCCAAGGGAAGGAGTTTGACCCAGTCTAAGTTTAATTCCATTGTCAATTTGGTAAGGACTTCCTTTAGAGTACGATTTACCCTTTCCACTTTCCCTGAAGCCTGAAGGTGATATGGACAGTGAAAATGTCACTTGAAGGAGAGGGCTTGAGAGACCTTTTATGTGATCCTAGAAATAAACTCAGGGCCATTGTCAGATTGTAGGAAAGTGGGCATTCCAAACCTGGGGATGATGACTGTCAGAAAGATTGAAGCTACAGTGGAAGCCTTTTATTGGAAATGGGAAATGCCTGAACCCAACCAGAGAAAGTGTCCACAAAGACAAGGAGGTATTTAGTGTGCCATACTTTGGGCATGTTGGTGAAGTGTACCTGCCAGTCAGCAGTGGGAATGTGTCCCCGGGCTTGGTGGGAAGGGAAAGGTTTGGGCCTTAAAAAAGTATGAGGGTTGGTCCGCTGACAGATCTGACAATTAGAGGCTATATTCTGTAGCATGGCTTTGTCAGAGGGGGTGAGGGAGAAGAAGCTCTGTGAAAAGAGGGTCAAAGACTGAGAATCGGAATGGAATAGAGTATAAAGGAACTTGAAAAGATCCTTGTTCTTACTGGAAGAAGTAGTGGCTTCAGATGAGATGTCTAAAGTGGCCATTATATGTCCCCCAATGGGGGCAATAACTGGAAGTGGTGGCAGCCATTCGTGCCGCCTGGTCAGCTTTGGCATTGCTCTCAGTGATAAGAGAGCCGTCCTTCTGATGGGACCTACAATGGACAACTCCCAACTGGGTGGGAAAGTGGGAGGCCTCTATCAGATTGCTTATAAGAGCCGAATTAGTGATCACATTACCTTTGGTGGTAAGTAGTCCTCGCTCCTTTCATATTGCAGCATGGGAAAATAAGATATGGAAGACATATTTTGAGTCAGTATAAAGGGTGAGGGATTTGCCTTGTGCTAGAAGGCAGGCACGAGTGGCTGCTATGAGTTCAGTCTGCTGGTTGGTAGTTCCTGAAGGTAGAGCTTTGGCCTCTATAATCTCAGTGGCTGAAACTACAGTGTAACCAGAGTAATGAGTGCCATTCTGCCTAAAGAAACTGCCGTCAGTGAACCAGATAAGGTCAGGCTTGGTGAGTGGTCCCTCAGAAATTGAAGAATGACAGGGAAGGAAATCATCTAAGGTTTCCAAGCAATTATGAATTGTTGTGTTAGACGTGGGAGTCATTGGGAGCAGTGAGGCAGGGTTCAGTGCAGAGCAGGGGAGGAAAGTAATATTAGGGTTTTCCAGAAATGAAGTGGGGAGCGACAGAACTCTGGATGGAGGAAGGGTTTGAAGGCCCTTATAAGCTAAAAGATCCTTCAAGTGATGTGGGGAGTGAATAGTTCAAGGGGCCCCAAAAGTCAGCTTAGAGGCTTCTTTGTGTAAAATTTGTTCAGCAGCCAGAGCTTTTAAGCAAGGGGCCTACCCACAGATTGTATGGTCTACTTTATTGGACATATATGCCAGAGGTGCAAATGTAGGCCCATAGTTTTGACCTAAGACCCCAAATGCTTGCTCCCCTTTTTCATGGACATATAGATGAAATGGTCTTGAAATATCAGGAAGGTGCAAGGCAGGTGCCTTTAAGAGGAGTTGCTGAAGCCTGCAGAAGTGGTAGTTAGGGGAGGAGGCAAGAGATTCATTAGGGGGTCCCTTTGCTAGGTCATACAGGCTTTTGGCTAGAAGAGAATAATTTGGGATCCAGGCCCTAAAATAAATGCTAGTCCTAGGAATGATAGTATTTCGGCTTTCGTATGGGGCACTGGAAGATCAGAAAGGAGTTGCCTCCTATCCAGTGTTATTTCCTTTTTCCTAGGTGTAAGGCAAAAAACAAGATAGATGAGAAAAAACTGGAAAACATGGGCCTTGTGGGGAGACACCCTATATCCCTTGTATGCTAGGAAATTAAGAAGCTGAGCAGTGTGGAATTGAGAGTGTTCCCAAGAGGGACTACATAGAAGAAGGTCATCGACATACTGAAGGAGAGTAGAGTCAGGACAGGTCGGGTGAAAGGATGTGAGGTCCTGGGCAAGAACTTGGCCAAAGAGATGGGGCCTATCCCTGAATCCCTGTGGGAGGACAGTCCAGGTAAGCTGACGAGAATGGCGGGTGTGAGGGTCAGTCCACGTAAAAGCAAAGATATCCTGAGATTCTGATGACAAGGGAATAGAAAAGAATGCATCTTTGAAATCTAGGATCAAGAAGTGGGTAGTAGTGGCATGGATCTGAGAGAGGCAGGGGTAAGGGTTGGGCACTAGCGGGTGGATGGGGACCACAGAGGAGTTGACAAGGTGAAGGTCTTGAACCAGCCTGTAGGACCCGTTAGGTTTCTTAACTGCCAGAATGGGGGTTGTTGAAAGGAGATTGTGTAGGCCTAAGATACCCCTTTCATAATAAATCCTGGATGATGGGTTCTAATCCGAGGAAGGCTGTGGTTGTGAGTAGATATTGTGGTTGACTAATATATCTTGAAGGGTCGTGTAAGACAATATGAATAGGACTTCATTTAGCCATAGAGGGTGTAGTTGTGTCCCAAACCTCAGGGTTAACTGGTTTAGATAGTCGTGGGAGACTGCATGAAGGAGGTGTATTTGCCCCTAGGAACATCATGAGGATGAGAGGTAGAATAATGTGGGGTGATATGTGAATGGTGACTTTTAATAGTGAGAGTATGTCATTAAGACATGACGGCCATCTGGGGTTTCTGGGTCGAGTTTTGTGTACTGTTGAAGGGCCTTGGTTAGTCTATCCTGGAAATCTGAAGGTGTTTCCTCCTTCCTTTGAATGACCTCCTGCACCTTTTGAAAGTTAACAGCCTTGCGGGTGGCCTTTTTCAGCCCCGCCAAGAGACAGGATGTAAAAAGGTCACGAAACTGTAAGCCTTCACGGGTCTTGTAATCCCATAGGCGATCCTGCTCTGGGACAGCATGAGGGCCTGTGGGGTGGGTAGGATTGGTCCTATGATTTTCATCAGCATGGGCTTGGGCTAGCTCCCAGACTCATTGCCTTTCCTTGGGGAGAAGTGTATTGGCCAAGAGCATGTAGATGTCATGATGAGTGAGGCTACATACTTGCAGGACCCATTGAAACTCCCGAATGTAAGTGGTGGGGTAAGTGGTGAAAGAGCCTAACTTCCTCTCTAGCTGAGTAATGTCCGACATGGAAAACAGAACGTGGACTCTGATGACACCCTCGGGACCAGCTACCTCACGAAGGGGTGCAATTGTCTTGGGGATGGGAAGGAGTCCCTTAGACCTGGTAACAGGAGGACTGAAAGAGGAAGGCGGTGAACAGGAAGGAGAGGGAGAGGAAGGGAGTGTCTCTGTGGAGGAGGAGGAGGTGGAGCAGGCAGAAGAGGGCGGAGGAAAGAGGGATGAAACGGAAGGCGGAGGATCCATGGAATTAGGCAGAGGAAGAGGAAGGTATAGCGGGAGAGACGGGGCAGATGGGGCTGGGGGATAAGGTGGGGGTTCATCTGCTTGGTCGAATGAGAAAGAATCTGTGAAGTCAGGAATAGAAGTAGGGGAAGAGAGGGGTTTTCAAGCAAAGAGGACCTGAGAGGGAGGGCAAAAGGAGCAGAGAGCAGGGTGCTGTGTGTGAAGGCTAAAATCTTAAATGCAGGGAATCTCCCTCCACTTTTTCAGATGCTGGCAGTAGTTAAAAATGTCCCGGAAGAGGTATGGATCTAAGGAGCCTTCTGGTGGCCAATGATTGCCATTATCCAGTGGATATGTAGGCCAATCATGGGTACAGATTTTGATTAAAAGTTTGGGCTTGATGTCTGGTGTGAGGGAGAGTGTGGCCAGATTTTTTATTAAACATTTGAGAGGTGAGTCTTCAGGTGCAGACTAAGAGGTGCCCATAGTCACAGGGAGAGATGGGAGAGAGAGAGAGAGAGAGAGAGAGAGAGAGAGAGAGAGAGAGAGAGAGAGAGAGAGAGAGAATAGGAGTAAGCAAGAAAGACAAAGAGAAAACCCGGGCTGGAACGGCTTCCAGGAAGCTCAGGGCAAACGGGGGTCAGGTGGGCGTCCCCAAAATGACAAGCCATCACGAGGAAATACAGAGGGCACTACCTGGTCATCACCAGTGAAGTGCGATCTGTGAAACCAAAAGGAATTGGAGCCAAGGGCAACCTGACGTCAGGAAAGTTTTCAACTGCAGCAGAAGAAGTCAGTAATGAAAACAAAACTCTGGCTCTGACAGAATGCAATTCCAGGCCGGGAGTTCAGTTTTTGCAGAGCAGAGAGGCAGCTTCAGCCAGACACAGCAACCCCACAGGATACAGCAACTCTAGCCGGCAGCAGCAGCGGCAGTGGAGCAGAAAATCCATAAAGCCTCTCGTGTAAACTCAGAAGCCTCATGCCCCAAAAAGAAACGAAACACCAGAGGGTCCACTGCAACTAGTAAAGGTCTTAGTGGGAGGAATTCCCTCTCCCCTACCAGGCATCTGGAGTGTGCCTGACGATCACTGTCACAAAACCAGTGGCAGCCTGAAGGGAGTTGGTGAGCCGGGGTCAGGGGAGGATTACTTACATCAGATCAGTGGTGAGTGCAGAAACCTGGCGTCTGAAAAGAGAGGACTAGGGCAGAGTGTCTCGGCGGAGTGGGGGACGGGGCTCTTGTTGGAAAGAGCTCACCTGTATCCTCTCACGGGGCACCAGAATGAAAGAACTCCCCATGCAAAGACACTTCACCAGAAAATTCCAATTTTATTGCAAAAAGCTGTGTGCTTATATATAACTAAGGGGGAGATGGAAGGGCTTAGATAAATGGCAGGCAACCCATTTATTGGCAAGTTCTTTCAGATATCACCTCCGGAGCCCAGGAATTTGTTCTCATTGGGGCTAAGGTTCTCCGCCAGCGAGATTTGAAATTGGAGGAGGCGGGAGAGTTCACACGGGCGGGAACTTTTCACGCCACTGCAGGAAAGAAGAAGGTAGGAAGAAAAAGTCCATAGGCGCCATGTTGGGAATTCTCTCTGGGTTATGGCTGCCGTGTATACTTTTCCCAACAATGAATATACCAGACAGTGCCTTGATTGACTGGTTTTCATAAAAATGGTTTTTAACAGAGATGCCAGAAAGTTGCATCCTGCTGAGTAGTGGGCCTAGAGCAATGGTGGGCAGGTGTGTGATAAAACATCTGTGGGGTGGCCATGTGGATCTGCCATTGGCTTCCAAATGGCTTGTGACTGACATGGTGAAGCCAGCAGACCCTTATATGTAAAGGCATCTTGATATATGGAGAAGTTTCAGGACATTGTTCAGAATCAGGTTGCTATAGTCAAGGAGGCAAGCTATGTGGGATAGAAGTCTTGTTCTTTTATTCTCCTGCAGACTCTGACCCACCACACGTTACAGAACTCCCTCCCGCACTGTGTCCCAGTTGAAAACCTTGCATATCATGAAGCAAATACAAAACTCCCAGTGCAACAGCAAGAAACACCATGAAAATGGAGGATGACCATATGGTTTTACAGTCCACATGGTAGACATTTAGCCCCCAGTGGCCACAGTTTACCTAAAAAGAGAGAATTCAGCACTGCTGGCTCATGTTCATTGAAAAAGAAGAAACCATGTCCTCCAGGTCTCATAGATTCAGTCAGAGCTTTGATGGTTTCACTAGAAAGGAAGCTAAAGCTCCTGACAACAACATATGTTTCAAGTGCCCAACCTCACAGGCAGATTCTCAAGAACTCTCTAGGCCAGTAGACCTCCATGTTTGTGGAGTGTTTACCCTGACCTTTACTTTTGGAAACTCCTCTACCACTTCCAAGGTTTTGAACTCCTGAGCATATTCCATTCCAGATATGTATTCACAGATTTTCTAACTCTTCTCTTCTAATTGTGTCTTACTTAGGGCAAAGGTATTCTCAAGGCATTGTTCTGGATGAGAGTGGGAAGATTTTTGTGTAGCACATATTTACATACACATTGGATTCATTTTCAAATTTTCCATTCAAAATACTGAACCCCTGATACTAACCCATACCGTACTAGACTCTGACTACAAATCCTAATATGATGGAGAAAAATAACCCAAATAGAATAGAAATACAAGCAGTTCACAGGAGGCACGGTGTATATTTGGTTTTGCCTTTTGCATGATATAGGTTAGGAGTTATAAATCTTGTCAATTTTTTGTTGAAATAGTTCTCCATGTGTTTGGAAAGTTAACAAATATGTGAATTTCTGTTTCCCTTTCCCTGTAGGCTATTCAGCACATGTATTTTCATATGCACATATAGAATCTTACCTGGTATCACACGTACATTCCTGTGAGGTGGCTAACTTGGCAGATACAAAGTGTGAGAAGAGATCACTCCTCCTAAACGCTTTTGGAACTGAAAATTCGAACTGTGAGTGAGCTTCCTAGTTGAACAACATTATACATAAATCCATGTTCAGTAAAATTAATATTTTTGGATCTGTAGATGATATATATTTCACGATGAATTTTGATTGGCATATATATTGCTACTTTTTAATGTCTTTGTTTGTGTTTTGTATATATATATATATATATATATATATATATATATATATATATACTCTCCAGATTTTTTAAAATATGAAATATATGCATCTTATTATTCACTCCCTACATTTATTCATGTTCATGTATGTGGATTTATAGTAAACTTTTCACAAGATTATTCTCAGAAGTATTCATTCACCTGAAATACATATTTTTTTTCCTAGTTCTGAAAACTAACTTCAGTGACTGTTGCATACAAATCCTAATATTTCTCCAGTAACTGATTAAGTTTAACATTAATGCAAGTAGATTCCTATGGGACATGATGTATATTTTGATGTTAGTTTTTATTCAACACTGGTTCATTACTATTTCTTCAATTTATGCACATCATAGTATATATATTTCATCCAGAAGTTAGTAAATTTGTACGCATTTGTTTCGCTTTCAATCACTTCCTGCTTCAGAACACATGTATTCCTCCATGTTTCTTGACTGGTCTTTTCATGAGACTTCTTCCCAAACACATTATTTTTGATTTCCTTAATCACTTTTGAAGCAAAACTCACACACTCTTCATGATAAACCATAACCCTAATATTACTATTAGATGTATAACTCGTTGGAATGAATGTATGTATATCAATATAAGATTTCCTGTATTTTTTCAGATATCAATTCGATCCATTATTTAAAGTTGGAACTAGTTATATTATTTATTCACAGTATGGTCTACTCATGAATTATCTCTATATTCATAGACACAGAGTACACCTATTTGTACACCCAATACTAATTTTATGTCTTCAAAATATTGCTGCAAGAAATGGTGGAAGAAATACTCATGTCTCCTGATCTATATATTCATTTTATCAAAGTAATATTTTGGACACAAAAAGCAAAGGTCATACTTATGATTGTACCAATGTAAAAGTCATTCTAGCATTGGAGGAAGAGACAACCAAGAGACTGTCTCATGCAACAGCAAAGGGTTTATTCGGGGTCCAGAATGCTGGGGCTCAGACCTAATTTGAATAGAGCCTAGAGCCCTTAGAACATCTTAAGCAGAGCTTACATACTTCACTTGGAGAGGGAAGGGAAGGAAGTTTATTGGTGGTTCAGGGCAAATGGACGGTTTGTGTGCAACTGAGTGAGGGATTACATTCTGCAGTTTGGCATTTGGGGACAGCACATTCTGGGAACAAGATTACCAAACAATTCTCAAGATTTCAATAGTGTTTTGTTAAGAATACAGAAAAACAGGAAGTGACAAATACCTATTTTATTAATCTTTCATTCCCCACTTCTTCTTCTGGTTACGTTTAATCATAAAAGTGATCATTGAGGGGTGTCACATTTTATGTCTGCTAGTGGGGTATATTGTTGTCTGATTACCAAAATTTAACTTGTCCAATTTGAGCTTGAAGAAATGAAACTACACGGTGGAGCAAACAGGGTCTAGAGTTAGCAATAATATGATGATTATTAATGGACCGGCCAAAGCTGATAAAAGCGTAGTTTACCAGGGGGACTGTGTGAACGAAGACTGTAACCACCCTTTTGGGGCCTCTCTCTCTCATTGATGCGCTTTAAGGTGTCTTCTCAATTTACTCATAGATAATTTTACAACCAGTATGATCGGAATAAAAACAACATTCTTCCCTCAATACAGCACAATGGCCCCCTTTTCTCATGAAGAGGAGGTCCAACCCTCGCCTTTTCTGTAAAACAACTTCAGAGAGAGATTTTAAAGATTCCTGTAAGGCTGTGATGGAGGTTTAATATCTTAAAGCTTTGTTCTACTGCTGCTTCTAATTGGGTCATTTGTTGTGTTCCATGGACTACGGCAGTGGTTCCTGTGCCCAGCCCTGCAGCAACTTCTATTCCTAATAGGATGGCTAAAGTGAGGAATACAGATTCCCGGCAGAACCGGGTTGTATGCCCCCCGCTTTTTGATCTTAATGAACCTGCATCATGATAGAGCACTCTGGGAAACATCTGCACCATTACATAATTAATTGCACCAGTTGACAATTTTATGAAAACATAAACAATGTTTAAGTATATAGAATAATACTCTTGTTGGTATGGACAGGGCAAGGCACCTAAGATAGCACCGAAAACAGAGAAACAGTCATATTTGGTTGCAACCGGATATAGAGGGCATTGCTTCTGTTGTAATCAATTAATCCCTTGAACCCCAAGTTTAGGTAGTTTTAGAATTTTGTCCCCAATATGTAATGGAAGGGGCTCAGAAGTTCACAGTCTGCAGAAGTCCACAAAAAGCAGTTTTTGTTTCTTTTTTTTTTTTTCCTCTGTTCTGGGCAAGTTAACTTTTTAAGGACACCTAGGAGAGGGAGAGCTTTTTTCTTCTCTTTTTTGTTTTCTCCCTGCCAGCTGTTACCATGGGGTCCAGTTGGTAACTTCTTTATCTTACAAATGTAGCCATCCCTGTGAAGCCCCAGCTCAAGGCCAGAGGCCTTGTTCACATATTTTGTGAAAAATTAGTAAGGGGCTGTCTAGCTTAGGAGTGCTGATTTTTCCAGCCAGTTGCCAAGTAGAACAGGCAACATGAAAAGAGGAAGTTTGTCTACATTGAACTCTTTTATAGGGACTCTTGCTGAAAGTCCTAAAGTCAGCCTTGGTGAAGAATTTTGGAGAAGGTCAGTTAAGACTTTTTTGTGGGCCTTTTACAGAGGGGAAAGATGGGGAAGGCGGGGGGGAGAGCAGCTACATGGATCTGTGTATGAGAAAGGAGAGATGTAAAAGAATAATGAGAAAGGGGTTTGGGATTTTCCTAGCAACAAAATCGTGAGCAGTAGAACAGGTAGAGCAGAGGGGAAGACGGGAGTGAGTATCCCAAAAAGTCTCTGAGGGACTTTAAATTCTTAGTAACCTGTTTTCAGTGATGACAAAGCTACTTTAAAAGCCATTTTTATTACATCTTGGATAGGGTTCTGAGGGCTCTCCTCAGCTGGTTTGAGCTTTGGTATAGCTGGTAAGAGGACCTGGTGGGACCCGGTGCGGGCACTGACAGAAGAAGAGAGGAGTGAGTTGGTGGAGGGGTGCCTCACTACCTGCTACCTCAGCAAGGGGCCAATTGTCTGAGAACCGAGGTTTGGGTTTTGATCTAGAAATTAGAGGGGAGAAATCAGGTTGCTGAGGTGGGAGTGACAGCAGAGATTCTGGAGCAGAAGGCAGAGGGTGAGGATCTATTGGAGAAGCATAGTTCAGGATGTGAGAGAAGGAGGGAATTGGCCTGCCCATAGGGGAATATCCTTTCACCCTTTTGAGCACTTGCAGAAGTTAAAAAGGTCACACAGAATTTGAGGATCTAGAGACCCATCTGGGGGTCATCAGTTTTGATTGTCTAATTGGTAATATGGTCAATGCTGTGTACTGAATTTGATGAGGAGTTTGGATTCCACCAGGCAGCCCCTGTATGCTCGCATCCCCATGACTTACAGAAGAAGTCGGCTTTTGCCCCACACAGCCATGGCTGTTTGTGGTTTTGATAGTCCGCCGGGAAAACATAGTAATCTAGGCTAGCCAACCTGCATCTGGCTCGTGTGTCCCTACATCCATAATGTTTGTTTCCATTATCTATGGTACAGAAGGCATTTAACAGAATTTTAGTGGGATCCTCTTCTTCAGGGATATCCCAATAGGAACGACCTATAACCAGCTGACAAATATCTGGGTGGAGAGATGGCCACCAGGTCCCTAAGGGGGCTGTATGCGAGATAGATCATACTTCTTGTCTAGTAGGATTTGTGATTATCCATCGCTGCTGTACGGGCTGATGAGCATTAGGACTACTTGTGGCCAAGGGGAGAATCTATAGCCTTATCCACCTGGTGAATACACCATTTGAAAGGGTTACCACTCTTTTCCAGTATCCAGCCAGAGTCTGGAGAGGGCGCAGGCTTGAGATGAGAGGCATGGATCCAGCAAGTGATTTCGTCTACATATACCACTGTACGTGTTATAAGTAGCACCTGGTATGGTCCTTTTCAGCCGGGTTCCAGGGATGACACCTGATGTCGTCTTATGTAGACGAAGTCTCTTACTTGATATCCATGTGGAGTCCCCTCGTCCCCAGGGTGGTAGGCAGTGGCCAGCTGTTTCCACAGGTATCGCTGAGTTCTTTCAAGAGCTTTTAGTCTGTCAAGCAAGTATTTCTTGCATGAAACAGTGCATAAGGCAGGAACATACTCTAATCTTTTATGCCGGTCTCTAAGCTTAATTTCGTTTAGGTCTCTTTAATGGTTCTATTTATTTTTTTTTCCTGTCCTGAGCTCTGGGGTCTATATGCACAATGTAACTTCCAATTAATCCCCAGGGTCCTGGCTAAGCTCTGACTCACCTGGGCCATGAACACCGTTCAATTAACAGATCCTATTACCTTAGGCAGGCCGTGTCTTAGAAAAATATCTTTCAGGATGTACTTGACCACCGTTTCAGCGGCTGTTTTTTTTTCTTTTCTTTTTTTTTTTTGTGAGAAAGGATTCAATCCATCCTGAAATTGTATTTACAAAGACTAAGAGATATTTAAGTCCATACCTTGCTGGCTTAATTTCAGTGAAGTCCACTTTCCAGAATTGTCCTGGTCTGGTTCCTCATAGGTGCTTTCTTGCAGGAAGCTTGGAAGTGTAAGCATTAACCAATTGACAGAACCGACAGGCTTTTGTGAGTTATTTCCTTTCACTGTGAGTGAGTTAGTCGAAATCTCTGTTCCTGATCCTTCAGGAATGCCTGCAGTTTCTTTGAACCAAGGTGAGTAAGTTGATGTACATTTTTAATGTAGTGTAGGGCTTTCTGAAATTGCAGGCTGGGCTCAGTGAAGTTGAGGAGTTCAGTGTCAGTGTTTTAAATGTTATAAAAAGCTTGCTGGTGCTAAAGGGTCCATTGGAATTGGGCATCCTCATTTAACAGAGGGTATAAAGGAGCCGCAAAGAACACAAACCCAGGTATCCATAACCTGCAAAAGCCAGCAGTCCCAAGAAACTCTCTGTGTTGTCCCCTGTTAGATGGCAGTGGTATCTGCACAACAGTTTGTTTTCTGGGCTCAGTGAGCCATCATTTACCGCCCCTAATGGAATACCCCAGGAAGATTACTTCTTGCTGGCAAATTTGGGCCTTTTTGGCCGAAGCTCTATACCCGAGTTCAGCAATTTCAGATAATTGTGCTTGGGTCCCAGACTCACAGTTTTACTTGGTGTTGGCAGCCAGTAGCAGGACATCCACATATTGAAGCAGAGTGACTTTGGGGTGCGTAGTTCTGAAGTTGTTGGGATTTCTGTGGAGGGCTGAATCAAAGAGAGTGGGGGAATTTTTGAACCCCTGTGGGTGTTTAGTCCAAGTTAGTTGACCAGACGTTCCAGTTTCTGGGTCTACCCAGTCGAGAGCAAACAGAAACTGACTATCTTTATGCAGAGTCAAGCAAAAGAAAGCAACTTTAATTCCAGAAGAGTATACCATTTTCACTCAGCTACAGCAAACGGTTTATTGGGGGTCCAGCATGCTGGGGCTAAGAGCTCACATGAAAAGAGTAGAGAGCCCTGAGAACAGCTTAAAGAGAGCTTATATACTTTTCTTGGAGAGGGCATGGAAGGAAATTTTTGATGGGTCAGGGCGAGTGGGTGGTTTGCATGCAACCAGGTGAGGGAGTACATTCTGCAGTTTGGCAGTTGGGGACAGCACATTCTGGGAACAAAATTAGCAAACAGTTCTCAAGATTTCAACAGTGTTTTGTTAAGCATACAGAAAAACAGGAAGTGACAAGTACCTATTGTATTAACCTTTCACCAAAGCAAAATGCAAAGTGAGCATGGAATACTAAAATCAACCATGTCCAGATTGCCTAATGCTCTGAAATGTCAATCCTATTGGTGTCTACATATTTGTTTCTTCCTAAGATTATACATTCAACTTCAACCATGTTGAAAATGTCTAATCCTATCACTCACCTTATACTTTGCCTGATTTTCTAATGCCTCTATTGATATCTTTTTCCTACATATTTTCTCCAGTTCATCATTGTGAATGACTTTTCACATGTGCTAATATTTACATTCACTCTCTAAACGAAACAATATTGCTAATGAACTTTTGGTCCGATTCCTGTACTCACCCTTTTTACTAAACCTACCGACTATCTTTCTAATCCTACGGACTATTCATTTTTGACTGGATGTTCTCTTCTACATTCAATCATCCAAGGTAGAAGGTCCTATGCCATTGCATATCGATTTATCTGAGACATCTGTGCAGAACATAATTCAAAGCTAAGTATCCCACTAAAGGGCCCAATGCCCTTCAGGGCTTCAAATCGTACCTAGATTTTCTGGTTTCATACTTATATTTCACCGATATATTCTTGTGAATATTGCAGGTTCCCAATACCATTATTCATTCCGCAGAATGATGCCTAACCCAAATAGAATATGTTATTAACCCTAACCATACACTGTTCTCTCAATCTAGCTTTACAGAAGAGCATTGACAGAGTTGGTCTTACAATACAGGCATGTAGGTGATCTTCCAATTGCTGAGAACCTCAAAGGTTGATGCAGAAATGATCCCAGGAGAAGATGTAGGCAGATATAAAGGACCTGAGAGAGCAAAAGTCATCTTCCATTGCAAACAACCTGGTCAGGATGAAACGATGTGTCTGAATCAGCCTCTCTCTTCTTAATATAAAGAAGATGGACCAAACCAGCCCTGTGTGGAGAGCTTCTCCTCGGTCCCTATGGTTTATATACCATTCTAACTTGTGAAAGTGCCACAGGAAGTAGGGGCAGCCACTATCTCAAGGAACCCTTGGAAGCCACTGTTAGGACAAAGTGGTTGCCAAGGCAGTGACCTCATTCCGTTCCTGAAGGAATTGACCTAAGTCACATCTTTGGTGATGGAACTCCCTGAACTTGTTATCCAGGAAGCCAGGCACACAGAGCCAGTCCCAGTCCCAGTCCCAGTTGGCTCACTTGTTTGGATTTACCAAGGACAGAGTCTGTCTTTCTTGATACCTAATGATTTGAGGATGGCCAAATGCAAGTAGAGCTCTGAAGACGGGCCTTTCCAGAGAAAGCAGGTAGTGGTCAGCCCAGGCTCCTGACAACTTCACAGAGTTGGACAAGGAGACCGGATCTGAGACAGGACAGGCCATTTCGGGGGAACATAGTATGGTCCACCAGTCAGAGGACACTCTGGAAAGTCACAGACTCACTTGGGGGAAGGAGGGGCCTTTGTGAATGTGGGTGTGAGTTTGTGGATTTGTCTCATGTTCTCAGAATAGGTAGGAAAGTCAGTATGTTTGGTTAGGAGTGGACTGTTTCTAGAAAGTCGTTTGACAAGGTGAGTGTTTCTATGTCTGTGTATCTCACTGTGTCCGTGGTTGAAAACATTAGAAATAAGAATTCATCAATGGATGTGTCCTGTCTAGTAGAAAGCTTCCCAGCATTCATCCTGCCCATTTTAGGAATGGATTGCAGGTTTCATTATTGATGGGCAACACCTACTATCTTCCCAAGATCCTGTTTTCTTCCTGAATTCTGGCCACTCTCCAGAATAGGCTCATGGTTTTGTGTCCAAGATATGTACGACCTCCAAGCTCTGTGACATGGCCATGTACTGGATAGCTGAAGGGAATGCGAGCATCTCAGAAAACTCAGATATCAGTGTGACCAGGAAAGTCTCAGTGGAGAAACCCTGCTTTGGGCTTTTTGCTAACCTATTTGCCTGTTGCCATGAATATCAGGAAGGTCTTTGCCTCAGGCCAGCCCTTTGTGAATCCTGAAGAAAACTGTTTTCAAAAGGTAATGAATGGGCATCACCTGTGGCTCTTTGCTTAAATGCTTTGTAAAGGGATGTGTCTGAATCTGCCTCTTTGCCCTGTGTGAGGTAGTGGCTTAGATTCTCAGCACCAGTTGGATCTAAAGAAAAATCCAATGTGTGCATCCAAAACCAAAATGCAAAAACGATCAGTCATGGTGTATGAAGTTTCTCACCTTCCTCTTTTAGGTTCCTGACCTCCATCAAGTGAGAATAGGGATCCTTTGGGACAAATGAGTTCTTTCAAGCCCTGCAGAGATGATTGGGTTTTCTCATGACTCCAAATCACATGAAGAAACTATACCTGACAGTCAGTAGGCCTCAAATTGGAGAAGCAGAGCAGTATTAACGGCAGACCTATGTGATCAATCCTGGTTCACAGAAAGGGTGTCCAGGCTACCCTGTGGTTAGGCAAATGAAGGGAAAGAGACCTTATTTTGGAAACTCTCTTAGGCTGTGACATTCATGGAAACATCCAGCCAGAGGTTATGATGAATGTATATATGGAAGAAGATGAGGGCCTTGGGGGAGTGTTTTGGTTTTAATTGTGGTCATTTGTGTGGAGTTTGGAAGAGATGACTGGGTCCACCTGGGCTTGAACTCTGATGTGATTCCCCTCAGAGACTGAGTTCTGTAACTGACCTCAGAGAAGTAATTGCTTTGGAATGGGATATGTCTTAATCAGCCTCTTGGCCCTGTGTGAGGCTGTGGCTTTGATTACCAGCACCGTAAGGATCTAAAAAAAGATCCCATGTCTGCTTCCAAAACCAAAATGACCAAAATTGCAGTCATTGTTGATGAAGTCTCTCGCCTTCCTTTGTAAGGTTCTGAAAGAATAAAAGAAATTGAAATTGAAACGTAAAGAACCAGGTTCTGTAAAGTATCCAGGCTGCACTCAGAGCCTGAAATTCCTGTGGCAGTTAAGACAATTCCTGGAACTGCCCTTTAGATGTGTGTTGAAATCTTCCCTGACCACCTAGTTACTTAACAACCTCTTCTCAAAAACCGTGCAGCTCAGCACATATAGATCTCAGGGCTTCAACCAATCATTTTAAATGTATACCCCTTCTCAGGGCTAACCAATAACACCCTGCCTGAACTATTCCCACCAATGAATGTGCAAATCATGTTTTAGAGTTGTTATTTGATTTTCCCACGGTATACGGTGATTTGCTAAAGGAAGCTATGATGTATGTTAAGTCCCTGCCCTCTCTAAAGAATGTATATAAAATCTGCTCATGTTGTTCTCGGGGCTCTTTGTTCCTTACTCCTCTGAAGTGAGCTCTGAGCCCCAGCATGCTGGACCCCCAATAAACCCTTTGCTGTTTCATGAGAAATTTTCTTGGTGGTCTTTTCCTCCGACGTTCGGCCCACCTTTTCATCTGGAGGCCCTAGCTGAGAAATCCAGCAGTGACGAAAAAAAGACCCCAACGGACTCCTTTCAGAGTAAGTAAGGTGCCTCTTTCTGGTTTCAGGTTTCAGGTTAGGGCTTGGCAAAATGGCTGTCGGTGAAGAACATTAGCTCTCTGCGACGGTGGCTGACAGATGTGTCACAGAGCCACAGGCCACGTCCATGGGGGACACTCCAGAGGACTCGGGAAATAGAGGATTAGTAGTTTCCTCAACTCGGTTATTTTTTGCTTCACGATTCGGTTTTCCAGCCCATCAGGTTTTGCTGGCTACTCAGTTTTGTTCATTGTCAGGAACTCATGTTGAGTTTACTGTCTGTCTTTATTGTCTAACCCATCATGTTTCGCCAGTTACTCAGTTCTAATCTTTGTCTTGGACTCATGTTAAACGTTTACTGTTTGTCTTTGTCTGTGTCATGTTTGTGTATTCACTGTCCCTGTTTGAGTAACTCCCATTATGGGACATTATGGGACAAAGCACTTCCATGCCTCTGTCCCTTAACCTTGATCATTGGACTGATGTCCGCTCAAGTACCAAGAATCTTTCTTTTTCAGTAAAATGCCGGACCTGGCAGACTCTCTGTGCTTCAGAATGGCCCATCCTAGGAGTCGGATGGCCCCCAGAAGAATCCTTCCACTTCCCTCTAATCCGAAAAATCAGAGATATTGTCTTTCACCGGGGCCACGTGGCCACCCAGATCAACAGCCATATACCCCTTGCCCCACGATCCTATCATTCCAACATTCTGCTCCTCCCCCTCTTCCCTCCATTCTGAGTCACAAGACTGGACACTCCTCTCTCTCCTTATCCTCTACCCTCGCTCCCCAACCCACAACATGTTCCAGATGATCCTCCCGCCGCTGACTCAGCCTCCTCGCCGCTAGAGGCAATTGGGCCAGACCCAAGCCCTCCAGGGGACTTCCCCGCAGCAGCAGCAGCCCCTGCTCCCCTGAAGGAAGCTGGGCCACCTAAAAAAACCCGCAGGAGATGGATAATAGAAAACTCGGAAGCCCCTGTGATGCTCCCTCTCCATCCCTACGGGCCCATGAACCGACCCAACTGGGACCCCAACACCTTTAAATGTAGGTAGCATCTGTCCACTTATCGCCGTTCTCTAATAGTGGGTCTCTGAGCGGCCGCCAGAGGGCCGACTAATTTGTCCAAGGTAAGAGAGATTATCCAAGGGCCTAATGAGTCTCCTTCTATGTTTCTGGAGAGAATTATGGAAGCCTATAGGAAATATACTCCTTTTGATCCTCAGGCAGAAGACCAAAAGGCATCTGTTGCAATGGCCTTTATCGAGCAGACTGCCCTAGATATTAAGAGAAAGTTACAACGTCTAGATGGATTATAAGATATGACCTTAAGAGATTTAGTCAGAGAAGCTGAGAAAGCATATTATAAGAGAGAAACTGAGGAGGAAAGGGAATAGAGGAGAGAGAGAAGGAAAGGGAACAAAGGAAGGAGGAAAGAAGCAAATGGCAGAGTAAAGCATTGCCTAAGGTTCGGGTCACAGCAGCAAATAGGCCAGAAGTTAAAAAGCAGGGATACATAAAGGGTTACCTGGGCCCACGCCAAAGGCTGCCCCTGGCCTCAAATCAATGTGCCCACTGTAATAAAAAAGAACACTGGGCCAAAGAGTGCCCCCAAAAGAAGCAGCCACGCCAGCCCGCCGTGCTGACTCTAGAAGAGGACTAGAAAATTCGGGGCTCAGATCCCCATCCCCAGCTCATAGTAACATTTGAAGTTGAGGGGAACACAGTGAACTTTGAAGTGATTACAGGAGCAGTATACTCAGCCCTTAAGACTTCACTGGCCCCCCTATCAATTAAATGGTCCCTAGTTCAAGGGGCTAATGGCAGTAGATATCGGGCTTGGACAACTAAGATGAACATGGACCTCGGAAAGGGAAAAGTCCACCACTGTTTCCTAGTAATTCCAGAATGCCCGGCCCCATTGATGGGCAGGAATCTGCTTACCAAACTCCGGACTAGAATAACCTTTAAACCTAATGGTCCCCAAGTGGAGGTTCTATAGCGTTCACTATAATCTCCCATAGTCACATCTTTGACTATGTCCGTAGAAGATGAACATCAACTCTTTGCGCCCCATAGGACTAATCAAACAGGCAAACTACCCCATAAATGGATAAAAGATTATCCTAATGCCTGGGCAGAAACTGCTGGGTTAGGTCTAGCCATCAACAACCTCCAATAGTAGTAGAATTAAAAGCCTCTTCGTCTCCAATTAGTGTTAAACAATATCCTCTAAGCAAAGAAGCTAAGGATGGGATAAGGCCCCATATTCATAAATACCTGGCTCTTGGGGTCCTAAGGCCCTGTCAATCAGCCTGGAACACCCCCCGGTACCAGTAAGAAAGCCAGGAACTGGTGACTACCGTCCTGTTCAAGACCTAAGAGAGATCAACAACAGAGTGCAGGACATTCACCCCACAGTACCCAATCCATATAATTTGCTTAGCACTCTGAATCCGTAGCGGAAATGGTACACTGTGCTGGACTTAAAAGATGCTTACTTCTGCTCGCCTCTACATAAGTACTGTCAGTTGCTGTTAGCTTTAGAGTGGATAGACCCAGAACCTGGAACATCTGGCCAACTAACCTGGACTAGACTCCCACAGGGGTTCAAAAAATCCCCCACTCTCTTTGATGAAGCCCTCCACAGAGACATCAATGACTTCAAAACTGCACACCCCGAAGTCACCCTACTCCAATAGTGGATGATCTTCTACTGGCAGCCGACACCAAGGAGACCTATGAGTCTGGGACCCAAGCACTATTATTCGAGCTTGCTCGGCTTGGATATAAGGCTTCTGCCAAAAGGCCCAAATTTGTCAGCAAGAAGTAATCTTCCTGGGTTATTCTCTCAGGGGTGGCAAACGATGGCTCCCTGAGCCCAGAAAAAAAACTGTTGTGCAGATACTGCCCCAATCTAATAAGAGAAAACTCAGAGAGTTTCTTGGGACTGCCAGCTTTTGCAGGTTATGGACTCCTGGGTTAACATCTTTGGCTGCCCCTTTATACCCGCTGATAAAGGGGGATGCCCACTTCCAATGGACCCCTGAGCACCAACAAGCTTTTGATAATGTCAAAAAAAGATGCTGCTATCTGCTCCGGCCTTAGCACTCCCAGATGTAGAAAACCCTTCACTCTCTACATCGAGGAAAAGAAAGGAATAGCACGGGGAGTGCTCACTCAGTCTTTTGGACCTTGGAAAAAGCCGGTAGCGTATTTATCCAAAAAACTGGACCCAGTGGCTAGCGGGTGGCCCCATTGCTTAAGTGCT
Source organism: Callospermophilus lateralis (assembly GCF_048772815.1). NCBI lineage: Eukaryota > Metazoa > Chordata > Mammalia > Rodentia > Sciuridae > Callospermophilus > Callospermophilus lateralis. The sequence goes on from NW_027512805.1 coordinate 151,810, forward strand.
ATAGCAGCGGCAGCCCTTCTAATAAAAGATGCTCATTAATTAACGTTGGGACAGAAGCTAACCATTATATCCCCCCGTGCCCTGGAGAGCATGATCTGTTAGCCTCCAGAGAGGTGGCTATCAAACTCCAGAATAAACCACTACCAGAGCCTCTTGCTTGACAAAGACAGAATAACGCTGGGACCCCCTGCTCCACTCAACCCAGCTACACTGCTGCCAGAAGAATCATCAGGACCCGTCACTCATGAGTGTCAACACATACTGGCAAGGAAACCAGTATACAACAAGACTTGAAGGATCAGCCACTCGCTCGCCCTGAAGTCGTATGGTTTACGGATGGCAGCAGCTTCCTCCAAGATGGTAAGCAGCGGGCTGGAGCAGCAGCAGTTAGCAAAACTAATTTCATCTGATACTCTGGTCTCCCAGAAGGGACATCAGTCCAAAAAGCAGAACTGATTGCCCTTATGAAAGCATTGGAACTAGCAACAGGCAAAAGGGCCACCATATAAACTGTTAGCCACTATGCATTTGCCACTGTTCATATGCACGGGACTATTTACCAACAATGGGGGCTATTAACCTCTGCCGGGAAAGAAATAAAGAATAAAGATGAGATCCTCCACCTTCGCTCAGCAGTGCAGGGCCATAAGGAACTAGCTATAGTGCACTGTCCAGGGCACCAGAAGAGAAACAATCCCGTGGCAGTTGGAAACAGAAGGGCAGATGAGGAAGCTTAATTGGCAGCCCTAAACAAAGTGACTCTGTTAACTTTTTTCACACCGGGGGGAACAAAAATCAGGAGACTTGGCCGCCCCGGAACATTCAGGCAACTTATCATCTGAGGAGACAGATAGAGAACTCTGGGACCCTACAGAGCCAAGTTTACAATTTCAAAAAGCCCACCTTTATGTCAAAGATGTACACCAGCTCAACCACTTAGGCTCAAAGAAGTTATAAGCACTCTTAAAGGACCGAATAAAGGACTTATTATTGACTGACTCACAGAGGAAAAAAATAGCTGAGCTGGTGACTAGAGCTTTTCAAGTCTTCCAATTAGTTAATACTTTCCCATCCAAGAGTCCTGCAGGGATGCGCATACGAGGAACCAGACCAGGACAATTCTGGGAAGTGGACTTTACTCAAATTAAGCCAGCAAGGTATGGACTTAAATATCTCCTAGTCTTTGTAGATACTTTTTCAGGATGGGTCGAAGCCTTCCCCATGAAGAAAGAAACAGCTCAGATGGTGGTCAAAAAGATCCTAGAAGACAGTTTTCCAAGGTTCGGCCTGCCTAAGGTAATAGGGTCTGATAATGGACCGGCATCCATGGCCAAGGTAAGTCAGGGATTTTCCAGGAACCTGGGGATTAATTGGAAGTTATATTGTGCTTATAGACCCCAGAGCTCAGGACATATAGAAACGATGAATAGAACCATCAAAGAGACTTAACGAAATTAATCTTGGAGACCGGCATAAAAAATTGGACTATGCTCCTCCCTCATGCACTTTTTCGTGCAAGAAATACCCCTCCGCCTCTTTGTGTAACCTCACCCCTTATGAAATTCTCTACAGTGCCCCTCCTCCATTAAGGGACCTAACCCCAACTCTGAGATTAATGATTCCTTCAACACCCCCTTGCTAGACAGACTTAAAGCCCTTGAACAAACCCAGCACCCAGCGATACCTGTGAAAACAGTTGGCCACTGCTTATCATCCTGGAGACGAGGGAACTCCACATTGATATCAAGTGGGAGACTTCGTCTACATGAGACAGTGTCAGGTGTCATCCCTGGAACCCTGCTGGAAAGGACCATACCAGGTGCTGCTTATAACACCTACAGTGGTGAAAGTGGATGGGATCACTTCCTGGATCCATACCTCCCATCTCAATCCTGCGCCCTCTCCAGACTCTGGCTGGAAACTGGAACAGACTGGTAACCCTCTCAAGATGCATGTCCGTGGTGTGGGTAGGGCTATGGATTCTTCCCCTGACCACCAGCAGTCCTAATCCCCATCAGCCTGTTCAGCAACAATGGCAAGTTTTATAAATCCTACTGGGCAAGTAGTGTGGTCTATTTCACATACAGCCCCCTTATGGACTTGGTGGCCATCTCTCCACCCGGACATTTGTCAGCTTGCCATAGGCCTCTCTGACTGGGATCTCCCTGACATAGTGGACCCCACACAGATGCCACTCAAACCCAAACCAGGGCAACATAGACCAACTTACCCCATGAATTATTGATGTCATCTCCCCCAGCTCAGGTGTAAACTAGCCAGTCTTGTGTATTAAGTGTGCCCAGCTGATTTCTGAAGTCACAAACAGGCCCAAACCTGTGGAGGACCCAGTGACTTTTATTGTAGATCTTGGGGTTGTGAACACACGGGACCTACATTGTGAAACGCAAACTCCCCAGACAGTATGATTTGGGTAGGATGAAATGACATCTGGATTGATCCCAATAAATGTGCCGCTATCCAAGTGGTGTCAAAAACTTGCTGTGGAAAAAATAGTCTATGTTACCCCCTCAATATAACTTTCACTTCCAAAGGAAGGGGCTACCTCAGAACAACATGGCCTATGGGAAATACTTGGGGAATGCGATTCTATATTAATGGCCCTGGTTATGACTTTGGTCTCTGGTTCACCATCCGGCTTAAAAAGGAAGAAAATCCCACAGCAATAGGGCCCAATCCCCTCAAGTCAGGAATTAAGCCTCCTCAACCTCCCATGCCTAGATCTACCAAAACCCCTCTACCATCTCATACTTCGCAGTTTCCATCTTTGCTTACTTCCCCAGTCCAGAGTACAGCTGACTCCTCCCCCTGGGAACTAATTAAAGGAACCTTTATGGTACTGAACTCCACACAGTCAGAACTCCTTGCATTTCAGCCCAGGTATTTGACAGCTCTGTACATTATTGTATAATGGTGCAGATACTCCCCAGGGTGCTCTATGATGATGCAAAATCCTTTGAAGGTCTACTAGGGGGACAACCAACCCGATTTTGCCGGGAGCCAGTGTCCCTTACTCTAGCCATCCTATTGGGGATAGGAGCTGCTGCAGGAGTGGGTACAGGAACAGCTGATATGATCCATGGGTCACCACAAATGGCCTGATTAGAAACAGCAATAAATCAAGACTTGAAGACGTTAGAGACCTCCATCACACTTTTGCAGGAATCCTTAACCTCTCTCTCTAAAGTTGTTTTACAGAATAGTCGAGGATTAGACCTCCATTTCATGAGGGAGGGGGGCCTCTGTGCTGTACTGAGAGAAAAATGCTGTTTTTATGCTGACCATACTGGAGTTGTAAAATAATCCATGAGTAAATTCAGAAAATTCCTTGTAGAGCACCAGAGAGAAAGGGAGATTCAACAAGTGTGGTTTGAGTCATGATATACCCAGTCCCCCTGGTTAACTACACTCCTATCAGCCTTAGCTGGACCCCTGATCATGCTTATGGTGTTGATAACTGTGGGACCTCGTTTGCTTAACTACATAGTTTTCTTTCTCCAGGCTCAGATTGGGCAGGTAAAACTCATGGTAATCAGACAGAAATACACTTCACTGGCAGAAATAGAATGTGAGACCCCACAATAATTATGATTCATTACTTTTAAGATTAAAAGTAGGCAGAAAAAGGAGTGAGAAATGAAAGAATTAATGAAATTGAAATTGAAACGTAAAGAAACAGGTTTTGTAAAGTTTACAAGCTGTGCTCAGAACCTGAAATTCCTGTGTCAGTGAAGACAATTCCCGGAACTGCCCGTTAGATGTGTTGAAATCTTCCCTGACCACCTAGTTACTTAACAACCCCTTCCCAGAAACCGTGCATGTCAGCACGTATACATCTCAGGGCTTCAACCAATCAGTTTAAATGTATACCCCTTCTCAGGGCTGACCAATCACCCCCTGCCCGAACTGTTCCCGCACATGAATGTGCTAATCATGTTTTACAGTTGTTATTTGATTTTCCCACAGTATATGATTGTCGCGACCCCTTGCCCGCAAGGAAGACGCAACTCAGAAATCTTCTTTCAGCAGTTTATTCAGGCCTTGATTAAAGTATCTTCTAGTGACCCCCCTCCTCCCGAGCGCCCAAGCACAGTCTAATAAAGCCTCCCACGTACCAATATTAAGCCGCCACGTGGATCTTTCTCATAGGGTAGCAAGGGATAGCGTGCCAACTCTCCATAAAAGGAGTTGCTTACTACAGGCCACAGTGGAAGCCGGCGCCATCTTCTAATGGCGGCCACAATCTACAACAATGGCTTACCACAGTTCCCCCTTCTATTTTATAAAACAATGCAGGCGAAAGTAGAGGTCCTATCCCACTGTGCAGAAGCGGCTGCAATGTATGGTTCAGTCCTAAGGAGGCGCCTTCCCCAGACCTGACCCCATGTCAGCCGACGCCTTTTTTCGTAGGGCGGGGGCGTGGACGTCAAACCCGCATGCAATAGGACATGCTTTCCTTGAGGTCCGTTGAGGGATCACTCAAGTGCAGTGCTTTGCCTCGCATCCTGCATCTTGACGACGGCGAGAAGTAGGGCAACACAGGTAGCCTGGTAACAATAACAAATTTTTAGTTGGCAACACAATCCCTAAGCCCCAGAGGAAAGTAAAGAGTCTGTAGCCGAGAAGAAAGACCAGTCCTAAAACCCATCTGTGTGCAATGGTAACAAGACCTGCAGAGTGCAAGGGCTATTCAGTACTGGGGGAGAATAAGAAAGAGGACATGCCAATCCCAGTGCACTGTGAAATTAACTTGGGGTGCAATGGCCATGCCCAGAAAATCACTGTTTAAGATGCGCAAGCCAGATTTGCGGAGACATGCCATTTTCCAAGGCCGCAAGAGCCTATACAATCATAGCCTTCTCCTGTGTATGGCGAGTTTTAAGGCGACAGAGAAGCCACAAACAAAGTATAATACCGAAGCAACACATTGCCCCCAAAATGCCCACTCCCACCCACTCCTTAATGAAGGAAAAGGCAGAAGATAGCCAACTGGTGAATTGACCCAAAGTCACTGGTTCGACACGGGTACTATTCAAAACAGCAATTTGAGTTAGTTGAGATTGGAGTAAGTTTTCTGCTTCCATGGACCAGGTTCCGGATAAATATTTCCCGATGATGTGGGAGGCATTCCTGGAAACATTAAATCTGACAGAGGTTATACATAAATGTGCACATTGATCAACACAACCTAAATATACTAGATCAGACAATTTCTCAACTTGATCTTGAAGCAGATTTATCCTTTGATTAGCAGCCAGAATCCCAGATAAAATGTGTTGATTAATTCTACTTTGAGATTTACGTATGGTGGATGTTTGTTGAATAACCTCATTAAGAGTGGCAGCAGTTTGTACTTGGCTGGCCATGGCTACTCCAGCTGTAACTGCTGCAGCAGCAGATACCGCCACAGCTGTCACTATAACTGCCATAATACCAAAATCTTTATGGGCTCTAATCAGTTCAACAATAGGAAAAGATTCCGGATCCACAGTAACTGGGATCGGGACAAAGGTTGGAATTTTCATAATCACTGCCACAGTCCAAGAGCCATTCCAACACTCAGTTAAATAACAGGTAACATTAGAACAATTAAGCATCCCCTGTGATGTATCATTAGCCAAAAGAAACAGGAACGGAGATTGGAGACAGACTGCTGCAGAGGATAACGTAGCATTACTTAATTGTGAGTTATGTGAAATATTTCCAAGTCTCCTACCTCGATCCGAGTCTTGGATACTACCAGAAACATTAAACAACCAGCTTTTGACTCCTCGTAATTGAGCCAAAGTGGAGATATCAGCTGTGGCTCCCTTTTCATTGGAAATTAACCATTGAAACCAAGACCAACCTGTTCCTATAGAGGAATTACAGTTGGAAGAATTAAATAAGTATCTTTTATGAGAGGGGGAAAGAGAGAAACCCTTAGAGACCTGATGTTTCTCCCAAGAGTGATCTTGACAAGGCGTGAATGTTCGGTGGGGTATCCTGTTTGTTGATTAGCAAACTTGCCTTGTCCCAAAAGCATATCCTTATCCTAGGCAGGGCGTCTCGCTGCATGATTTTGAGCAGCTTGCTCTACTGCACCCTCTAGCATAAATGCTCTCCAATCCAAAATTTCCCTGGGGAGACACAAGCGCAGACTAGATTAGCCCAATCTGAAGGAGTCATACAAAATCTAGCAAGTCCCTCCACCTGAGTAAGGGTGAAAGCGGCATCCACGCCATAAGTGCGGACAGATTCCGCCAAGGTTTTAATTATCTTAAAGTCTAAAGGCTCATGATATCTTCCCCTGGTATTGTCCTGAAATACAGGGTATGCAAGTCCCATATCTGTATTAACTGTCCTCCAAACTTGCGCATGATAAGATCTCCCGGAATTTTGGCTCCCCCCCACATACGGGGGTGGGGCAACCGGCACCATATCTTTTTCGAGATATTCTACCTCCTCCTCCTCAGAGTGTTGTTGACCAATATTGGATCCCGTCCCCTTTTTACAGTAGGCCTGCGTGCCCTGTATCCCTTGTTTCTTTTTCTTCATTTTTATCTTGCGTAGTTGTTGTAGGAATATATCTAGGTCCTCAGAACTCTCTGAGCCGCTTGTGTTCGCAGGCGTTTTTAATTCAGCCAAGTCTGGGTAGAGGCTTCTCCTATTTTTAGTTTCAGGCTCTTTTGCCTTCTCACTACTCTTACTCCCAATGCTCTCTGCCACTTCACTATGTGATCCTTCAGACTTTTCCTCATGTAGTTGCTCAAGAACAGCTTGACCCTCACTCACAGTTTCCTGCCATTTACTATCTACTATACATCCTCTAACTAACTTACAAAGTGGTATAACACCACCCTCTAAGGTGCCTTGTTCACGAGCGAAATCTAGATCTTTCCCTAATTTGTCCCAGCTAGGTATAGTAAGGCTGCCCGAAAACGCAAACCACGGTGCAGCAATATCTGTCTTCTGTAAAAATCTCTGTAAAGTACTACGTTTCACTTCTAGTCCCTTGGAACGTAACAGGCCATGTAGGACCAGGAGTAGCGGACTTGAAGATGTGGCACCCATGACACAACAAAAGACACACAAAAAACAAAAGTGAAAGTACACAGTGCAGCTGCAATAAAATGTAACGCTCTCTCTTGGTTTACAGAGGAGCTGCCCCGCTTTGATCGCGGATCCCACTTACCTGGGACTAATCCCCACTGTGATCGTGGATCCCACTTACCTGGGACTAACCGGTGCACCACACCTGACTACTGAAAGTTCTGTTTCCCGGGTCTCGGCACCACTTGTCGCGACCCCTTGCCCGCAGGGAAGACGCAACTCAGAAATCTTCTTTCAGCAGTTTATTCAGGCCTTGATTAAAGTATCTTCTAGTGACCCCCCTCCTCCCGAGCGCCCAAGCACAGTCTAATAAAGCCTCCCACATACCAATCTTAAGCCTCCACGTGGATCTTTCTCATAGGGTAGCAAGGGATAGCGTGCCATCTCTCCATAAAAGGAGTTGTTTACTACAGGCCACAGTGGAAGCCGGCGCCATCTTCTAATGGCAGCCACAATCTACAACAATGGCTTACCACATATGTTGATTTGCTAAAGGAGGCTATGATGTATATAAAGTCCCTGCACTCTCTAAAGATTGTATATAATATCTTCTCAAGTTGTTCTCGGGGCTCTTTGTTCTTTGCTCCTCTGAAGTGAGCTTTGAGCCCCAGCATGCTGGACCCCAATAAACCATTTGCTGTGGCATGAGACAATAGGTGCTTGGGTTTTCTCATGTCTCCAAATCATATAAAGAATCTATACCTGACAGTCAGTAAGCCTCAAATTGGAGAAGCAGTGCAGTATTAGCGGCAGGGCTATTTGATCACTCCTGAATCAAAGGAAGGGTGTTCAGGCCACCCAATGCCCTTCTGGACTTCAAATATTACCTAGATTTCTGTTTTCATACTTATATTTCACCAGTATATTCTTGTAAATATCGCAGGTTCCCAATACCTTAATTCATCCCACAGAATGATTCCTAAACCAAATCGAACCTGTTATTACCCTTAAACATGCAATATTTCCTCAATCTAACTTAACAGAAGAACAAGGATATTGTTGGTCTTAAAATACAGGAATATAGGGGATCTTCCACCTGCTGTGAACCTCAAAGTTCCATGCAGAAATGATCCCTGAAGAAGCTGTAGACACCTATGAAAGACCTGAGAGAGCAAAAGTCAACTTCCATGTAAAACAACCTGGTCAAAATGAAGGGATGTGTCTAAAAGCCTCTCTCTTCTTAATGTAGATTAAATCGACCAAACCAGGCCTGTGTGGAGAGCTGTTCCCGGGTGCCTATGGTTGATATACCATTCTATCTTGTGAAAGTGTCACAGGAAGTATGGGCAGCCTCCATCTCATGGAACCCTTGGAAGCAACTGTTAGGACAAAGTGGTTGCCAACGCAGTGACCTCATTCAGTTCGTGAAGGAAGTGACCTATCACACTTCCTTGGTGATGGAACTCTCTGAACTCGGGATCCAGGAAGCCAGGCACCCAGAGCCAGTCCCAGTCCCAGTTCCAGTGGTCTCACTTGTTTGGATTTACCAAGGATAGAGTCAGTCTTTCTTAGTACCTACTGAAGTGAGAATGGCCAAATGCCAGGAGAGCTCTGAAGAGGGGCCTTTTCTGAGAAAGCAGATAGTGGCTCAACCATGGCTCCTGACAACTTCACAGAGTTGGCAAAGAAGACCAGTTCTGAGATAGGACAGGCCATTTTGGTGGAACATAGTATGGCCCAAAAATCAGAGGAAACTCAGGATACTCACAGACATACTTGGGGGAAGGAGGTTCCATTGTGGGTGTCGGTGTGAGTTTGTGGTTTTGTCTCATGTTCTGAGAATAGGTAGGAAAGGCGGTTTGTTTGTTTGGACTGGAATGTTTCTAGAAAGTCGTTTGACAATGCGAGTGTTTCTATGTCTGTGTATCCCACTGAATCTGTTTTTGTAGACATTTGAAAAGCGAATGCATCAATGGTTGTGTCCTGTCTAGTAGAAAGCTTCCCCGCATTCATCTTGCCAAATTAAGGAATCAAGAGCTGCTTGCCTTATGGATGGGCAACACCTATTATCTTCCTAAGTTCCTCTTTTCTTCCTGAATACTGGCCACTCTCCAAAATAGCCTCATGGTATTATTTCCAAGATATGTACCACCTCCAAGCTCTGTGACATGATCATGTACTGGATAGCTGAAGGGAATGAGAGCATCTCAGAAAACTCAGATATCAGTGCAACCACTAAAGTCTCAGTGGAGAAACACTACTTTGGACTTTTGTTCTGTTGTCCTGAATGTCAGGAAGGTGTTTGCCTCAGGCCACCCCTGTGTGAAACCTGAAGAAATCAATTTTCAAATGGAAAAGGATGGGCGTCACCTGTGGCTCTTTGCTTAATTGCTTTGGAAATGGATGTGGCTGAATCAGCCTCTTTGCCCTGTGTGAGGCAGTGGCTTAGATTCTCAGCACCTGATGGATCTAAAGAAAGTTTCCAAGTGTTCATCCAAAACCAAAATGGCCAAAAGAGCAGTCATTGTGGATGAAGTCTCTCGCCTTCCTCTGTAAGCTTCCTGACCTCCATCAAGTGAGAATAGGGATCCGTTGGGTCAAACCAGTTCTTCAAAGCTCAGCAGAGGCTAGGCAATAGGTGCTTGGGTTTTCTCAGGACACCAATTCACATAAAGAATCTATACCAGACAGTCAGTTGGCCTCAAACTGGAGAAGCAGAGCAGTATTAAAGAAGGGCTATTTGATCACTCTTGGTTCAGAGGAAGGGTGTCCAGGCCACCCTGACTTTAGGCAAATGAGGGGCAAGGGAGCTTATTTTGTACACTGTCTTGGGCTGCGCCCGTCATGGAAACCTCTAGCCAGAGGTTATTCAGAGTGTCTATGTTGAAGAAGATGAGGGCCATGTGGGAGTGTTTTGGTTTTAATTGTGGTCATTTGTTGGTGGTTGGAAGAGAATCCTGGCTCCACCTGGGCTGGAATTCTGGTGTGATGCCCCTTAAAGACTGAGTTCTGGAACTGACCTCAGAGAAGTATTGCCATTAATTGTGTTGGGATTTTAGGCGGCCATGCATGAGAGTCGCCATTGGAAACTGAGATCTAAGCCTGGGGTGGCTATTCACCAAGCACTGTCAATCTCAGCCAGGACATCACATGATTTTATTATGAAAGACTTGGCAGCCATTGTTGACAGTCAAAACACACATGGACCTCACATTGTAGACCTCAATGGGCCTGGCTTCATGTGGCCTTTTGGCCACACTTTGGGAAGCCTTGCCTCTGAGAATTCTCCAGAGGTTTCCTTGAAATGTGCTTCCTAAAAATTTAATGGTTCCTGAATGAATTGAAACCCACATTTTCTCCAACTTCATCCTTGAAAAATTTCTAGATAAATACCATGAAATTATTGAAATTTCCATGACCAGGTGGCACTGGAGAACCTTTGGATGTTCTGTTACTGATCAAGAGTGTACCAGACAGTGCCTTCCTTGACTGGGTTTCATGAAAATGGTGTAGAACAGAGCTGCCAGTATGGTGGAGCCTGCTGAGTAGTGGGCCCAGAGCTGTGGTGTGCAGTTGTGTGATAAAACATCTGTGGTGGGGTCATGTGGATCTTACTTCGGCTTCCAAATGCTTGTGATTGACATGGTGCAGCCAGCAGACTTTTGTATATTAAGCCATCTTGTTAGATGGAGAGTTTTCAGGGCAATGTTCAGAATCAAGTTGCTACGGTCAAGGGGGCAAGCAATGTGGCATAGAAGCCTGATTGGTGCATTCTCCATCAGACCCTTACCCACCACACGTGACAGAACTCCCTCCAGCACTGTGTTCCAGTTGAACTCCTTGTATTTTGTGAAGCAAATACCAAACTCCCAGTGCAGCAACAAGAAACACAACAAAATTGGAGAATGACCAAATGGCTTCACAGTCTACACGGAAAGATTCTTAGACCCCAGTGACCACAGCTTACCCACAAAGAGAGAATTCAGCACTGCTGCCTCATGTTCATTGGAAAATAAGAAACCATGTCCTCCATGTAACATAGATGCATACACAGCTTTGATGATCTCACTACAAAGGAAGCTAAAGCTCCTGAAAACAACATATATTTCAAGTGTACAATCTCAAAGACAGTTTCCCAGATGTCTTGAGGCCTGCACACTTCCATGTTTGTGGAGTGTTTACAGTCTCCATTACTTTTGGAAACTCCTCTACCACCTCCAGTGTTGTGAACTCCCGAGCATTTTCCATTCCAGATATGTATTCATAGATTTTCTAACTCTTCTCCTCTAATTGTATCTTACTTGGGGCGAAGGTAATGTCAAGGCATTGTTCTGGATGAGAGTGGGAAGATTTTTTTGTAGCACATATTTGCATACACATTGGATTCATTTTCCAATTATTCATTCAAAATACTTAATCCCTCATAGTAACCCACTCCCTACTAGACTCTGACTACAAATCCTAATATGATGGATAAAAATAGACCAAACCAAATTGAAATACAAGCAGTTCAGAGGATGCCAGGTGTACATTTGGACGTTCCTTTTGCATTATATATGGTAGGAGTTTTAAATCTAGTGAATTTTTTGTTGAAACACTTCTCCATGTGTTTTTAAAGTTAACAAATATGTGAATTCATGTCTCCATTTCTCTGTAGCCTAATCAGCACATATATTTTTATATGCACATATAGAATCCTACCTGGTACCACACGTACATTCTTGTGAGGTGGCTGACTTGGCAGATACAAATTGTAAGAAGAGATCACTCCTGTTAAACACTGTTGGAACTGAAAATTCAACCTATGCGTGAGTATCCTAGCTGAACAACATTATACATAAATTCATGTTCAGTAAAATGAATATTTTTAGATCTGTGGATGATATATATTTCATGGTGAATTTCATTTGGCTTGTATATTAATACTTTTTAATTTCTGTGTGTGTATTTTAATGTCTATATATATATATATATATATATATATATATATATATATATATATATTTTTTTTTTTTTCCAGAGTTTTCAAAATATGAAATAAATGTATCTTATTATGTACTCCCTAAATTCATTAATATTTAAGTGCGTATTTATAATCAACTTTTCATAAGATTATTCTAAGACATATTCATCCTCCTGAAATACGTATTTGTTTCCTAGTACTGAAAACTAAGTTCAGTGAATTGTGCATACATATCCTAATATTTTTACACTAATTGACCCAGGTTAATATAAATGCAAGTAGATTCCTAATGGATATGATGTGTATTTTGACGTTCATTTTTTTTTCAACACTTGTACATTACTATTTCCTCAGTTTATGCACATCATAAGATATATATTTCATCCACAAGTTCAGAAATTTAAAGGCTTTTGTTTCACTTTCAATCACTTCCTGCTTCAGAACACATGTATTCCTCCAGGTTACATGACTGGTTTTTCATGAGACTTCTTTCCAAACACATTATTTTCGATTTCCACAATTACCTTTGAAGCAAAACTCTCACATTCTTCATGATGAACCATAACCCTAATATTACCATTAGATGTATAACTGGTTTGAATGAATGGATATATATCAATATAAGGTTTCCTGTATATTTTCAGATATCAACTCGAACCATTATTTAAGTTGGAACCAGTTATATTATTTATTTACATTATGGTCTATTCATGCATTATTTCTATATTCATAGACACAGTGTACACCTATTTGTATTCAAAATACTAATTTACACGTCTTCAAAATACTGTTCCTAGAAATGGTGAAAGAAATACTCATGTCACCTGATCTACATATACATTTTATCACAGTAATATTCTGGAAACAAAAAGCAAATGTCACACTTATGATTGTACTAAAGCCTAAATGGAAATTGAACATGGATTACTAAAATCATCCATGTCCAGGTTGCCTATTGCTCTCAAATGTCGATCCTATTGGTGACTACATATTTGTTTCTTTCTAAGATTATATATTCAACCACAAACCTGTTGAAAATGTCTAATCCTATTACTCACCTTATACTTTGCCTGATTTCCTAATGTCTCTTTTGATATATATTTTCCCCAGTTCATCATTGTGACTGCCGCTTAACATGTGCTGATATTTACATTCACTCTCTACATGAAACCCTATTGCTAAAGACCATTTTGTCCAAATCCTATACTCACTCATCTTTCTAAAACTACCGACTATCTTTCTAATCCTACCAACTATCCCTTTTTGACTGCATGTTCTCTTCGACATTCAATCATCCAAGGTACAATGTCCTATACCATTGTATATTGATTTATCTGAGACATCTGTGCAGAAATTAATTCAAAGCTAAGTATCCCAATCAAGGGCCCAATGCCATTCTGGGCATCAAATCTTACCTAGATTTCTGTTTTCATATTTATATTTCAACTGTATATTTTGTAAATATCGCATGTTCCCATAACCATTATTCATCCTGCAGAATTATTCCTAACCCAATCAAACATGTTGTTAACCCTAACCATACACTGTTCGCTCAATCTAACTTTACAGAAGAGCAGGGAAAGAGTTGATCTTCCAATACTGGATTGTAGGGTATCTTCCATCTGATGAGAACCTCAAAGGTCCATGCAGAAATGATACGTGGAGAAGAAGAAGGCAGCTATGAAGGACCTGAGAGAGCAAAAGTCATTTTCAATGTTAAACAACCGGGTCAGGATGAAGAGATGTATCTGAATCAGCCTTTCTCTTCTTAATGTACAGAAGATGGACCAAACCAGGCCTGTGAGAAGAGCTGTTCCCGGGTGCCTATAGTTGATATACCATTCTAACTTGTGAAACTGTCACAGGAAGTACGGGCAGTCCCCATCTACTGGGACCCTTAGAAGCAAATATCAGTACACACTTCCTTGGTGATGGAACACTCTGTACTTGGGATCCAGGAAGCCAGGCACCCAGAGTCAGTCCCAGTCCCAGTCCCAGTGGTCTCAAATGTTTGGATTTACCAAGGACAGAGTCAGTCTTTGTTGGTACCTACTGAAGTGAGAATGGCCAAATGCCAGGAGACCTCTGAAGAGGAGCCTTTTCTGAGAAAGCAGGTAGTGGCTCAACCATGGCTCCTGACAACTTCACAGAGTTGGTGAAGAAGACCAGATCTGAGACAGAACAGGCCATTTTTGGGGAACATAGTATGGACCACCAGTCAGAGGACACTCAAGATATTCACCAACATACTTGGGGGAAGGAGGTGCGGTTGTGGGTGTTGGTGTGATTTTGTGGTTTTGTCTCTTTTCTGAGAATAGGTAGGAAAGACTGTTTGTTTGTTTGGACTGGAATGTTTCTAGAAAGTCGTTTGACAACGTGAGTGTTTCTATGTCTGTGCATTCCACTGTATCTGTGGTTGTAGACATTTGAAAAGCGAATGCATCAATGGTTGTGTCCTGTCTAGTAGAAAGCTTGCCAGCATTCATCCTGCACAATTAAAGAATGGAGAGAGGCTTGCCTTATGGATGGGCAACACCTACTATCTTCCTAAGTTCTTGTTTTCTTCCTGAATACTGGCCACTCTCCAGAATAGCCTCATGGTTTGGTTTCCAAGATATGTACCACCTTCAAGATCTGTTACATGGCCATGTACTGGATAGCTGAAGAGAATAGAAGCATCTCAGAAAACTCACATATCAGTGTGACCATTAAAGACTCAGTGGAAAAACACTGCATTGGGCCTTTTGCTTACCTATTGTTCTGTTGTCCTGAATGTCAGGAAGATCTTTGCCCCAGGCCACCCCTTTGTGAAGCCAGAAGAAAAGAGTTTTCAAATGGAAATGAATGGGCATCACCTGTGGCTCTTTGATTAATTGCTTTGGAAAGAGATGTGGCTGAATAAGCCTCTTTGCCCTATGTGAGGCAGTGGCTTAGATTCTCAGCACCTGATGGATCTAAAGAAAGTTTCCCAGTTTGCATGCAAAATGAAAATGGCCAAAAGAGCAGTCATTGTGGACGAAGTCTCTCGCCTTCCTCTGTAAGCTTCTTGACCTCCATCAAGTGAGAATAGGGATTCTTTGTGTCAAATCAGTTCTTCAAAGCCCTACAGAGGCTAGCACATAAGGGCTTGGGTTTTCTCATGACACCAATTCACATAAAGAATCTATACCAGACAGTCAGTAGGCCTCAAATTAGAGAAGCAGAGCAGTATTAAGAGCAGGACTATTTGATCACTATTGGTTCACAGGAAGGGAGTCCAGGCCACCCTGACTTTAGGCAAATGAGGGGCAAGGGAGTTTATTTGGAAAACTGTCTTGGGCTGTGCCCCTCATGGAAACATCCAGTCAGAGGCTATGAAGAGTGTCTATGTGGAAGAAGATGAGGGCCATTTGGGAGTGTTTTGGTTTTAATTGTGGTCATTTGTGTGGTGGTTGGAAGAGATGACTAGGTCCACGTGGCTTGAACTCTGGTGTGATTCCCCTTACAGACTGAGTTCAGGAACTGACCTCAGAGAAGTATTGCCATGAATTGTGTTGGGATTTTAGGAGACCACGCATGAGAGTTGCCTTTGGAAACTGAGATCAATGCCCAGGGTGGCTTTCCGCAGAGCATTGTCAATCTCTGCCAGGGCATCACATTATTTTATTCTGAAAGAATTGGCAGCCATTGTTGACAGTCAAAACACACATGGGCCTCACATTGTAGACCTCAATGGGCCTGGCTTCATGTGTCCTTTTGGCCACTCTTTGGGAAGCCTTGCCTCTGAGAGTTCTCCAGAGTTTCCTTGAAATGTGCTTCCTCAAACATTAATGGTTTCTGAATGAATTGAAACCCACAATTTCTCCAACTTCATCCTTGAAAAATGGCTAGATAAATACAATGAAATTTTTGAAATTTTCATGACCAGGTGGCACTGGAGAACCTTTCAATGTCCTCTTACTGATGAAGTGTGTACCAGACAGTGCCTTGATTGACTGGGTTTCATGAAAATGATGTAGAACAGAGATGCCAGTATGTTGGAGCCTGCTGAGTAGTGGGCCCAGAGCTGTGGTGTGCAGGTGTGTGATAAAACATCTGTGGTCGGGCCATGTGTATCTGACATTGACTTCCAAATGGCTTGTGGCTGACATTGTGCAGCCAGGAATCACTTATATGTCTGATAGCTCTCCATATAAGGCATCTTGTTATATGGAGGTGTTTCAGGACAATGTTCAGAATCAGGTGCTATGGTCAAGGGGACAAGCTATGTGGGATAGAAGCCTGGTTGATGCATTCTCCTGCAGACCCTCATCTATTTCATGTGACAGAACTCTCTCCAGCACTGTGTCCCAGCTGAATTCCTTGTATTTTGTGAAGCAAATAACAAACTCCCAGTGCAGCAGCAAGAAACACCATGAAAAGTGGAGGATGACCAAATGGCTTCACAGTCCACACGGGGAGTCACTTAGCCTTCAGTGGCCACAGTTTACCTACAAAGAGTGAATTCAGCACTGCTGCCTCATGTCCTTTGGAAAATAAGAAACCATGTCCTCCACGTCACATAGATGCAGATCCAGCTTTGATGGTCTCATTAGAAAGAAAGCTAAAGCTCCTGACAACAACATATATGTCAAGTGCCCATCCTCAGAGGCAGTTTCTAAGGAAGTCTTTAGGCCGGCAGAGCTGCATGTTTGATAGCGTTTACCTATTAGACCAGGATGCAAGAAAAGACCACTGACTCCAATTAAAATCAAGTTAAAGCAAGCTTATAATTTCCACTGCCCAGGTGGCCTCTCCCTCCCAAAACAGTGGGAACAAGACAGCCACCCAAATTTCCTACAGCCCAGGTTTATAACCCAGAATTTTACACTACAGGGGGGTTACAAATATCAGAACTCTGACAAGCATCACACTAATCGTAGTTTATATATATATATATATATATATATATATATATATATATATATATATTTTTTTTTTTTTTTTTTTTTTTTGCTGGCCCCAACATCAGAATTTATGAAAACCATTAGAACCTCAGAGAGGGTCATTGTCTGGCCAGGGAACGCCAATATTTATGAGGTGTCAATAAAGTTTCATAGAGGGCTGTTCCTGGTCAAAGTGCCAGGCATGGGTGAGTTCAAGGCCACGGTCAGGCATTCCAAGCAGGTTCAGAATTTGGTGTAATTTATAGTTAAGCCAAAATTTTCTTTTCATGGCTTTGTGGCAAGATGGATCCAAATTTTAATAAAAGATCAGGTTGGGTATATCATTCCCCCCTTTTCTAATGTGTCCCTTTCAAATCTTTGATAGGGTAGGGGAAGAGCACTGAGGGAATTTTAATACCTCACGTAACAGTCTCCATATTTTTTGAACTCACACAAAACCAGTCTCACTGATTTTACCTGACTTAATTAATTACTTAAAATGAAAGTCTATCTATTTTTGGCTCCATTGTTGTAAGAAGAGAGTCGTCACTCATTTTGGCTTCTTCTGAGCTGAGAGAGGGTGACATGAGGGGGCACAGCATGAGGGATATGAGTTGCCTTTTAGAAGTCAATTCGGTTTGAAGTCTGGTTGTGGTAGAACAGTTTGTAAAGTCATCTGGGGATGGGTTCTTCTATGAGAGAAACAAAAACCATGAGTACTGAATTAATGTTGCAGCAGCTGAAACATGTCACTGTATAGATGTCCCCTCATCTGTCTTCAATATCCCCAGTTATCAGGACTTTCAACTTAACTTTTAGTGTCACAGTTGTTTCACCCCATAAGATACAGTTTAATAATTTAATGTCATCTGATCTTGCAAATTCCTTTTACTAGTATGACCTCTGTGTGTAATAGAGAAACCTTTAATTCTGTTATTCAGGGCTGGATAATCGTACTAGCAAACACCAAGCCTACCTGTGTAGGTTAGGAATATCTGTAGGCCTTAAACAAAAAACTTCTGCCTCTGGTACCTCCTCTTGATTGTCTCTTTTTATACTCATCAGGCATTACTGTCTGAGAATCCTTCTTTGTAGCCTCCAGTCTTACTTATTTTGGGAGGCTACCATAAAGTGTATACGTTAAAATATTATTATAACTATTATTTTTTAAAATGCCCAGGAATGGCTGTATTTTGGGTTTATCTGCCTTTGCTAAGAGTTTAAGATGAAGCAGTAAAACTGACTTTTGTTTCTATATATTGTTAACAGTCAGCTGAGATTTTATGGGAGTCATTCCTGGGGAAACTTGAGAGCAGCTTCTCAGTTCTGCTAGTGCCATTTGCGCTAGGTGAGTCCAGGTCTTGCTTGACCATGTGGCTTCTCTCGGAAGCATCAGGAATATCTCCCTTCTCTGATGACTCTCTTCTTCGTAGAAAATGCACTGATTGGCTTTCTGTTCTCCAGTGGTCTCATTAATCTTCCTGATCAGGAGGTTATGTGGCTCAGAGTTGCAAAGTTCTTTAGAGAAGTCTCCTGTTCCCTGGATACAGACTGACTCAGAGGGCAAGAGCCAAATATTTGTTTTATTGTCCCTTTTCATTTAAATTAAATTTTAAATCCTAATCTTAAACATCCAGCAAATAAATTTTAACAGCCTTATATTAAGAGTACTGTGCTTTAATGTCTATAATTTAAAATTATTTATCTTTTTATTATTTGGGATTTGTATTTTTCTGTCTGTCTTGTAGGTGATGACTTATTATCTTAAATTAACCAATGTTGTGTTCTAAAAGCAACTCTTTTGTAAAACACTAACAGGGAATCTTTAGTTAACTTATAAGGAAATTCAAAATAAAATTAACAAGAGTAAAAATACTTAGTTCGTGTAATAGCTACCCTGAATTTTAGGCTGAGTTATACATTATATCCTCTTTTTGAGATCCTAGTAATCTTGACAGAAAAACATAACTTTAAATTAAATAACATCTGACCTACTGCTTTCGTAGTTATTCTCGCATGTTGTAAGATGAGACACAGAGCCTTATCTCAGGTAAGGCAGGGCTCTATATAAATCTTAAGTGTTTTAGTTCTAAAGCTGATCTTTGTTTTTTAAATATCATTTTACACAGTTTACATAAATTGTTTGAGGTCTCATGAATATTAGCTAACACCATATGATATCACATTTAAAACATGAATTAAAGAAAGGCTGAAAGTTTTTAACCTTTACAGAGATTAGGCGCTCATTAACTTAAAAATATATTTAAATTTTTTCCCAATGTAAAAAGTAACATAAAACTTTATATATCTTATTGATAACAAGTAAATAAATACCATATATATATATATATATATATATATATTTACCATACAACTTCAGAACACCAGCTTGATGAAATGCTCTTTTAAAGTTTCTACCTTACAGAATTGTATACCTGGAAGATATGAGCACATTAATAGCATCACAATGACATTGATGTTTTTACATTAACCAAGTTTAGCTTTTAAAGAAATGTCAGTAGAGTGCTCTAAAATAACAGTTCTTATATAATCAGTTGTTTAATTTTTATGGTTGCTTGTTCTAGAAAAATAAAACTTTATAAACACAATGTTATGGGTAAACTTTTGTTTTAAGAAATTTGTGTCGCTTTATCACATGACTGATCTTTACAATCTTATACAGACTTTAGAACAAACTTATACAGACCTTACTAAATCAATCAGATATCTAACAAAAGTACTCATGAATGAGTAATCCCATATCCAATTTACTTCACTTATTTATCAAAATATTAGAGAAATGTATTGAACAGTGTAAACCATTTCTTTGTTAAAGGAAAAGTCCTAGAACCAAGGCATATTAGACATTTTATAGACATTAATATTTTATTAGATTTTTGAGCAGCTAGAAAAACTTGTAAGCTTAAATTTAAAGACATTTATTGTTATTTGCTTATCCAAATTTAAAGTGAATCATTTAAATCACGTGAATTAAAGATCTTTGAATCCACTTTTTAAAATTTGTTTTTATGAGTGCTTTTTTTAATGATCGATCCTTATATTTGTTAATTTGTATATCACATATATGATATACGAACATATGGATATATAGACATACAACACATAACAAAAGTGTGCACAAATAATAATAGTAAGGCCTTGTAGCTTTTCACAGGTGAAATCTCCATTGAAATGTTTCAAAACTCCACTGTTGGTCAAATATAGAACTGATCAGAAAAATATTAACCTAGTTCTGTAGGATCAAAATAATGAGCTCAAAAAAAAAATACAGAATCTAAGGAAAAAAATGAGAGTCCTAGAAAAAAATGACTGGCCAGTAATTAGTAAATACCATACGATATACCTTTTTTTTCCCACTTAGACATCAGATCAGTCTCCTACTGAGTTTGCAGGCTTCTTTCATTTACATTTCAACATAAGTCCTGGCTGAGTTCTGGAAGGAGCTGGACAAAACTGCTATTCTAAGCAGACACCTCAGGCCTAAGGCACTTTAACCATAATTTTCAGGTGAGGATGTTGAAAATTATGATACAATTTTAAGATACAATTCACAAAATTTTATACCTTAACATCTTTTTTTGTCAACAGATACCATACTATGATTTACTATCCTTGTCCAAATTAATGCACTGATACACACTGTGACATTTTCCCAGGCTACCCAATTAAAAATTGGTTAAAAAAAAAGACTGAATGATTGGGAAGTTACTTGCCAACTTGGAAGTAGAATTCTTTAGTTTTCCATTTTAAGTATTTAAGTTCTCTGGCATGAATTATCTGAAATCATAAACTAAAAAATTACCTAAACCCGACTTTTAACTTCAAGATTGTGCAATGCTTCAAAAACCCATTCAGATACCATATTGTTACAATAAAACATCATCCTTTAGACACACATTCAGCTAAGATCATTCCCAAGAAACAATTTATAATATCAACACATTATTGCACATGTCTTAAAGGGCCAGAAACAAAGACAAAAGACAGACAGAAAGGAGCTCCAGACTATGGCTGACAGGACAGAAGCCTTTAAAACAGCAGAAAAGAGAAAAATCTCCTACACCAGTGGCACGATATATGTCCCCACAAGGGCATCAGATGTTTTCACAGAGGGGGAACCTGAAATGCAATATCAAAGGTCTCCATGGTGACTTTACTGCATTTAGTGTCTCCTTTTTCTTTTTCTCTTTTTTAAGAAGACAGAGGTGGCATAATACTTACAGTGCAGGAAAGGAAGGAGGGAATTCACTGAAGCAACAGGACTTCGGCAGCTGCTGGGAGTCCCTCAGTCCCGTCTTTTACTTACAGGATTAGCTCCTCTGGTTCGGTTCCACCCCAAGCACGCTGAATCTCCTAACATTTCAGTAGTCAGCTCTCAAAAATTCCAGGGTCAGGGGCGGTATCAAAATTTGTAACTTAAATTTCGGTTCCGGACCTTGAAGCCAATTAATACCAATTTAATATAAGGACAGGGTTTGAGAAAAAGTAAAAGGGAGGTTTACTGCTTTGCTAACAAAGGAGAAAAACAGGGGACTTTGTCCAAAGTTGTGACTCTCTTGATCTGGAGGGACAAGGGGTTTTAAAGGAGTTTCACTTGTTAACCTGGGAGATACTCAGTTATTAGGTCCCCAGCAGGCATTGCCCTCTGCCGTGGGTGTGCTCCAGACAGCCAGCTAGGGGCTTCTCTCATCCTGCTTAACAAAGGCGGGTATAGTGCATCACATTTCTTTAAAACACAGTCCAAAGGGGTGTCAGGCTTACATGATTTATTACCCATTTTCAAGTCCAATATCCTTAAGTTTTTACCACAGAAATCACACAACAAAACGCACAAAAACAAACAAATAAAAAACATTTAGAACACAGAACAAAACACACACACAAAAAAAACAGAAACTCGGCAAATAAACAGAAAACCAGAGGAGCAATGCAGCGTCTTGCTAAAGCTCCGGGGTAGGAGCTCCTGCATGCCAGTCGGCACCTCTCTACACTTTCAGAGGTATTCCCTACAGAACAGAACAGAGGAAAGAAGGATTCCTATTACTGTCCCAGACAGGAGTATATGTGAGCCTTCCCAGGCCACCTCTCTGTCATCAGAAGAGTACTCCCTTAACCGGATATCAGATGTTATAAAGGCGCCTCTTACCTATGAAGGCCTCCTCCACCAGGTGCTTGATAATAGTTTTAGTGCGATGGTTCACTGCAGTGATCCACGGACTGAAGGCTCATTCCAAGGTTTTGGAACTTGGCTCTCCAGCCCGGAGTCCTGGAGGATAGGCCAGCTTCAGAATTTCCAGCAGTCTGGCTTTGTGATCTGGTCGGGTCATGTTGCTGGGGAACTCCAAAATGTTAGTCCAGGACACAAGAAAAGACCACTGACTCCAATTAAAATCAAATTAAGGCAAGCTTAATATTTCAAGCAGCCGGGCTGCCTCTCCCTCTCAAACTGGCGGGAACAAGACAGCAACCCCACCTTTCCTACAGCCCAGCTTTATAGCCCAGAAAGTTACACAAAAGGAGGGTTACAGAAAACAGAACTTTGACAAGCATCACACTAATTGTAGTTTACATTTTTTTTTTCTGGCCCCAGCATCAGAAATTATGAGGACCATTAGAGCCTCTGAGAGGGTCGTTGTCTGGCCAGGGAAGGCGAATATTTATGAGGTGTCATTAAAGTTTCAGAATGGGCTGTTATCTGGTCAGAGAGCCAGGCATGGGTGAGTTCAAAACATGGTCAGGCATTCTAAGCAGGTTCAGAATTTGCAGTAATTTATACTAAAGCAAAAATTATCTTTTCATGGCTTTGTGGCAAGATGGCTCACAATTTTAATGAAAGAACATGTTGGGTGATCAACCCTGTCCCTTACTTTTGGAAAATCCTCTACCACCTCCAAGGTTGTGAACTCCTGAGCATTTTTCATTCCAGATATGTATTCACAGAATTTCTAACTCTTCTTCTCTAATTGTGTCTTACTTGGGGCGAAGGTAATGTCAACCATTGTTCTGGATGAGAGTGGGAAGAATATTGTGCAGCACATAATTGCATACACATTGGATTCACTTTCCAATTTTCCAGTTGAAATACTGAATTCCTGACAATAACCCATACCCTTCTAGACGCTAACTACAAATACTAATATGATGGAGAAAAATAACCCAAACGGAATTGAAATATAAGCAGTTCAGAGGAGGCATGGTGTATATTGGACTTGCCTTTTGCAAGATAAATGGTAGGTGTTATAAATCTAGTCATTTTTTAATTGAAATTGTTTTATATGGGTATTAAAGTTAACAAATATGTGAATTCCTATCTCCCTTTCGCTGTAACCTATTCAGCACATTAATTTTTATATGCACATATAGAATCCTACCTGATATCACACATACATTTTTGTGAGGTGCCTGACATTGCAGATACAAATTGTGAGAAGAGATCACTCCACCTAAACGCTGTTGGAACTGAAAATTCAAGCTAATGGTGAGCTTCCTAGTTTAATAACATTATACATAAATCCATGTTCAGTAAAATGAATATTTTTGGATCTGTGGATGATATATATTTCATGGTGAAATTCGATTGGCATATATAATTCTACTTTTGAATGTCTTTGTGTGTGTTTGTGTGTGTGTGTGTATATATATACACACACACACACACAAACACACAATATATAAATATCTAGATTTTTCAAAATATGAAATATATGTGTCTTATATACACTCCCTAAATTCATTCATGTTCATGTATGTGGATTAATATTCAACTTTTCACAAGATTATTCTCAGAAATATTCATCCACCTGAAATACATATTTGTTTTCTAGTACTGAAAACTAACTTCAGTGAAAGGTGCAAACAAATCCTAGTATTTCTACATTAACTGACCTAGTTTAACATCAATGCAAGTAGATTCCTATGGGACATGATGTGTATTTTTCATTAATTATTATTCAACACTGGTACATTACTATTTCTTCAGTTTATACACATCATAGGATATATATTTCATCCACTACTTAGCAAATTTATAGGCATTTGTTTCACTTTCAATCACTTCTTGACCAGAACACATGTATTTCCCTATGTTTCTTGACTGGTCTTTTCATGAGACTTTTTTTCAAATATATTATTTTCGATTTCCATGATCAATTTTTAAGCAAAACTCACACACCCTTCATGATAAAACATAACCCTAAGATGACCATTAGATATATAACTGGTTGGAATGATTGATTGTGTATCATTATAACATTTCTTATATATTTTCAGATATCCATTCAATCCATTATTTAAAGTGGATCCAGTTATATTATTTATTCCCAGTATGGTCTATTCATGCGTTATTGCTATATTCAGAGACAGAGGGTATACCTATTTGTACCGCAATACAAATTTATATGTTCTCAAAATATTGCTCCTGGAAATGGTGGAAGAAATACTCATGTCACGTGATATACATATACATTTTATCACAGAAATATTCTGGACACAAAAAGCAAAGGTCACACTTTCAATTGTACCAAAGCCTAAATGAAAAGTGAGCATGGATTACTAAAAACATACATGTCCAGGTTGCCTAATGCTCTCAAATGTCAATCCTATTGGTGACTACATATTTGTTTCTTCCTAAGATTATATGTTCAACCTCAAGCCTGTTGAAAATGTCTAATCCTATCACTCACTTTGTACTTTGCTTGATTTCCTAATGTCTATTGATATCTGCTTTCCCTCATATTTTTCCCAGTTCATCATTATGACTGACTCTTCACATGTGCTGACATTTACACTCACTCTCTAACCGAAACCCTATTGCTAAAAAACGTTTTGTCCAAATCCTATACTCACTCTTCATTCTAAACCTAACGAGTACCTTCCTCATCGTACTGAATATCGCTTTTTGACTGGATGTTCTCTTCAACATTCAATCATCCAAGGTACAAGGTCCTATGCCATTGTATATTGATTTATCTGAGACAACTGTGCAGCACATAACTCAAAGCTAAGAATACCACTTAAGGGTCCAATTCCCTTCTGGGCTTCAAATCTTTCCTAATTTTCTGCTTTCATACTTATATTTCACCTATATACTCTTGTAAATATCGAAGGTTGCCAATACCATTATTCATCTCGCAAAATGATTCGTAACCCAAATCAAACATGTTATTAACCCTAAACATACACTGTTCCCTCAATAACTTACAGAAAAGCAGGGCAGAGTTGGTCTTACAATATAGGAATGTAGGTGATCTTCCACCTTCTGAGAACCTCAAAGATCCATGGAGAAATGATCCTTGGAGAAGATTTATGCAGCTATGTAGGACCTGAGAGAGCAATAGAAATCTTCCATGGCAAACAACCTGGTCAGGATGAATTGATGGGTCTAAATCAGCCTCTCTCTTCTTATTGTAGAGAAGTTGGAAGAAACCAGGCCTGTGTGGAGAGCTGTTCCCGGGTGCCTAAGGTTGATATTCCATTCTAACTTCTGAATGTGTCACAGGATGTTGGGGCAGCCTTCATCTCATGGGAACCTTGGAAGCAACTGTTAGGACAAAGTGGTTTTCAAGGCAGTGACCTCATTCAGTTCCTGAAGGAAGTGACCTCTTCTCACTTCCTTGGTGATGGAATTCTCTGAACTTGGGATCCAGGAAGCCAGGCACCCAGAGCCAGACCCAGTCCTAGTCCCATTGGGCTAACTTGTTTGCTTTTCCCAAGAACAGAGTCAGTCTTTCTTGGTACCTACTGATGTGAGGATGGCCAAATGCCAGCAGATCTCTGAAGAGGTACCTTCCCTGAGAAAGCAGGTAGTGGCTCACCGCTGTCTCCTGACAACTTCACAGAGTTGGCCAAGGAGACCAGATCTGAGACAGGACAGGCCATTTCGTGGGAACATAATATGGCCCACCAGTCAGAAGACACTCTGGATAGTCAAATACCTATTTGGGGGAAGGAGGTGGCTTTGCCGTTGTGGGTGTGAGTTTGTGGTTTTTTTCTCATGTTCTGAGAATAGGTAGGAAAGGCGTTTTTTTTTGGTGTGGAGTGGACTGTTTCTAGTAAGTCCTTTGACATTGTGAGGGTTTCTATGTCTGTGTATCCCACTGTATCTGTGGTTGTAGACATTAGAAAAGAGAATGCATCAATGGACTTGTTTTCTCTAGTAGAAAGCTTCCCCACATTAATACTGCCCAATTGATTAATGGACTTCACTTTGCCTTATGGATGGGGAACACCTACTGTCTTCTTAAGTTACTCTTTTCTTCGTGAATTCTGGCCACTCTACAGAATACGCTCATGGTTTTGTGTCCCAGATATGTAACACCACAAGGCTCTGTGACATGGCCATGTACTGGATAGCTGAAGAGAATGAGAGCATCTCAGAAAACTCAGATATCAGTGTGACCAGTAAAGTCTCAGTGAAGAAACCCTTCTTGGGCCATTTGCTTACTTCTGATTCAATTACCCTGAATGTCAGGAAGGTCTTTGCCTCATGCCAACCCTTTGTGAAGCCTGAAGAAAACTGTTTTCATATGGAAATAAATGGGCTTCACCTGTGGCTCTTTGCTTAATTGCTTTGGAATGGGATGTGTCTGAATCATTCTCTGGTCCTTGTGTGAGGCTGTGACTTAGATTCTCAGCACCCAATGGATCTGAATAAAAATCCCATGTGCTTCCCAAACCGAAATGGCCAAAAGAGAAGTCATTGTGGATGAATTTTTTTGCATTCTTGTTTTAGGTTCCTGACCTCCATCAAGTGAGAATAGGGATCCTTTGGATTAAATGAGTTCTTCAAATCCCTGCAGAGGCTAGCCCATATTTGCTTGGGTTTTCTCTTGACTCCAAATCACTTAAAGAATCCATACCTCACAGCCAGTAGGCCTCAAATTGGAGAAGCGGAACACTTTAACAGCAGGAATATTTGATCACTCCTGGTTCACAGGAGGAGTGTCCAGGCCACCATGATTTTAGGCAAATGAGGGGCAAGTGAGCTTATTTTGGACACTTTCTTAGGCTGTGCCCCTCATAGAAATCTCCAGCCAGAGGTTATGATGAGTGTCTTTATGGAAGAAGATGAGGGCCCTGTGGGAGTGTTTTGATTTTAATTGCGGTCATTTTTGTGGTGGTTGGAAAGAATGACTGGGTCCACCTGAGCTTGAACTCTGGTGTGATTCCCCTTAGAGACTGAGTTCTAGAACTGAACTCAGAGAAGTATTGCCATGAATCGTGTTTAGATTTTAGAAGGCCATGCATGAGACTCACCCATGAAAACTGAGATCTAGGCCCAGGGTGTCTTTCCACAAAACAATGGGAATCTCAGGCAGGATATCACATTATTTAATTCTGAAAGATTGGCAGGTATAGTTGAGAGTCAAAACACACATGGACCTCACATTGTAGACCTCAATTTGCCTGGCTTCATGTGACCTTTTGGCAACTCTTTGAGAAGCCTTGCCTGTGAGTGTTCTCCAAAGCTTTCATTGAAATGAGCTTTCTCAACACTTAATGGTTCCTGAATGATTTGAAACCCACAGTGCCTCCAACTTAATCTTTGAAAAATGGCTAGATAAATACCATGAAATTTTTGAAATTCCCATGACCAGGTGGCACTGGAGAAACTTTGGAAGTCCTGTGGTTGATCATGTGTATACCAGAGAATGCCTTGTTTTACTGAGTTTTATGTAAATGGTGTAGAACAGAGATGCCAGTAATTAGTATCCTGCTGAGTAGTGGGCCTAGAGCAGTGGTGGGCAGGTGTGTGATAAAACACCATGGTGGGGCCATGTGGATCGGCCATTGGCTTCCAAATGGATTATGACTGACATAGTGCAGAAATCAGACACTTATATGTAAAGGCATTTTTTATATGGAGAGGTTTCAGGGCAATGTTCAGAATCAGTTAACTATGGTTATTGGGGCAAGCTATGTTGGATAGAAGCATGGTTGGTGCATTCTCCTGCAGACCCTGACCCACCACACGTGACAGAACTCCCTCCAGCACTGTATTCTAGTAGAACTCCTTGTATTTGGTGAAGCAAATACCAAATTCCCAGTGCAGCAGCAAGAAACACCACGAAAAGTGGAGGATGACCAAATGTCTTCAGAGTCCACACGAGGAGACACTTAGCCTCCAGTGGCCACAGTTTACCTACAAAGAGAGAATTCAGCACTGCTGCCTCATGGTCGTTGGAATATAAGAAACCATGTCTTCCAGGTCACATAGATGCAGACCCATCTTTGATGGTCTCACTACAAAGGAAGTTAAAGCTCATGACAACAACATATATTTCAAGTGCCCAACCTCAGAGGCAGTTTCCCAATAAGTCTTAGGCCAGCAGAGCTCCATGTTTGTGGAGTGTTTACCCTGTTCTTTACTTTTGGAAACTCCTCTACCACCTCCAAGGTTGTGAACTCCCAAGCATATTCCATTCCAGATATGTATTCACAGATTTTCACACTTTTCTACTCTAATTGTGTCTTACTTGGGGCCAAGCTAATATCAAGGCATTGTTCTGAATGTGAGTGGAAAGATTTTTGTGTAACACATATTTACATACACATTCAATTCATTTTTCAATTTTCTATTTGAAATACTGAAGCCCTGAAACTAACACATACCCTACTATACTCTGACTTATAATTCTAATATGATGGTGAAAAATAACCCAAACAGAATAGAAATACAAGCAGTTCCGAGGAGGCATGGTGTATTGTTACAATTGGTTTTTGCATTATATAGTGTAGGAGTTATAAATCTAGTCAATTTTTTTTTTGTTGAAATAGTTCTACATGTGTTTTTAAAATTAAAAAATATGTGAATTCCTGTCTCCCTTTCTCTGTAGCCTATTCAGCACATGTATTTTTATATGCACATATAGAATTCTACCTGGTACCACACGTACATACTTGTGAGGTAACTGAATTGGCAGATGCAAATTGTGCTAAAGGATCACTCCTCCTAAATGCTGTTGGAACTCAAAATTCAACCTATGGGTGAGCTTCCTAGTTGAATATCATTATACATTAATCCATGTTCAGTAAAATGAATATTTTTCGATCTGTGGATTATATATATTTCATGATGAATTTTGATTGGCATATATATTGCTACTTTTTTTTTCTTTTATTGGTTGCTCAAAACATTACAAATCTCTTGACATATAATATTTCTTACATTAGATTCAAGTGGCTTATGAACTCCCATTTTTAGCCCAAATAGAGATTACAGAATCACATTGGTTACACATCCACATTTTTACATAATGCCCTATTAGTTACTGTTGTATTCTGCTACCTTTCCTATACTCTACTATCTCCCCTCCCCTCCCTTCCTATCTTCTCTTTTTCCCCCATCTACTGTAATTCATTTCACTCCATGTTTATTTTCCCATTCCACTCACAACGATATGTAATTTTGTGTAACAATGAGGGTCTCCCTCCATTACCATGCAATTTCCCTTTTCTCTTACTTACCCTCCCACCTCATGTCTCTGTTTAAAGTTAATCTTTTCTTCCTGCTATTGCTCCCTGCTCTGTTCTTAGTTGCTCTCATTATATCAAAGAAGACATTTGGTATTTATTTTTTAGGGATTGGCTATTTTCACTAAGCATAATCTTCTCCAGTGCCATCCATTTTTCTGCAAATTTTATGATTTTGTCATTTGTTAGTGCTGCGTAATACTTCATAGTGTATAAATGCCACATGTTTTTTATCCATTCATCTATTGAAGGGCATCTGGGTTGGATCCACAGTGTTTCAATTGTGAATTGTACTGATATGAAAATTGATGTAGTAGTATCCCTGTATTACTCTCTTTTAAGGTCTTCAGAGAATAGTCCGAGAAGGGCAATAGCTGAGTCAAATTGTGGTTCCATTCACAGCTTTCCCAGGAATCTCCATACTGCTTTCCAAATTGGCCACACCAGTTAACAGTCCCACCAGCAATGTACAAGAGTATCTTTTACCCCACATCCTTGCCAGCACTTGTTGTTTGACTTCATAATGGCTGCCAATTTACTGGAGTGAGATGGTATCTTAGGGTGATTTCGATTTGAATTTCTCTGACTGCTAGAAATGGTGAGCATTTTTTATGTACTTGTTGATTGATTGTATGTCCTCCTCTGAGAAGTGTCTGTTCAAGTCCTTGACCCATTATTTTAATTGGGTTATTTGTTATCTTATTGTCTATTTTTTTTGAGTTCTTTGTATATTCTGGATATTAGGGCTCTATCTGAAGTGTGAGGAGTAAAAATTTGTTCCCATAATGTATGCTCCTTATTTACCTCTCCTATTCTTTCTCTTGCTGAGAAAAAACTTTTCAGTTTAAGTAGTCCCATTTGTTGATTCTTGTTATTAACTCTTGTGCTATGGGTGTCCTATAAAGGAATTTGGAGCCCAACCCCATAATATGTAGATCAGAGCCAACTTTTTCTTCTATCAAACACAGAGTCTCTGATTTGATATCTAGCACCTTGATCCACTATGAGTTAACTTTTGTGCATGGCGACAGAAAGGAATTCAGTATCATTTTGTTGCATATGGAGTTCCATTTTTCCCAACACCATTTGTTGAAGATACTATATTTCCTCCATTGCATGCTTTAAGCTCCTTTTTCAAATATAAGATAGTTGTAGCTTTTTGGATTAGTCTCTGTGTCCTCCATTCTGTACCATTGGTCCACCCGCCTGTTTTGGTACCAGTACCATGCAGTTTTTTTTTTTGTTGTTGTTTTATTTTGTTTTTTTTAATTAATTTTATTGTAGGTTGTTCAAAACATTACATAGTTCTTGATATTTCATATTTCACACTTTGATTCAAATGGGATATGAGCTCCCATTTTTACCCCATATACAGATTGCAGAATCACATCAATTGCACAACCATTGATTTACATATTGCCATTCTGGTGACTGTTGTATTCTTCTGCCTTTCCTATCCTCTACTATCCCCCCTCCCCCTCCCCTCCCCTCTTCTCTCTCTACCCCCTCTACTGTAATTCATTTCTCCCCCTTATATTTTTCCTCCTTTCCCCTCACTTCCTCTTGTATGTAATTTTCTATACCCCTGAGGGTCTCCTTCCATTTACATGCAATTTCCCTTCTCTCTCCCTTTCCCTCCCACCTCTCATCCCTGTTTAATGTTAATCTTCTTCTCATGCTCTTCGTCCCTACTCTGTTCTTAGTTACTCTCCTTATATCAAAGAAGACATTTGGCGTTTGTTTTTAAGGGATTGGCTAGCTTCACTTAGCATAACCTGCTCTTATGCCATCCATTTCCCTCCAAATTCTATGATTTTGTCATTTCTTAATGCAGAGTAATACTCCATTGTGTATAAATGCCACATTTTTTTATCCATTCTTCTATTGAAGGGCATCTAGGTTGGTTCCACAGTCTTGCTATTGTGAATTGTGCTGCTATGAACATGGATGTAGCAGTGTCCCTATAGTGTGCTCTTTTTAGGTCTTTAGGGAATAGACCGAGTAGGGGAATAGCTGGATCAAATGGTGGTTCCATTCCAAGCTTTCCAAGAAATCTCCATACTGCTTTCCAAATTGGGCGCACCAATTTGCAGTCCCACCAGTAATGTACAAGAGTACCCTTTTCCCGACATCCTCGCCAGCACTTGTTGTTGTTTGACTTCCTAATGTCTTCCAATCTTACTGGAGTGAGATGGTATCTTAGGGTGGTTTTGATTTGCATTTCTCTGACTGCTAGAGATGGTGAGCATTTTTTCATATACTTGTTGATTGATTGTATGTCCTCCTCTGAGAAATTTCTGTTCAGGTCCTTGGCCCATTTGTTGATTGGGTTATTTGTTATCTCATTGTCTAATTTTTTTAGTTCTTTGTATATTCTGAATATTAGGGCTTTGTCTGAAGTGTGAGGAGTAAAGATTTGTTCCCAGGACGTAGGCTCAATATTTACCTCTCTTATTGTTTCTTTTGCAGAGAAAATTTTTTTAGTTTGAGTAAGTCCCATTTGTTGATTCTAGTTATTAACTCTTGTGCTATGGGTGTCCTATTGAGGAATTTGGAGCCCGACCCCACAGTATGTAGATCATAGCCAACTTTTTCTTCTATCAGACGCCATGTCTCTGATTTGATATCAAGTTCCTTGATCCACTTTGAGTTAACTTTTGTGCATGGCGAGAGAAAGGGATTCAATTTCAATTTGTTGCATATGGATTTCCAGTTTTCGCAACACCATTTGTTGAAGATGCTAGCCTTCTTCCATTGCATGCTTTTAGCCCCTTTATCGAATATAAGATAGTTGTAGTTTTGTGGATTGGTTTCTGTGTCCTCTATTCTGTACCATTGGTCCACCCGCCTGTTTTGGTACCAGTACCATGCTGTTTTTGTTACTATTGCTCTGTAGTATAGTTTGAAGTCTGGTATAGCTATACCGCCTGATTCACACTTCCTGCTTAGCAATGTTTTTGCTATTCTGGGCCTTTTATTTTTCCATATGAATTTCATGATTGCTTTCTCTATTTCTACAAGAAATGCCATTGGGATTTTGATTGGCATTGCATTAAACCTATTGAGAACTTTTGGTAATATGGCCATTTTGATGATGTTAGTTCTACCTATCCATGAACAGGGTATATTTTTCCATCTTCTAAGATCTTCTTCAATTCTCTGTTTAGGGTTCTGTAGTTTTGAATGTATAAGTCTTACACCTCTTTTGTTAGGTTGATTCCCATGTATTTTATTTTTTCTGAGGATATTGTGAATGGGGTGCTTGTCCTCATTTCCATTTCAGAGGATTTGTCGCTGATATACAGGAATGCCTTTGATTTATGCGTGTTGATTTTATATCCGGCCACTTTGCTGAATTCATTTATTAGCTCTAATAGTTTCTTTGTAGACCCTTTTGGCTCTGCTAGGTATAGAATCATGTCATCTGCAAATAGTGATAATTTGAGTTCTTCTTTTCCTATTTTTATGACTTTAATTTCTTTCGTCTAATTGCTCTGGCCAGTGATTCGAGAACTATGTTGAACAGAAGTGGTGAGAGAGGGCATCCCTGTCTTGTTCCAGATTTTAGAGGGAATGCCTTCAGTTTTTCTCCATTCAGAATGATGCTAGCCTGAGGCTTAGCATAGATTGCTTTTACAATATTGAGGTATGTTCCTGTTATCCCTAGTTTTTCTAGAGTTTTGAACATAAAGGGATGCTGTACTTTGTCGAATGCTTTTTCCGCATCTATCGAGATGATCATATGGTTCTTATTTTTAAGCCTATTGATGTGGTGAATAACATTAATTGATTTCCGTATATTGAACCAACCTTGCATCCCATGGATAAATCCTACCTGATGATGGTGCACAATTTTTTTGATATGTTTTTGTATCCGGTTCACCAGAAGTTTATTGAGGATTTTTGCATCTAGGTTCAATAGAGATATTGGTCTGTAGTTTTCTTTCTTTGGAGTGTCTTTGTCTGGTTTAGGAATCAGGGCGATGTTGGCCTCTTACAATGAATTTGGAAGTTCTCCCTCTTTTTCATTTTCCTGAAATAGCTTGAAAAGTATTGGTATTAGTTCCTCTTTAAAGGTTTTGTAAAACTCTGCTGTATACCCATCCGGTCCTGGGCTTTTCTTAGTTGGTAGTCTTTTGATGGTTTCTTCTATTTCCTCAATTGATATTGGTCTGTTTAGGTTGTCAATATCCTCCTGACTCAATCTGGGCAAATCATATGACTTAAGAAATTTATCGATGCTTTCACTATCTTCTATTTAATTGGAGTATAAGGATTCAAAATAATTTCTGATAATCTTCTGTATTTCTGAAGTGTCTGTTGTGATATTGCCTTTTTCATCCCGTATGCTAGTAATTTGAGTTCTCTCTCTTCTTCTCTTCGTTAGCGTGGCTGAGGGTCTGTCAATTTTATTTATTTTTTCAAACAACCAACTTTTACTTTTGTCAATTTTTTCAATTGTTTCTTTTGTTTCGATTTCATTAATTTCAGCTCTGATTTTAATTATTTCTTGTCTTCTACTTTTTTGCCGTTGTTTTGCTCTTCTTTTTGTAGGACTTTGAGTTGAAGTATTAGATCATTTATTTGTTGTTTTTTTTTTCTTTTTTTAAGGATTGAACTCCAAGCAATAAATTTTCCTTTTAGAACTGCTTTCAATGTGTCCCATAGATTCCGACATGTTGTGTCTGTGTTTTCATTTATCTCTAAGAATTTTTCAATTTCCTCCTTGATGTCTTCTATAACCCATTGATCATTCAGTAACCTATTTTTCATTCTCCAATTGATGCATGATTTTTCCTTACTTCTTTTATCGTTGATTTTCAATTTCATTCCATTATGTTCAGATAAGATGCATGGTATTATCTCTACTCCTTTATATTGTCTAAGAGTTGCCCTGTGACATAATATAAAATCTATTTTTGAGAAGGATCCATGTGATGCTGAGAAAAAAGTGTAACTGCTTGATCTTGGGTGGTATATTCTATATATGTCAATTAAGTCCAGGTTATTAATTATGTTATTGAGTTCTATAGTTTCCTTAATCAACTTTTCTTTGGAAGATCTATCCAGTGGTGAGAGAGGTGTGTTGAAGTCTCCCATAATTATTGTATGGTGGTCTATTAGACTCTTGAACTTGAGAAGAGTTTGTTTGATGAACATAGCTGCACCATTGTTTAGGGCATATATATTTATGATTGTGATGTTTTGTTGCTGTATGGTTCCCTTGAGCTGTATGTAGTGTCCCTCTTCATCCCTTTTGATTAACTTTGGCTTGAAATCTATTTTATATGATATGAGTATGGACACTCCTGCTTGTTTCCAAAGTCCATATGAGTGATATGATTTTTCCCAACCTTTCACCTTCAGTCTATGTATGTCTTTTCCTATCAAATGCGTCTCCTGAAGGCAGCATATTGTTGGGTCTTGTTTTGTGATCCATTCTACTAGCCTGTGTCTCTTAATTGGTGAGTTTAAGCCATTAACATTTAGGGTTATTATTGAGATATGGGTTGTTCTTTCAGCGATATTTGTTTATTTATGTTCCTAAACATGGTTTGTTTTCCTCTTTGATTATCCCCAGCCTTTACTGTACTCCCTCCCGCTGTTGGTTTTCATTGATATTTTCCATTTCCTATTTCTGTAATATTTTGCCGAGGATGTTTTGAAGAGATGGTTTTCTAGCTGCAAATTCTTTGCACTTTTGTTTATCGTGGAAGGTTTTAATTTCATCTTCCATACTGAAGCTTAATTTTGCTGGATACACAATTCTTGGTTGGAACCCATTTTCTTTCAGTGTTTGAAATATGTTATTCCAGGATCTTCTAGGTTTCAGAGTCTGTGTTGAAAGATCAGCTGTTATCCTGATTGGTTTACCTCTAAATGTAATCTGCTTCCTTTCTCTTGTAGCTTTTAAAATTCTCTCCTTATTCTGTATGTTGGGCATCTTCATTATAATGTGTTTAGGTGTGGATCTCTTATGATTTTGCACATTCGGCATCCTGTAGGCTTCTAGGATTTGGGATTCTGTCTCATTCTTCAATTCTGGGAAGTTTTCTCGTATTATTTCATTGAATAGATTGCTCATTCCTTTTGTTTGGACCTCTAGACCTTCCTGTATCCCAATGACTCTTAAGTTTGGTCTCTTTATGTTATCCCATATTCTTGAATGTTCTGCTCATGGTTTCTTAACAGCTTTGCTGAGCTGTCTATGTTCTTCTCCAGTTGAAATACTTTGTCTTCATTGTCTGATGTTCTATCTTCTAAGTGTTCTACTCTGCTGGTAGTATTCTCAATTGAGTTTTTAATTTGGTTTATTGTTTCCTGCATTTCCAGGATTTCTGTTTGTTTGTTTTTTATAACCTCGATCTCCCTGTATAATTGATCTTTTGCTTCTTGGATTTGTTTATGTAATTCATTTTCGAAGTGGTTGAAGTGGTCTTTCATTGTCTGATTTTGCTGTCTAATGTCTTCCTTGAGACTCCAGATTATCTGAAGCATGTATATCCTGAATTCTTTATCTGACATTCCATCTGCTGCAGATATTACCTCTTCTAAAGTTGAGTTGACCTGCATTGCTTGTGGTCCTTTCTTTCCTTTTCTTTTCATACTGATCACGTTTCTTTCTGCTTGGTGAAACTGTTGTGTTATTGATTTTTCCCCCTATATATTTATATTGCTCTTGTATATTTGCAAAGTTTCCCTCGCAGGCTTTGGCGGTGGTTCTGCCCCTCCTCCAATTGGGGCAATGTGCCTACCACGCCGGCAGGTCGCTGTGCCTGTACTTTCGGTGGGCCTGTTCTTTCGGTGGTCACAGGTCCGCCTATCTTGCAGGCGTGAGCAGCGGCTCTGCCCCTCCGCTGGCTGCTAGGCCTGTTCTGTCTGTCGTTTGCAGGTCTGTCTACCTAACAGGCGCTGGTGGCTGCCCTGCCCCTCCTCCAACCGGGTGATGTGTCAGACGGGCCACTGGGCCTGTTTTGTCAGTGGTCACGGTACCGCCTACCTTGCAGGTGCGTGGGGCAACAGTGCCCCTCAGCAGGTTCTGGGCCTGACCTGCCAGTGGGTCGCAGGTCATTCATTTTTTAGTTCTAGTAGTTTTTGTAGACCCTTTTGTGTCTTCTATGTTTAGAATAATGTCACCCGAAAATAGTGATAATTTACGTTCTTATTTTCCTATTTTTATGCCTTTTATTTCTTTAGTCTGTCTAATTGCTCTGGCCAGTGTTTTGAGAACTATATGGAATAGAAGTGGTGAGAGAGGGTATCCCTGTCTTGTTCCAGATTTTAGAGGAAATGCCTTCAATTTTTCTGCATTCATAATGATGCTAGCTGAGGCTTTGCATAGATAGCTTTTACAATGTCGAGGTAATTTCCTGTTATCCCTAGTTTTTCTAATGTTTTGAACATAAAGGGATGCTGTACTTTGTCAAGTGCTTTTTTTGCTTCTCACGAGATGATCATATGGTTCTTATCTTTAAGTCTATTGATGTGGTGAATAACATTTATTGATTTCCGTATATTGAACCATCGTTGCATCCCAGGGATGAATCCTACTTGATCATGTTGCATAATTTTTTGGATGTGCCTTTGTATTCGATTCGCCAGAATTTTATTGAGGATTTTTGCATGTAGGTTCATCAGATATATTGGTCTGTAGTTTTCTTTCTTTGAGGTGTCTTTTTCTGATTTCGGAATTAGCGTGATGTTGGCCTCATAGAATGAATTTGGCAGAGCTCCCTCTTTTTCTCTATCCTGAAATAACTTGAAAAGTATTGGTATTAAATCTTCTTTAAATGTTTTGTAAAACTCCGCTGTATAGCCATCCGTTCCTGGGCTTTTCTTGGTTGGTAGTCTTTTGATTGCTTCTTCTGTTTCATCCATTGACATTGGTCTGTTTAAATTGTGTGTATCCTCCTGACTCAGTCTGGGCAAATCATATGACTTGAGAAATTTGTTGATGTCTTCACTATATTCTATTTTATTGGAATATAGGTTTTCCAAATAATTTCTAATTGTCTTCTGTATTTCGGAAGCATCTGTTGTAATATAGCCTTTTTCATCCCATATGTTAGTAATTTGAGTTCTCTCTCTTCTTCTCTTCATTATCATGGCTAAGGGTCTGTCGAACATATATATTTTTTCGAAGAACCACCTTTTAGTTTTGTTAATTTTTTCAATAGTTTCTTTTGTTTCAATTTCGTTGATTTCTGCTCTGATTTTAATTATTTCTTGCGTTCTGCTACATTTTCTGTTGTTTTGCTCTTCCTTTTCTAGGGCTTTGAGTTAAAGTGTGAGCTCATTTATTTGTTCGGTTTTACTTTTTTTCAGGAATGACCTCCAGGCAATGAATTTCCCTCTTAAAACTGCTTTCATTGTGTCCCATAGATTCCGATATGTTGCGTCTGTATTTTCATGTATCTCTAAGAATTTTTTGATTTCCTCCTTTATATCTTCTCTAACCCACTGATCATTCAGTAACATATTGTTCATTTTCCATGTGATGTAGGATTTTTCCTTCCTTCTTTTATCATTGATTTCCAGTTTCATTCCATTATGATCAGATAAAATGCATGGTATTATCTCCACACCTTTATATTTACTGAGGGTTGCCCTATGTCATAATATATGGTCTATTTTTGAGAAGGATCCACGTGCTACTGAGAAAAAAGTATATCCACTTGATGATGGTTGATATATTCTATATATGTCAGTTACATGTAGGTTATTGATTGTGATATTGAGTTCTATACTTTCTTTATTCAACTTTTGTTTGGAGGATCTGTCCAATGGTGAGAGTGGTGTGTTGAAGTCTCCCATAATTATTGTGTTGTGGTCTATTTCATTCTGGAACTTGAGAAGAATTTGTTTTTTGAACGTTGCAGCACCATTATTTGGTGCATAAATATTGATATTTTTTATGTTTTGTTGGTGAATGGTTCCTTTTAACAGTATATAATGTCCTTTCTTATCCCTTTTGATTAAATTAGTCTTGAAGTCGATTTTATTCGATATGAGGATGGCCACCCCTGCTTGCTTACGAGGACCATTGCATGGTATATTTTTTCCAAAACTGCACCTTCAGCCTGTATGTCTTTTCCATTCAGATGTGTCTCCTGGAGGCAACATATTGTTGGATTCGTTTTTAATCCAAGTTACCAGCCTATGTCGCGTTATTGGAGAGTTTAAGCCATTAACATTTAGAGTCACTATTAATATATGGTTTGTACTGCCACCCATAATTGATGATTCTTCTTTTTTTTTTTAATTTAGTTTGTTTCTCCATGATTAGCTTTTCCCCCACCCTCTGTCATTACTGAGGCACTTCCCACTGATGGTTTTGGTTGTTGATTTTCATTTCTTCTTCGTGTATTGTTTTGCTCAAGATGCTTTGCAATGCTGCTTTTCTGGCTACAAATTCTTTTAGCTTTTGTTTATCATGAAATATTTTTATTTCATTGTCATACCTGAAGCTTAATTTTGCTGGATACAGAATTTTTGGTTAGCATTCATTGTCTTTCAGTGTTTGAAATACGTTGTTCAAGGATCTTCTCGCTTTCAGCGACTGTGATGAAAAATCCCTTATCAACCTTATTGGTTTACCCCTTAATGTAATCTGCCTCCTTTCTCTTAGAGCTTTTAATATTTTCTCTTTGTTTTGTATATTGGATATCTTCATAACGATGTGTCTTGGTGTTGATCTACTGTGATTTTGTGTGCTCGGTGTCCTGTAAGCATGTCCAATTTGTATATCCGTTTACTTTGTATTTCTGGAAATATTTCTGTAATTATTTCATTCAATAGATTACTCATTTCATTGGTTTGTATCTGTGGACCTATCCAGATGACTCATAAATTTGTTTTTTTATGTTATCCCATATCTCTTGGATGTTTTACTCATGATTTTTTACCAGCCTTTCTGTGTTGGCTAGATTCATTTCAAGATGATATATTTTGTCTTCATTATCGAATATTCTGTCTTCTACTTGCTGCACAGTGTTAGTGATACTCTTAATTGACTTTTTAATTTGGTTTATCGTTTCCTTCATTTCTAGAATTATTGTTTGATTTTTTTATAATCTCTATCTCCTGATAAAGATTCATAACTTCTTCTTTTATCTGTTTATGTAATTCATTTTCAATGTGTTCTTTCACTGTTTGGATTTGCAGTCTCGTATCCTCTTTAAGTTTCCATTCCATCTGTCTTAGGTATTCCTTGAGTTCTTTATATGACCATTTTTCTGATGACTATAGGTCCTCCTGAATATTTAGGCTGTCCTTCATTGTTTGTACTTATTTTCTTCCTTGATTTTTTGTGCTGCTCATGTTACTTTTTGCTCTGTTTCACTGCTGAGTTACTGTTTACTCTTATAATTTTATTTGATGCTTGGGAGGAAAGATATTAGAAGGAAAGGGAAGAAGTCACTAAAGAGAATGAGAGTAGGCAGGTAGAATTAAAGGAAGGGGAAATAAGAAAATTGAAAAGAAACGATAAGACAAAAGAAAAAAATAGAAAAGAAAGAAAGGAAGAAAAAAATTTAAAAATAATGATCATTTAAAAAATGAATATTAAAATTTAAAATAATAATAATAATAATAATAATAATAATAAAATAAAAATATTTTAAAAATGAAAACATTTAAAAACGTTAAAGTACAACAACAACAAAAAAAATGAATTCACATAAAGAATCTAAATGCCACACTCAGTAGGCCTCAAGTTGGAGAAGCAGAGCAGTATTAAGGGCAGGCATATTTTTTCACTTCTGTTTCAAAGGAAGGGATTCCAGGCCACCCTGATTTTAGGCAAATGAGGGTCAAGGGAGCTTATTTTGGACACGGACGTGGGCTGTGTACCTCCTGGAAACCTCCAGCCGGAGATTATGATGAGTGTCTACATGGAAGAAGATGAGGGCCATGTTGGGGTGTTTTGGTTTTAGCTGTGAACATTTGTATGGCGGTAGGAAGAGAAGACTGGGTCCACCTGGGCTTGAACTCTTGTGTGATTCAACATAGAGACTGAGATCTGGAATTGACCTCAGAGAAGTATTGCCATGAATTGTGTTGGGATTTTAGAAGGCCATGCATGAGAGTGGCCCTTGGAAAGTGAGATCTAGGCCCAAGGTAGCTTTCCACAGAGCAAAGGGAATCTCAGCCAGGATATCACATGATTTTCTTCTGAAAGTCTTGGCAGCCATAGTTGAGAGTCAAAGGCTCATGGACCTCATATTGTAGACCTCAATGGGCCTGGCTTCATGTGACCTTTTGGCCACCCTTTGGGAAGCCTTGCCTCTGAGAGTTCTCCAGAGCTTTCATTGAAATGAGCTTACTCAACATTTAATGGTTAATGAATGAATTGAAACCCACAGTGCCTCCAACTTCATCCTTGAAAATTGGCCAGATAAAAACCATGAAATTTTTGAAATTCCCAAGACTAGGTGTCACAGGAGAACCTTTGGATGTCCTCTAGCTGATCATGAGAATACAAGACAATGCCTTTATTGACTGGTTTACATGAAAATGGTGTATAACAGAGATGCCAGTAAGTTGGAGCCTGCTGAGTAGTGTTCCTAGAGCCGTGGTGGGCAGGTGTGTGATAAAAAATCTCTGGTGTTGCCATGTTTATCTGCCATTGGTGTCCAAATATCTTGTGACTGACATTTTGCAGCCAGTAGACCCTTATATGTAAAAGCATCTTGTTATATGGAGAGGTTTTAGGGCAATGTTCAGAATCAGGTTGCTATGGTCAATGGAGCAAGCTATGTGGGATAGAAGCCTGGTTGATGCATTCTCCAACAGAACCCGACCCACCACAACTGACAGAATTCCCTACAGCACTGTGTCCCAGGTGAACGCTTTTTATTTCATGAAGCAAATACCACACTCCTAGTGCAACAGCAAGAAACACCATGAAGAGTGAAGGATGACCAAATGGCTTCACAGTCCACATGAGGAGACACTTGCCCTCAGTGGCCACAGTTTACCTACACAGAGAAAATTCAGCACTGCTGCCTCATGTTCATTGGAAAATAAGAAACCATGTCATCCATGTCACATAGATGCAGACCCAGCTTTGATGGTCTCACTACAAAGGAAGCTAATGCTCCTGACAACAAAATATATTTCAAGTGCCCAACCTCAGAGGTAGTTTCTCCAGATGTTGGGCCGGCAGAGCTTCATGTTTGTGGAGTGTTTACCCTGTCCCTTACTTTTGGAAACTCCTCTACCACCTCCAAATTTGTGAACTCCTGAGCATTTTCTATTCCAGATATGTATTCACAGATTTTCTAACTCTTCTCCTCTAATTGTGTCTTACATGGGGCGAAGGTAATGCCAAGGCATTGTTCTGAATGAGAGTGGGAAGATTTTTATGTAGCACATATTTGCATACACATTGGATACATTTTCCAATTTTCCATTCGAAATACTGAATCCCTGACACTAACAAATTTCCTTCTAGACTTTTACTTATAATCTTAATATGATGCAGAAAAATAACCCAGACAAAATAGAAATACAAGAGGTTCACAGGAGGCATGGTGTATAGTTGGATTTGCCTTTCGTATGATAAATGGTAGGTGTTATAAATCGAGCCAATTTTAATTGAAATAGTTCTCCATGTGTTTTAAAAGTTAACAAATATGTGAATAACTGTCTCCCTTTCTCTGTAGCCTATTCAGCACATGTATTTTTTATGCACATATTGAATTATACCTGGTATCACACATACATTTTGTGAGGTGGCTGACTTGGCAGATACAAATTGTAAGAAAAGATCACTCCTACCAAACGCTGTTGGAACTGAAAATTCAACATATGGGTCAGTTTTCTAGTTGTACAGCATAAATTGATGTTCAGGAAAATGAAAGGAAAATGAATATTTTTGGATCTCTGGATGATATATTTTTCATGGTGAATTTCAATTGGCATACATAATGCTACTTTTTAATGTCTGTGTGTGTGTGTGTATATATATATATATATATATGTATTCACTCTCCAGATTTTTCAAAATATGAAATGTATTTGTCTGATTATATACTCCCTAAATTCATTCATATTTATGTATGTGGATGTAAAATCAACTTTTCACAAGTTTATTCTCAGAAATATTCATCCACCTGAAATACATATTTGTTTCCTAGTACTGAAAACTAACTTCAGGGGATCATATGATGACAGCAAAAGGAGTGCATCAACCCCATGTACAGCGTCACTGTGCAGGAGAATGACGAATTTCCAGCAAAATTTGGGTGGTCCTAAACCTAGTGGAAGTATTTCCATCTCACGAGGATCAGCTACGGGGCTCAAACGTGAGTGATTTGTCTGCATGGAGCATCATGCTGCTTATTCAGCAAATCGCCCTGCGGGTAGAGTCTGTGGCGCGTGCTGGGAAGCAATGAGATAGCAACACAAATATTCAGTGGTGCAGATTCTGTGGGCTCCTGCCATCTGTACAATCACTGTGCTCATTGCTGAATTCTGGGTTTGAGACCAGGGAAATACACGGTCCAATTCGGTTTTCCACACCAGTCAGACCACAGAGGAAGCCAGGGGCCACCATCTTGGAGAGTTGACGTCACCATTCCTGTTTTCAACTGATAGCAGCTCATTCAGCTATAGAACAGGTAATCTCAGGCTGTCATTCGCCTGTGTCTCAGAGACAAATTACTCAGGCCTGCTCCTATCAGAACATACACCAAGCCCAGAGCGGCTGAATTCTGGCTCCTGGAACTGATCAGGCCCAGGGCTAAAGAACCTGCGGAAACTGCTTCTCGGTCTAGGTCTTGCTGAATACTGTGGAGGTAAATACCTACCGAGCCTTCATAGGCAGTGGCAACAGGATTGAGACGGGGCTTGTGAGGGCCGGTCAGGACTCACCCATTGCTTTGTTCATCCGGCAAAGGGAACGAAATGCTGCCATTCGCATGGGATACCAACATGTTAGAGATCTGAAGTCATCACAAAGTGGCGGAGGAGATAACTTCATCGATACCAGCGGTGAGAGAAACAGTTGGTCTCCTGGTAAAAAAAGTGAGTCACAAACACCCGAGTCTCTCTCACTCTGTCTTCAAGCTAGAGGGACAGAGCAGAGACACCACTCACGCCCGGCACTGGCCCAGCGACCCGCAGGCGTGGTAGTCACGTCATCCCAATTGGAGTAGGGACAGAGCACAGCCGCCGCCCGTGCCCGAAACAGGCCCATCGACCAGCAGGCTTGGTAGTCACGTCACCCCAATTGGAGTAGGGGCAGAGCAGAGCCACAGCCTATGCCCAGAACAGGCCCAACGACCCGCCGGTGTGGTAGACACGGCACCCCTATTGGAGTAGTGGCAGAGCAGAGCCTTCTCCCGTGCCCATTACAAGCCCATCGGCCCACCAGCATGGTTGTTAGGTCACCCCAATAGGAATAGGGGCAGAGCAGAGCCACCACCCATGCCCAGAACAGGCCCAGCAACCTGCCGGCGAGGTAGTCACATCACCCCAATTGGAGTAGGGGCAGAGCAGAGTGACCAACCTCGCCCACAACGTAGGCAACCGAACAGCGAAACAGGCCAAGTGGCCTGCGGGCACGGCAGACACATAACCCCATTTGGAGTAGGGGTAGAGCAGATCCACTGCCCGTGCCCACAAAATAGACAGACCTGCGACCGACCAGCAAAGAGGCTCAGCGTCCTGCCGGCATGGTAGACACGTCATCCCAATTTGAGTAAGGGCAGAGTAGAGCTGCTGCCCGCAACTGCAAGGTAGGCAGACCTGCAATGGATCAGCAGAACAGGCCGAGGGGTCCGTGGGCGTTGTAGACACGTCACACCAAATGGAGGAGGGGCAGAGCAGAACCACTGCCCGCGCCCGCATTGTAGACAGACCTGCGACCAACCAGCACAACAGG
The DNA here is from genome assembly GCF_048772815.1 of Callospermophilus lateralis. Lineage (NCBI taxonomy): Eukaryota > Metazoa > Chordata > Mammalia > Rodentia > Sciuridae > Callospermophilus > Callospermophilus lateralis. Next base: position 196,106 of record NW_027512805.1, read on the forward strand.
CCCAGCAGCCCGTCAGCGTGGTAGATAGATCACCCCAATTGGAGGAGCAGAACAGCCGCCCCCCGCTACTTCAAGGGAGACTTTTCAACTATACAAGAGCAATATAAGTATATAGGGGGAAAATTTCAAAAACACAACAGTTTCAACAAGCAGAGAGAAACGCGAGCAGTATGAAAAGACAAGAAAAGAAAGGACCACAAGCAATGCAGGTAAACACAATTTTAGAAGAGGTAATAGCTGCATCAGATGGAATGTCAGATAAAGAATTCAGGATACTCAGGCTTTAGATGATCTGGAGTCTCAAAGAAGACATTAGACAACAAAATCAGACAATTAAAGATCCCTTCGACAATGAATTACATAAACAAATCCAAGAAGCAAAAGATCAACTATATAGGGAGATAGAGGTTGTAAAAACAAACAGAAATCCTAGAATTGCAGGAAGCAATAAACCAACTTAAAAACTCAATTGAGAATACTACCAGCAGAGTAGAACACTTAGAACATAGAACATCAGACAATGAAGACAAAGTATTTCAACTTGAAAAGAACATAGACAGCTCAGCAAGACTGTTAAGAAACCACGAGCAGAACATCCAAGAAATATGGGATAACATAAAGAGGCCAAACTTAAGAGACATTGGGATACAGGAAGGTATATAGGTTCAAACAAAAGGAATGAGCAACCTATTCAATGAAATAATACGAGATAACTTCCCAGACTTGATAAATAAAAAAGAATCCCAAGTTCTAGAAGCCTACAGAACGCCGAATGTGCAAAATCATAAGAGAGCCACAACTAGACACATTATAATGAAGATGCCCAACAAACAGAAAAAGGAGAGAATTTTAAAAGCTACAAGAGAAAGGAAGCAGATTACATTTAGGGGTAAACCAATCAGGATAACAGCTGATCTTTCAAAACAGACTCTGAAAGCTAGAAGATCCAGGAATAACATATTTCAAACACTGAAAGAAAATGGGTTCCAACCAAGAATTGTGTATCCAGCGAAAGTAAGCTTCAGGATGGAAGATGAAATTAAAACCTTCCACGATAAACAAAAGTGCAAAGAATTTGCAGCTAGAAAACCATCTCTTCAAAACATCCTCGGCAAAATATTACAGGAAGAGGAAATGGAAAATATCAATGAAAACCAACAGCGGGAGGGAGTACAGTAAAGGCTGGGGATAATCAAAGAGGAAAACAAACCATGTTTAGGAACATAAATAAACAAATATCGCTGGAAGAACAACCCATATCTCAATAATAACCCTAAATGTTAATGGCTTAAACTCACCAATGAAGACACACTGGCTAGTAGAATTGAACAAAAAACAAGACCCAACAATATGCTGCCTACAGGGGACGCATTTGATAGGAAAATGCATACATAGACTGACGGTGAAAGTTTGGGAAAAATCATATCACTCATATGGACTTCGGAAACAAGCAGGAGAGTCCATACTCATATCAAATAAAATAGATTTTAAGCCAAAGTTAATCAAAAGGGATAAAGAGAGACACTACATACTGCTCAAGAGAACCATACACCAACAAGACACAGCAATCGTTAATATATATTCCCCGTACAATGGTGCAGCTATGTTCATCAAAGAAACTCTTCTCAATTTCAATAGTCTAATAGACCACAATACAGTAATCATGGGAGCCATGAACACACCTCTCTCACCACTGGACAGATCTTCCAAACAAAAGTTGAATAAGGAAACTATAGAACTCAATAACACAATTAATAACCTAGACTTATTTGAGATATGTAGAATATAACACCCAACATCAAGCAGTTACCTTTTTTCTCAGCAGCACATGTATCCTTGTAAAAAATAGATCATATATTATGTTACAGGGCAACTCTTAGACAATATAAAGGAGTACAGTTAATTCCATGCATATTATCTGATCATAATGGAATGAAACTAAAAATCAATGATAAAAGAAGGAAGGAAAAATCATGCATCACTTGGAGAATGAACAATAGGTTACTGAGTGATCAATGGGTTATAGAAGACATCAAGGAGGAAATTTAAAAATTCTTAGAAATAAATGAAAATGCAGACACAACATACCGGAATCTATGGGACACATTGAAAGCAGTTCTAAGAGGAAAATTCATTGCTTGGAGTTCATTCCTTAAAAAAAGAAACAACCAACAAATAAATGATCTCATACTTCATCACAAAATCCTAGAAAAAGAAAACGAAAGCAACAGCAAATGAAGTAGAAGGCAAGAAATAATTAAGATCAAAGCTGAAATTAATGAAATTGAAACAAAAGAAACAATTGAAAAAACTTGACAAAAGTAGAAGTTGGTTCTTTGAAAAAATAAATAAAATTGACAGACCCTTAGAAATGATAACAAAGAGAAGAAGAGAGAGAACTCAAATTACTAGAATAAGGGATTAAAAAAGAAATATCACAACAGATATTTCAGAAATACAGAAGATAATCAGAAATTATTTTGAATCCTTATACTCCAATAAAATAGAAGATAGTGAAGGCATCGATAAATTTCTTAAGTCATATGATCTGCCCATATTGAGTCAGGAGGATATAGCAACATAAACAGACCAATATCAATTGAGGAAATAGAAGAAACCATCAAAACACTACCAACTTAGAAAAGCCCAGGACTGTATAGGTATACAGCAGAGTTTAACAAAACCTTTAAAGAGGAACGAATACCAATATTTTTCAAGGTATTTCAAGAAAGTGAAAAAGAGGGAGAACTTCCAAATTCATTCTACGAGGCCAACATCACCCTGATTATTACAGCAGACAAAGACACTTCAAAGAAAGAAAACTACAGACCAATATCTCTAATGAACCTACATGAAAAAATCCTCAATAAAATTCTGGCGAATTGGATACAAAAAAAAATATCAAAAAAAATTGTGAATCCTGATCAAGTAGAATTCATCCATGTGATGCGCAAGGCTGGTTCAATATACGGAAATCAATAAATATTATTCACCACATCAATAGACTTAAAAATAAGAACCATATGATCATCTCAATAGATGCAAAAAAAGCATTCAATAAAGTACAGCATTCTGTTATGTTCAACACTCTAGAAAAACTAGTGATAAGAGGAACATACCTCAATATTGTAAAAGCAATCTATGCTAAGCCTCAGGCTAGCATCATTCTGAATGGAGAAAAATTGAAGGCATTCTCTCTAAAATCTGGAACAAGACAGGGATGCCCTCTCTCACCACTTCTGTTCAACATAGTTCTCGAAACACTGGCCAGAGCAATTAGACAGACGAAAGAAATAAAGGGCATAAAAATTGGAAAAGAAGTACTTAAATTATCACTATTGCAGATCACATGATTCTATATCTAGCAGTCCCAAAAGGGTCTACAAAGAAACTAATGGAGCTAATAAATGAATTCAGAAAAGTGGCAGGATATAAAATCAACATGCATAAATCAAAGGCATTCCTGCATATCAGCGACAAATCTTCTGAAATGGAAATGAGGACAACCACTCCATACACAATATCCTAAAAAAATAATAATAATAATTAGGAATCAACCTAACAAAAGATGTGAAAGTCTTATACAATGAAAACCACAGAACCCTAAAGAGAGAAATAGAAGAAGATCTTAGAAGATGTAAAAATATATCCTGTTCATGGATAGGCAGAACTAACATCATCAAAATGGTGATATTACCAAAAGTTCTCAATAGGTTTAATGCAATGCCAATCAAAATCCAAACGGCATTTCTTCTAGAAATAGAGAAAGCAATCATAGAATTCATATGGAAAAATAAAAGACACAGAATAAAAAAAAACAATACTAAGCAGGAAGTGTGAATCAGGCGGTCTAGTGATACCAGACTTCAAACTATACTACAGAGCAATAGTAACAAAAATAGCATGGTACTGGTACCAAAACAGGAGGGTGGACCAATTGTTCAGAATAGAGGACACAGAAACCAAGCCAGGAAACTACAACTATCTTATATTTGATGGAGGGGCTAAAAGCATGCAATGAAGGAATATAGCATCTGCAAAAAATGGTGCTGGGAAAACTTGGAATCCATGTGTAAAAAAATGAAACTGAATCCCTTTCTCTCGCCATGCACAAAAGATAACTCAAAATGGATCAAGGAGCTTGATATCAAATCAGAGACATGGAGTCTGATAGAAGAAAAAGTTGGCTACGATCTACATACTGTGGGGTCGGGCTCCAAATTCCTCAATAGGACACCCATAGCACAAGAGTTAATAACTACAATCAACAAATGGGACTTACTCAAACTAAAAAGGTTTTTCTCAGCAAAAGGAACAATAAGAGAGGTAAATAGGGAGCCTAAATGCTGGGAACAAATCTTTACTCCTCACACTTCAGATAGAGCCCTAATATTCAGAGTATACAAAGAACTGAAAAAAATAGACAATAAGATAACAAATAACCCAATAAACAAATGGGCCAAGAACCAGAACAGACACTTCTCAGAGAAGGACATACAATCAAAAAAAAAGTACATGAAAAAATGCTCACCATCCCCAGCAGTCAGAGAAATGCAAATCAAAAGCACCCTAAGATACCATCTCATTCCAGTAAGATTGGCAGCCATTATGAAGTCAAACAACAACAAGTGCTGGTGAGGATGTGGAGAAACAGGTACACTTGTACATTATTGGAGGCACTGCTAATTGGTGCAGCCAATTTGTAAAGCATTATGGAGATTTCTTGGAAAGCTGGGAATGGAACTACCATTTGACCCAGCTATTCCTCTTCTCGGTCTATTCCCTAAAGACCTTAAAAGATCATGCTACAGGGACACTGCTACATTGATGTTCATAGCAGCACAATTCACAATAGCAAGACTGTGGAACCAACCTAGATGCCGTTCAATAGAAGAATGGATAAAAAAAATGTGGCATTTATACACAATGGAGTATTACTCTGCTTTAAAAAATGACAAAATCATAGAATTTGCAGGAAAATAGATGGCATTAGAGCAGATTATGCTAAGTGAAGCTAGCCAATCCCTAAAAAACAAATGCCAAATGCCTTCTTTGATAAAAGGAGAGTAACTACGAACAGAGTAGGGATGAAGAGCATGAGAAGAAGATTAGTATTAAATAGGGATGAGAGGTGGGAGAGAAAGGGATAGAGAAGAGAAATTGATTGGAAATGGAAGGAGACCCACAGGGTTATATAAAATTACATAAAAGAGGATGTGAGGGGAAAGGGAAAAATAATACAAAAAGGGAGAAATTTATTACAGTAGAGGGGGTAGAAAGAGAAGAGGGGAAGAGAGGGGAGAGGAGGAGGGATAGTAGAGGATAGGAAAGGCAGCAGAATACAATAGACACTAGTATGGCAATGTGTAAATCAATTGATGTGTAACTGATGTGATTCTGCAATCTGTATACGGGGTAAAAATGGGAGTTCATAACCCACTTGAATCAAAGTGTGAAATATGATATATCAAGAAATATGTAATGTTTAGAACAACCATAAAAAATTTAAAAAAAAAGGAAACTAACTTCGGTGAATGAGGCACGCGAATCTAATATTTCTACAGTAACTTACCAAGTTTAACATCAATGCAAGTAGATTCCAATGGGACATGATGTGTATTTTTACGTTAATTTTTATTCAAAACTGGTACATTACAATTTCATCAGTTTATGCACATCATAGGATATATATTTCATAAACAATTTAGCAAATTCATAGGCATTTGTTTCACTTTCAATCTCTTCCTGCTTCAGAACACATGTATTCCTCCATATTTCTTGACTGGTCTTTGCATGAGAATTCTTTCCGAACACATTATTTTCGATTTCAATAATCACTTTTGAAGCAAACTTCACACACTCTTCATGATAAACCAAAACACTAATATTACCATTAGATGTATAACTGGTTGGAATGAATGAATGTATATCAATATAAGATTTATTGTATATTTTCAGATATCAATTCAATCCATTATTTAAAGTTGGAATCAGTTATATTATTTATTCACAGTATGGTGTATTCATGCTTAATCTCTATATTCATGGACACAGGGTACACCTCTTTGTATCCCCAATAATAATTTTATGTCTTCAATATATTGCTCCCAGAAATGGTGGTAGAAATACTCATGTCACCTGATCTACATATACATTTTATCACAGTAATATTCTGGACAAAAAATGTAAAGGTCACACTTATGATTGTACCAAAGACTAAATGAAAAGAGATCATGGATTATTAAAAACTTCCATGTCCAGGTTGCCTAATGCTCTCAAATGTCAATCCTATTAGTTACTAGATATTTGTTTCTTCCTAAGTTTATATATTCAAACTCAACCCTGGTGAAAATGTCTACTCCTATCACTCACTTAATACTTTGCCTGATTTCATAATGTCTTTATTGATATCTGCTTTTCTACATATTTTCCAAATTTCATCATAGTGACTGACTCTTCATATGTGCTGACATTTGCATTCACTCTCTAACCGAAACCCTATAGCTAAAGAATTTTTAGTCCCAATCCTACACTCATTCTTCTTCCTAAACCTACCGACTATCTTCCTAATCCTACCGACTATCCCTTTGGATTGGATGTTCTCTTCCACATTCAAACATCCAAGGTACAAGGTTCTATGCCATTGTATATCAAATTGTCTGAGACATCTTTGCAGAATATAATTAAAAACTAAGTATCCCAATTAAGGGCCCAATGCCCTTCTGGGTTTCAAATCATACCTAGATTTCTGTTTTCATACTTATATTTCACCTCGATATTCTTGTAAATATCGCAGGTTCCCAATACCATTATTTATCGCACAGAATGATTGCTAACCCAAATCGAACCTGTTATTAACCCTAAACATACACTGTTCCCTCAATCTCATTTTACAGAAGAGCAGGGAGAGAGTCGTTCTTACAATACAGGAAAGTAGGGGACATTCCACCTGCTGAGAACCTCAAAGGTCCATTCAAAATGATACCTGGAGAAGATGTAGGCAGCTATGAAGGACCTGAGAGAGCAAAAGTCATCTTCCATGGCAAACAACCTGGTCAGGATGAAGGGATGTGTCTGAATCAGCCTCTCTCTTTTTATTGTAGAGAAGATGGACCAAACCAGGCCTCTGTCGAGAGCTGCTGCTGGGTGCCTATGGTTGACATACCATTCTACCTTGTGAAAGTGTCACAGGAAGTAGGGGCAGCCTCCATCTCATGGGACACTTGGAAGCAACTGTTAGGACAAAGTGGTCGCCAAGGCAGTGACCTCATTCAGTTCCAAAGAAAGTGACATACCTCATTTCCTTGGTGATGGAACTCTCTGAACTTTTGTATCCAAGAATCCAGGCACCCCAAGGCAGCCCCAGTTCCAGTGGGCTCACTTGTTTGGATTTACCAAGGACAGAGTCAGTCTTTCTTTGTACCTACTGATGTGAGGATGGCCAAATGCCAGGAGAGCTCTGAAGAGGGACCTTTCCAGAAGAAGCAGGTAGTGGCTCACCCCTTTTTCTTGACAACTTCACAGAGTTGGCCAAGGAAACCAGATCTGAGAGAGGTCAGGCCATGTCCTGAGAATAGGTAGGAAAGTTGGTTTGTTTGGTTTGGAGTGGATTGTTTTTAGTAAGTCGTTTGACCAGGCGAGTGTTTCTGTGTCTGTGTATCCCACTGTGTCCGTTGTTGTAGACATTAGAAAAGAGAATGCATTAATGAATGCCTCCAGTCTAGTATAAATCTTCCCATAATTCATTCTGCCCAATTTATGAATGGACTGCAGCTTGTCTTATTGAGAGGCAATACGTTCTATCTTCCTAAGTTCCTGTTTTCTTCCTGAATTCTGGCCACTCTCCAGAATAGGCTCATGGTTTTGTGTCCAAGATATGTACCACTCCAAGCTCTGTGACATGGCCATGTACTGGATAGCTGAAGAGAATGGCCAGCCTTTCAGAGAACTCAGATATCAGTGTGAACAGGAACATCTCAGTGGAAAAACCCTGCTTTGGGCCTTTTGCTTACCTATTGTTCTGTTGCACTGAATGTCAGGAAAGACTTTGTCTCAGGCCACCCTTTTGTGAAGCCTGAAGAAAACAATTTTCAAATGGAAATGAATGGGCATCACCTGTGGCTCTTTGTTTAATTGCTTTGGAAAGGGATGTGGCTGAATTAGCCTCTTGGCCTTGTGTGTGGCTGTGACTTACATTCTCAGCACCTGATGGATCTAAAGAATAATCCCATGTGTGCATCAAAAACCATAATGGCAAAAAGATCAGTCATTGTGGATGAAGTCTCTTGCCTTCCTCTGTTAGGTTCCTGACCTCCGTCAAGTGAGAAAATGGATTCTTTGGGTCAAATGAGTTCCTCAAAGCCCTGCAGAGGTGCTTGGGGTTTCGCATGACTCCAAATCACAAAGAATCTATACCTGAAAATCAGTAGGCCTCACATTGGAGAAACAGAGCATTATTAATGACAGGCTTATTTGATCACTCCTGGTTCACAGGAAGGGTGTCCAGGCCACCCTGACTTTAGGCAAATGAGGGCCAAGTGAGCTTATTTTGGACACTTTCTTGGGCTTCGCCCCTCATGAAAATCTTCAGCCAGACATTACGATGAGTGTCTATATGGAAGAAGATGAGGGCCTTGTGGGAGTGCTTTGGTTTTAATTGTGGTCATTTGTGTGGTGGTTGGAAGAAATGACTGGGTCCACCTGGGCTTGAACTCTGGTGTGATTCCCCTTAGAGACTGAGTTGTGGAACTGACCTTAGAGAAGTATTGCATTGAATTTTGTTGGGATTTTAGGAGGCCACGCATAAGAGTCACCCTTGGAACTGAGATCTAGGCCCAGGGTTGCTTTCCACAGATTTTTCAGTTCCTGAAAGAAGTGACCTCACCTCACTTTCTTGGTGATGGAACTCTCTGATCTTGGGATCCAGGAATTCAGGCACAAAAGCCAGGGCCAGTTCCAGTCCGAGTGGTCTCATTTGTTTGGATTTACCAAGGACAGAGTCAGTCTCTCTTGGTACCTACTAATGTGAGGATGGCCAAACGGCAGGAAATCTCTGAAGAGGGGCCTTTCCTGAGAAAGCAGGTAGTGGCTCACAGCTGGCTCCTGACAATTTCATAGAGTTGGCCATGGAGTCCAAATCTGAGACAGGAGTGGCCATTTCAGGGGAACATAGTATGGCCTAAAAGTCAGAGGGCACTCCAGATAGTCAAAGACCTACTTGGCGGAAGGAGGTGCCTTTGTAGGTTTGGTTGTAGGTTTGTGGTTTTGTCTCATGTTCTGAGAATAGGCAAGGAAGGCAGTTTGTTTGGTTTGGAGTGAACTGTTTCTAGTAAGTCGTTTGGCAAGGCGAGTGTTTCTATGTCTGTGTATCCAACTTTTATCCATGGTTGTAGACATTAGAAAAGATATTCGATCAATGGATGTGTCCTGTTTAGTAGAAAGCTTCCCAGAATTCATCCTGCACAATTTATGAATGGACTGCGGCTTGCCTTATCAATTGGCTACACCTGCTATCTTCCTAAGTTCCACTTTTCTTCCTGAATTCTGGCCACTCTCCAGAATAGGCTCATGGTTTTTGTGCAAGATATATACCACCTCCAAGCTCTGTGACATGGCCATGTACTGGATAGCTGAAGGGAATGGCAAGAATCGCAGAAAACTCAGAAATCACTGTGACCATTAAAGTCTCAGTGGAGAAATCCTGCTTTGGGCCTTTTGGTTACCTATTGTTCTGTTGCCCTGAATGTCATGAAGGTCTTTGCCTTTGGCCACCCCTTTGTGAAGCCTGAAGAAAACAGTTTTCAAATGGAAATGAATGGATCACCTGTGGCTCTTTGCTTAATTGCTTTGAAAAAGATGTGTCTCATTCAGACCATTGGCCCTGTGTGAGGCTGTTGCTTAGTTTCTCATCACCTGATGGATCTAAAGAAAGATTCCATGTGTACATCCAAAACCAAAGTGGCAAAAAGAGCAGTCATTGTGGATGAAGTCTCTCGTCTTCCTCTGTAAGGTTTGTGACCTCCATCAAGTGAGAATAGGGATCCTTTGTGTCAAATGAGTTCCTCAACGCCCTGCAGATTCTATCCCATAGGTGCTTGGGTTTTATCATGACTCCAGTTCACATAAAGAATCTAAAACCCACAGTCAGTAGTCCTCAAATTGGAGAAGCGGAGCAGTATTAATGGCAGGCCTATTTGATCACATCTGGTTCACAGGAAGGGTGTACAGGCCACCCTGAGTTTAGTCAAATTAAGGGGCAAGGGAGCTTATTTTTGACACTGGCTTGGGCGGAGCCCCTTATGGAAACCTCCAGCCAGAAGTTATGATGAGTGTCTATATGGAAGAAGATGTGGGTCATGTGGGAGTGTTTTGGTTTTAATTGTGGTCATTTGGGTGGCGGTTGGAAGTGACGACTGGGTCCACCTGGGCTGGAACTCTGGTGTGATTCCCCTTAGATACTGAGTTGTGGTACTGACCTCAGAGAAGTATTGCCATGAATTGTGTTAGGATTTTAGGAGGCCACGCATGAGATTCGCCCTTGGAAACTGAGATCTAGGCCCAGGTTGGCTTTGCACAGAGCACTGGGAATCTCAGCCAGGGTATCACATAATTTTATTCTGAAAGGCTTGCAGCCATAGTTGAGAGTCAAAACACACATGGACCTCACATTGTAGACCTCAATGCGCCTAGCTTCATGTGATCATTGGCCACTCTTTGGGAAGCCTTGCTTATAAGAGTTCTCCAGAGCTTTCATTGAAATGAGCATCCTCACCATTTAATGGTTCCTGAATGAAGTGAAACCCACAGTGCCTTCAACTTCATCCTTGAAAAATGGCTAGATAAATACGGCGAAATTTTTTTAAATTTCCATGGCCAGGTGGCACTGGAGAAACTTTGGATATCCTGTTGCTGACTATGAGTATACTAGACAGTGCCTGATGGACTGGGTTTCAAGAAAATGGTGTAGAGCAGAGATGCCAGTAATTTGGAGCCTGCTGAGTAGTGGGCATAGAGCTTCAGTCGGCAGGTGTGTGATAAATCATCTGTGGTGAGGCCATGTGGATCTTCCTTTGGCTTCCAAATTGCTTGTGACTGACATGGTGCAGCAAGCAGACCCTTATATGTAAAGGCGTATTTTTATTTGGAGAGGTTTCAGGGCAATGTTCAGAATCACGTTGCTATGGTCAAGAGGCATGCTATTTGGAATAGAACCTTGGTGGGTGCATTCTCCTGCAGACCCTGACCCACCACACTTGAGAAACTCCCTCCAACACTTTGTCCCAGTTGGACTCCTTGTATTTTGTGAAGAAAATACCAAACTACCAGTGCAACAGCAATAAACACCACAAAATGTGGAGGATGACCAAATGGCTTCACAGTCCACATGGGGAGACACTTAGCCCCCAGTGACCACAGTTTACCTACAAAGATTGAATTCAGCACTGCTGACTCATGTTCATTGGAACATAAGAAACCATGTCCTCCAGGTCACATAGATGCAGACCCAGCTTTGATGCTCTCATTACAAAGGAATCTAAACCTCCTGACAACAACATATATTTCAAGTGCCCAACCTCAGAGGCAGTTTCTGAAGAAGTCTTTAGGCCAGCAGAGCTCCATATTTGTGGAGTGTTTACCCTGTCCCTTACTTTAGTAAACTACTCTACCACCTCCAAGGTTGTGAACTTTTGAGCATATTAAATTCCAGCTATGTATTCCCAGATTTTCGAACTCTTCTCCTCTAATGATGAATTACTTGGGGCGAGGGTAATGTCAAGGCATTGTTCTGGATGACAGTGAAATATTTCTCCATGTTTTTTTTTAATTATTTTATTTCATATTATTATTTTATTTTTTTAATTGGGTGTTCAAAACATTACAAAGCTCTTGACATATTATATTTCATACATTAGATTCAAGTGGGTTATGAACTCCCATTTTTATCCCAAGTACGGATTGCAGAATCATATCTGTTACACATCCGCATTTTTATAATGCCCTATTAGTAACTGTTGTATTCTGCTACATTTTCTATCCTCTACTATCCCTGCTCCCCTCCCATCTTCCCTCTCTACCCCATCTACTGTAATACATTTATATCTTTGTTTATTTTCCCATTCCCCTCACAACCTCTTATATGTAATTTTGTGTAACAATGAGGGTCTCCCTCCATTACCATGCAATTTCCTTTATCTCTCTCTTTCCGCCCCCCACCTCATGTCTCTGTTTAATGTTGATCTTTTCTTCCTGCTCTTCGTCCCTGCTCTGTTGTTAGTTGCTCTCATTATATCAAAGAAGACATTTTTATTTGTTTTTTAGGGTTTGGCTAGCTTCACTAAGCATAATCTGCTCTAGTGCCATCCATTTCCCTGCAAATTCAATGATTTTGTCATTTTTTAATGATGCATAATACTCAATGGTGTATAAATACCACATTTTTTTTATCCATTCATCTACTGAAGGGCATCTGGGTTGGTTCCACAGTCTACCAATTTTGAATTGTGCTGCTATGAACATCGATGTGGCAGTATCCCTGTAATATGCTCTTTTAAGGTCTTCAGGGAATAGTCTGAGAAGGGCAATAGCTGGGTCAAATGGTGGTTCCATTCCCAGCTTTCCCAGGAATCTCCATACTGCTTTTCAAATTTGCCACAACAGTTTGCAGTCCCACCAGCAATGTATAAGAGTACCCTATTCTCCACATCCTCGCCAGCACTTGTTGTTTGACCTCATAATGGCTGCCAATCTTACTAGAGTAGGATGGTATCTTAGGGTGGTTTTAATTTGCATTTCTCTGACTGCTAGAGATGGTGAGCATTTTTCATGTACTTACTGATTGATTGTATGTCCTCCTCTGAGAAGTGTTGGTTCAGGTCCATGGCCCATTTTTTGATTGGGTTATTTATCATCTTATTGTCTAATTTTTTGAGTTCTTGGTATACTCTGGATATTAGGGCTCTATCTGAAGTGTGAGGAGTAAAAATTTGTTCCCATGATTTAGGCTCCCTATTTACCTCTCTCATTTTTTATCCTGCTGAGAGAAAAAACTTTTCAGTTTAAGTAAGTCCCATTTGATGATTGTTGTTATTAACTCTTCTGCTATGGGTGTCCTGTTAAGGAATTTGGAGCCCGACCCCACATTATGTAGATCAGAGCCAACGTTTTCTTCTATCAGATGCAGAGTCTCTTATTTGATATCTAGCTCCTTGATCCACTTTGAGTTAACTTTTGTGCATGGCAAGAGGAGGGGATTCGGTTTCATTTTGTTGCATATGGATTTCCATTTTATACAAAAACATTTGTTGAAGATGCTATATTTCCTCTATTGCATCCTTTTAGCTCCTTTATCAAATATAGCATAGTTGTAGCTTTGTGAATTAGTCTTTGTGTCCTCTATTCTGTACCCATTGGTCAACCCGCCTGTTTTGGTACCAGTGCCATGCTGTTTTTGTTACTATTGCTCTGTAGTATAGTTTTAAGTCTGGTATCGCTATATCGCCTGATTCACACTTCCTGCTAGAATTCCTTTTGCTATTCTGGGTCTTATATTTTTCCATATGAATTCCATGATTGCTTTATCTATTTCTACAAGAAATGCCTTTGGGATTTTGATTGGCATTGCATTAAACCTATAGATAACTTTTGGTAATTTCGCCATTTTGATGAGGTTAGTTCTGCCTATCCAGGAACAGGGTATATTTTTCCATCTTCTAAGATCTTCTTCTACTTCCCTTTTTAGGGTTCTGTAGTTTTCATTGTATAAGTCTTTCACCTTTTTTGTTAGGTTGATTTTCAAGTATTTAATTTTTTTGACGATATTGTGAATGGAGTGTTTTTCCTCATTTCTGTTTCAGAAGTTTTGTCGCTGATATACAGAAATGCCTTTGATTTATGCGTTTTGATTGTATATCCTGCCACTTTGCTGAATTAATTTATTAGTTCTAGTAGATTTTTTTGTAGACCCCTTTGGGTTTTCTATGTATAGAATCATGTCACCAGGAAATAGTGATAATTTACGTTCTTATTTTCCTATTTTTATGCCTTTGATTTCTTTCGTCTGTCTAATTGCTCTGGCCAGTGTTTCGAGAACTATATTGAATAGAACTGGTGACAGAGGGCATCCCTGTCTTGTTCCAGATTTTAGAGGGAATGCCTTCAATTTTTCTCCATTCATAATGATGCTAGCCTGAGACTTACCATAGATAGCTTTTAAAATGTCGAGGTTAGTTCCTGTTATCCCTATTTTTCTAATGTTTTGAACATAAAGAGATGCTGTACTTGGTCAAATGCTTTCTGCGTCTATCGAGATGATCATATGGTTCTTATCTTTAAGTCTATTGATGTGATGAATAACATTTATTGATTTTCGTATATTGAACCATCGTTGCATCCCAGGGATGAATCCTACTTGATCCTGGTGAAAAATTTTTTTGATGTGCCTTTGTATTCGATTAGGCAGATATTTATTGAGGATTTTTGCATCTAGGTTAATCAGATATATTGGTCTGTAGTTCTCTTTCTTTGAGTTGTCTTTTTCTGGTTTTGGAATTAGGGTGATGTTGGCCTCATAAAATGAATTTGGCAGAGCTCCCTCTTTTTCTATTTCCTGAAATAACTTGAAAAGTATTGGTATAAATTCTTCTTCAAAGGTTTTGTAAAACTCCGCTGTATAGCCATCCGTTCATGGGCTTTTCTTGGTTGGTAGTCTTTTGATTGCTTCTTCTATTTCATCCATTGATATTGGTCAGTTTAAATTGTGTGTATCCTCCTGACTCAGTTTGGGCAAATCATATGACTTAAGAAATTTATCGATGTCTTCACTATTTTCTATTTTATTGGAATAATGATTTTCAAAATAATTTCTAATTATTCGATGTGCCTTTGTATTCGATTCGCCAGAATTTTATTGAGGATTTTTGCATGTAGGTTCATCAGATATATTGGTCTGTAGTTTTCTTTCTTTGAGGTGTCTTTTTCTGATTTCGGAATCAGCGTGATGTTGGCCTCATAGAATGAATTTGGCAGAGCTCCCTCTTTTTCTCTATCCTGAAATAACTTGAAAAGTATTGGTATTAAATCTTCTTTAAATGTTTTGTAAAACTCCGCTGTATAGCCATCCGTTCCTGGGCTTTTCTTGGTTGGTAGTCTTTTGATTGCTTCTTCTGTTTCATCCATTGACATTGGTCTGTTTAAATTTTGTGTATCCTCCTGACTCAGTCTGGGCAAATCATATGACTTAAGAAATTTGTTGATGTCTTCACTATATTCTATTTTATTGGAATATAGGTTTTCCAAATAATTTCTAATTGTCTTCTGTATTTCGGAAGCATCTGTTGTAATATAGCCTTTTTCATCCCATATGTTAGTAATTTGAGTTCTCTCTCTTCTTCTCTTCATTAGCATGCCTAAGGGTCTGTCGAACATATATATTTTTTCGAAGAACCACCTTTTAGTTTTGTTAATTTTTTCAATAGTTTCTTTTGTTTCAATTTCGTTGATTTCTGCTCTGATTTTAATTATTTCTTGCGTTCTGCTACATTTTCTGTTGTTTTGCTCTTCCTTTTCTAGGGCTTTGAGTTAAAGTGTGAGCTCATTTATTTGTTCAGTTTTACTTTTTTTCAGGAATGACCTCCAGGCAATGAATTTCCCTCTTAAAACTGCTTTCATTGTGTCCCATAGATTCCGATATGTTGCGTCTGTATTTTCATGTATCTCTAAGAATTTTTTGATTTCCTCCTTTATATCTTCTCTAACCCACTGATCATTCAGTAACATATTGTTCATTTTCCATGTGATGTAGGATTTTTCCTTCCTTCTTTTATCATTGATTTCCAGTTTCATTCCATTATGATCAGATAAAATGCATGGTATTATCTCCACACCTTTATATTTACTGAGGGTTGCCCTATGGCATCATATATTGTCTATTTTTGAGAAGGATCCATGTGCTGCTGAGAAAAAAAAGTATATCCACTTGATGATGGTTGATATATTCTATATATGTCAGTTACATGTAGGTTATTGATTGTGATATTGAGTTCTATACTTTCTTTATTCAACTTTTGTTTGAAGGATCTGTCCAATGATGATAGATGTGTGTTGAAGTCACCCATAATTATTGTGTTGTGGTCTATTTCATTCTGGAGCTTGAGGAGAATTTGTTTCATGAACAACGTAGCACCATTATTTAGTGCATAAATATTGATAATTGTTATGTCTTGTTAGTGAATGGTTCCTTATAACAGTATATAGTGTCCTTCCTTATCCCTTTTGATTAACTTAGTCTTGAGGTCGATTTTATTCGATATGAGGATGTCCACCCCTGCTTGTTTATGAGGATAAGTGTGCATGGTGTATTTTCTCCCAACCTTTCACCTTCAGCCTGTGTGTCTTTGCATTTCAGGTGTGTCTCCTGGAGGCAACATATTGTTGGATTTGTTTATTTAATCCAAGTTACCAGCCTATGTCGCTTTATTGGAGACTTTAAGCCATTTACATTCAGAGTTACTATTGATGTATGGTTTGTATGCCAGCCATGTTTGATTATTCATATTTTTTTTAATTTAGTTTGTTTCTCCATGACAAGCATTCACCCTGCCTCTGTCATTACCAAGGTACTTCCCACTGATGGTTTTGGTTGTTGTTTTTCATTTCTTTCTTGTGTAGTGTTTTGCTCAAGACGCTTTGCAATGCTTGTTTTCTGGCTTCAAATTCTTTTAGCTTTTGTTTATCATGAAAGATTCTTATTTCTTTGTTGGACCTGATGGTTAATTATGCTGGATACATAATTCTTGGTTGGCATCCATTGTCTTTCAGTGTTTGATATACATTTTTCCAGGATCTTCTCGCTTTCAGCGTCTGTGATGAAATATCCATTGTTAACCTTATTTGTTTACCACTGAATGTATTCTGCCTCAATTCTCTTGTAGATTTATTATTTTCTCTTTGTTCTGTATATTGGATATCTTCATAACAATGTGTCTTGGCATTGGTCTACTGTGATTTTGTGTGCTCTTGTCCTGTATGCAGCTACAATTTGTATATCCATTTCCTTTTTTATTTCTGGAAAGTTTTCTGTAATTATTTCATTCAGCAGTTTTCTCATTCCCTTGGTTTGAGTCTCTGTACCTTCCTCTGTCCTGATGACTCGTAAGTGTGTTTTTTTTTTATGTTATCCCAAATCTCTTGGATGTTTTTCTTGTGATTTTTTTGCCAGCCTTTCTGAGTTGGCTGGACTCGTTTCAAGATGATATATTTTGTCTTCATTATCTGACCTTTTGGCTTTTACTTGCTCCACTCTGTTAGTGATACTCTCAATGGAGTTCTTAATTTGGTTTATCATTTCCTTCATTTCTAGAATTATTGTTTGATTTTTTTATAATCTCTATCCTCTGATAAAGATGCTTAACTTTTTCTTTTATCTGTTTATGTAATTCATTTTCAATGTTTTCTTTTACTGTTTGGATTTTCTGTCTCGTATCCTCTTTAAGTTTCCATTCCATCTGTCTAAGGTATTCCTTGAGTTCTTTATATGACCATTTTTCTGATGACTCTAGGTCCTCCTGAATATTTAGGGTGTCCTTCGTGGTTTGTACTCCTTTTCTTCCTTGCTTGTTTATGCTGCTCATGTTACTTCTTGTTCTGTTTGACTGCTTAGTTACTGTTTACTCTTATAAATTTATTTGATGCTTGGGAGGAAAGATTTTAGAAGGGAAGGGAAAAAGTCACTAAAGAGAATGAGAGTAGGCAGGTAGAATGCAAGGAATGGGAAATAAGAAAATTGAAAAGAAATGAAAAGACAATAGAAAAAATAGAAAATAAAGAAAGAAAATGATTTTTTTAAAAAAATGATTATGATAATATAAAATTAAAATTTTAAAAAATAATAATAACAAAAGAAAAAATTTAAAAAAATTAAAAACATTTTAAAAAAGTTAAAGAACAGCAACAAAAAAATGAAAATAAAAGAAAACAAAAAAAAAACAAAAACAAAAAAAACAAACTAATATAATAATAATAATAATAAATGCAGTCATAGATTGCAATAAACTTTTTTTTCCATTAGGTAGAGCTGTGCCCACTGGGCCAAGCTTCTCCTTTCAATAGGTGGGAACCAATCACTGTGCAGCAGCTATTTTTCCCACACTGGGTGGGTGTCCAATCCTGAGTGCCTAGGGCCTTCTTTTGTGTTTCCTCAAGCCAGGCCCCACTCACCTGTGACACTCACCACAATACTGGCTACATGCCAGGTCTGCTGCTCCTAGGAGCCCTGTTTTCATGAACGCCTGGGCACAATCTCCCTGTTTGTCTCCCTCAGACCCTAAGTTTTTAGAGCTTAGGCCTGAGAACCCCCAGCGAATTTGCTTGCACTCCGGAAGCCATGCCCCCGGAAGCTGGAGCAAGAGACTTCAGTTTTCAGCACTGGTGGGAGCGGTGGCCTGGAGGTCTGCACCACGAGTCCCGTGCCACTCCTAATTCCCTCGGTCTGGATATCGCGCTCAAGGGAGAGCTGGGAGGGGCTCTTAAGATTTCCCCACAAGTTCGCAAATTTATAGGAATTTGCTTCACTTTCAATCACTTCCTGCTTCAGGACACATGTATTCTTCCATGTTTCTTGACAGGTCTTTTCATGAGACTTCTTTCAAGACACATGACTTTCAATTTCCATAATCACTTTTGAAGCAAAACTCACATAAACTTTATGATAAATTATAACTCTGATATTACCATTAGATGTATAACTGGTTGGAATTAATGATTGCATACCAATATAGGATTTCTTATATATTTTCAGATAAAAATTCAATCCATTATTTAAAGTGAAAAGAGTTATATTATTTATTCACAGAATGGTCTATTCATGCATTATCTCTATATTCATAGACGCAGTGTACACTTCTTTATACCCCCAATACTAATTTATACGTCTTCAAAATATTGCTCCCTGAAATGTTGGAAGAAATACTCATGTCACCTGATCTACTTATACATTTAATCACAGAAATATTCGGAACACAAAATGCAAAGGTCACACTTATGTTTGTACCAAAGCCTAAAAGGAAAGTAAACATGGATTACTAAAAACATCCATGTCCATGTTGCCTAATGCTGTCAAATGTCAATCCTATTGGTGACTACATATTTGTTTCTTCTTAAGATTATATATTCAAACTCAACCCTACTGAAAATGTCTAATCCTATCCCTCACTTTATACATTGCCTGATTTCATTATGGCTCTATTTCTATCTGTTTCCTACATATTTTCCCCAGTTCATCATTGTTACTGACTCTTCACATGTGCTGACATTTACATTCACACTCTAATCGATAACCTATTGCTAATAAACTTTTGTTCCTAATCCTATACTCATTCTTTTTGTAAACCTACCGAATATCTTCCTAATCCGACCGACTATCCTTTTTTGACTGGTTGTTCTCTTCTACATTCAATCAAGCAAGGTACAAGGTCTTATGCCATTGTATATTGATCTATCTGAGACCTCTGTGCAGAATGCAATTCAATGCTAAGTATCACAATCAAGGGTCCAATGCCCTTCTGGGCTTCAAATGTTACCTAGATTTCTGGTTTCACACTTATATTTCACATATATATTCTGGTAAATATCGCAGTTTCAAATACCATTATTCATTCTGCAGGATGATTCCTAAACTAAATCCAACATGTTATTGACCCTAAACATACACTGTTCCCTCAATCTAACTTTACAGAAGAGCAGGGACAGAGTTGGTGTTACAATACAGGAATGTAGGGGATCTTCCACCTGCTGAGAACCTCAAAGGTCCATGCAGACATGATCCCTGGAAAAGAGGTAGGCAGCTATGAAGGACCTGAGAGAGCAAAAGTCATCTTCCATGGCAAACAACCTTGTCAGGATGAAGGGGTGTGTCTGAATCAGCCACTTTCTTCTTAATGTAGAGAAGATGGACCAAACAAGGTCTGTGTGGAGAGCTGTTCCTGTGTGTCTATGGTTGATATGCCATTCTAACTTGTGACAGTGTCACAGGAAGTAGGGGCAGCCTCCATCTCATGGGACCCTTGGAAGCAACTATTAGGACAAAGTGTTTGCCAAGGCATTGACCTATTCAGTTCCGGAAGGAAGTGACCTACCTTACTTCTTTGGTGATGGAACTCTCTGAACTTGGGATCCAGGAAGCCAGGTATCCAGAGCCAGTCCCAGTCCCAGTCCCAGTGGGCTCACTTGTTTTGTTTTACTAATGACAGATTCTGTCTTTTTTGGTACCTACTGATGTGAGGATGGCCAAATGCCAGGAGAGCTCTGAAGACGGGCCTTTCCTTAGTAACTAGGTAGTGGCTCACCGCTGGCTCCTAACAACTTCACAGAGTTGGCCAAGGAGACCAGATCTGACACAGTACAGGCCATTTCGGGGGAACATAGTAGTGCCCGCCAGTCAGAGGACACTCTGGATATTCACAGACTTACTTGGAGAAGGAGGTGCCTTTGTGTTTGTGGGTGTGAGTTTGTGGTTTTGTCTCATTTTCTTAGAATAGGTAGAAAAGCTGGTATGTCTGGTTTGCAGTGAACTGTTTCTAGATAGTCGTTTGACAAGGCAAGTGTTTCTATGTCTGTGTATAACACTGTGTCCGTGGTTGTAGACATTAGAAAAGAGAATGCATCAATGAATGTGTCCTGTCTAGTAGAAAGCTTCCCAGCATTCATCCTGCCCAATTTATGACTGCACTGCAGGTTGCCTTATCGATGGGCAACACCTAATATCTTCCTAAGTTTCAGATTTCTTCCTGAATTCTGACCAATCTGCAGAATAGTCTCATGGTTTTGTGTCCAAGATAGGTACCACCGCAAGCTCTGTCACATGGCCATGTACTGAATAGCTGAAGGTAATGGCGAGCATCTTAGAAAACTCAGATATCAGTGTGAGCAGGTAAGTCTCAGTGGAGAAACCATGTTTTGTGCCTTTTGCTTACCTATTTTTCTGTTTCACTGAATGACAGGAAGGTCTTTGCCTCAGGCCACCCCTTTGTGAAGCATGAAAAAAACAGTTTTTATATGGAAATGATTGGGCATCACCTGTGGCTCTTTGCTTAATTGCTTTGAAAGGGATGTGTCTGAATCAGCCTCTTGGCCCTGTGTGAGGCTGTGGCTTAGATTCTCAGCACCTGATGGATATAAAGAAAGATCCCATGTGTGCATCCAAAACCAAAATGGCAAAATTCAGTCATTGTGGATGATGTCTCTCTCCTTCCTCTATTAGGTTGCAGAGAATCATCAAGTGAGTATAGGGATCCTTTGGGTCAAATGAGTTTTTCAAAGCCATGCAGAGGTGCGTGGGTTTTCTCATGATTCCACTTCACATAAAGAATCTAAACCCAACAGTCAGTAGGCCTCAAATTGGAGAAGCAGAGCAGTTGTAATGGCAGGCCTATTTGATCACTCCTGGTTCACAGGTATGGTGTCCAGGCCACCCTGACTTTAGACAAATGAGGGCCAAGGGAGCTTATTTTGGACACTCTCTTGCGCTGTACCCCTCATGGAAATCTCCAGCCAGAGGTTATAATGAGGGTCTATGTGGAAGAAGATGAGGGCCATGTGGGAATGTTTTGGTTTTAATTTTGGTCATTTGTGTGGCAGTTGGAAGGGATGACTGGGTCCCCCTCAGCTTGTACTCTGGTGTAATACTCCTTAGAGACTGAGTTGTAGAACTGACCTCAGAGAAGTATTGCCATGGATTGTGTGGGGATGTTAGGAGGCCACGCATGAGAGTCGCCCTTGGAAACTGAGATCTAGGCCAAGGGTGGCTTTCCACAGAACACTGAGAATCTCAGCCATGATATCACATGATTTTATTCTGAAAAACTTGGCAGCCATAGTTGAGAGTCAAAACACACATAGACCTCACATTGTATACCTCAATGGTCCTGGCTTCATGTGACCTTTTGGCCACTATTTGGGATGCCTTGCCTGTGATTGTTCTCCAGAGCTTTTATTGAAATGAGCTTCCTTAACATTTAATGGTTCCTGAATGAATTGAAACCCACAGTGACTACAACTTCTTCCTTGAATAATGGCTAGATAAATACCATGAAATTTTTGAAATTTCCATGACGAGGTGGCACTGGAAAACCTTTGGATGTCCTGATGCTGATCATAGTATACCAGACAGTGCCTTGATTGACAGGGTTTCATGAAAATGGTGAAGAACAGAGATGCCAGTTAGTTGTCGCCTGATGATTAGTGGGCCTAGAGCAGTGGTGGACAGATGTGTGACAAAACATCTGTGGTGGGGCCACGTGGATCTGCCATTGGCTTCCAAATGGCTTGTGACTGATATGGTTACAGCCAACAGACCCAATAGGTAGAGGCATCTTGTTATATGGAGAGGTTTCAGGGAAATGTTCAGAATCAGGTTGCTATGATCAAGGGGGCAAGCTATGTGGGATAGAAGCCTGGTTATTGCATTCTCCTGCAAACCCTCACCTACCACACGTGACTAAACTCCCTCCAGCAATGTGTCCCAATTGAACTCCTTTATTTCGTGAAGCAAATACCAAACTCCCAATGCAGCAGCAAGAAACACCACTAAAAGTGGAGGATGAACAAATGTCTTCCCAGTTAACACAGGGAGAAACTTAGCCACAGTGTCCACAGTTTAGCTACAAAAAAAGAATTCAGCACTGCTGCCACATGTTCAATGAAAAATAAGAAACCATGTCTTACAGGTCACATATATGCAGAACCAGCTTTGATGGTCTCTCTACAAAAGAACTAAATCTCCTGAAAACAACATATATTTCAAGTGACCAACCTCAGAGGCAGTTTCTCAAGAATTCTTTCGGCCAGCAGAGCTCCATGTTTGAGGAGTGTTTACCTTTTGCCTTACTTTTTTGAACTCTGCTACCACCTCCAAGGTTGTGAACTCCTGAGCATATTCCATTCCAGATATGTATTCACAGATTTTCTAACTCTTCTCCTCTAACTGTGTCTTACTTTGGTAAAAGATAATGTCAAGGCATTGTTCTGGATGAGAGTGGGAAGATTTTGGGTAGCACATATTTGCATAGGCATTGGATACATTTTTCAATTTCCCTTCAAAACACTGAATCTCTGACCCTAACCAATTCCCAACTAGACTCTGACTACTAATCCTAATATGATGGAGAAAAATAACAAAAAACAGAAAAGAAGTACAAGCAGTTCAGTGGAGGCAAGGTGTATAGTAGGACTTGCCTTTTGCATAATATAGGGTAGGAGTTATAAATCTTGCAAATTTTTTTTTGAAATAGTTCTCCATGAGTTTTTAAAGTTAACAAATATGTGAATTCCTTTCTCCCTTTCTCTGTAGCCTATTAAGCACATGTATTTTTATATGCACATATAGATTTCTACCTGGTACCACACGTATATTCTTGTGAGGTGTTTGACTTGGCAGATACAAATTGTGAGAAGAGATCACTCCTCGTAAATGCTGTTGGAACTGAAATTTCAAACTATGGGTGAACTTTCTAGTTGAACAACATTATACATAAATCCATGTTCAGTATAATGAATATTTTTGGATCTGTGTATGATATATATTTCATGATGAATTTTGATTGGCATATATATTGCTAGTTTTTAATGTCTCTCTCTCTCTCTGTATATATATATATATATATATATATATATATATATATATATATATACTCTCAGATTTTTCAAAATATGTAATATATGTGACTTATTATACACTCCCTAAATTCATTCATATTCATTTATGTGGATTTATAATCAACTTTTCACAAGATTATATTCTAAAATATTCATCCACCTGAAATTCATATTTGTTTCCTATTACTGACAACTAACTTCAGTGAATGGTGTATACAAATCCTAATATTTCTACAGTAACTGACCCAGTTTAACATCAACGCAAGCAGATTCCTATGGGACATGATATATATTTTGACATTCATATTTATTCAACAATGGAACATTATTATTTCTTCAGTTTATGCACATCATAGTATATATATTTCATCCAAAATTTCAAAAATATATAGGAATTTGTTTCACTTTCAATCACTTCCTGCTTCTGAACACATGTATTCCTCCATGTTGCTTTACTGGTCTTTTCATGAGACTTCTTTCCAAACACATTATTTTCGATTTCCAAAATCAATTTTGAAGCGAAACTCACACACTCTTCATGAAAATCCTAATACTAATATTATCATTGATGTATAACTGGTTGTAATGAATGTCTGTATATCAATATTTGATTTCCTGTATATTTTCAGATATCAATTCAATTCATTATTTATAATGGAATGAGTATATGTTTTATTCAGAGTATGTTCTATTCATGCATTATCTGTATATTCATAGAAACAGGGTACACCTCTTTGTACCCCCAATACTAATTTATACGTCTTCAAAATATTGCTCCCAGAAATGGTGGAAGATATACTCATGGCACCTGATCTACATATATATTTTATCACAGTAATATTATGGACACAAAATGCAAAGGTCACACTTATGATTGTACCAAAGCCTAAATGGAAAGTGAGCATGGATTTGTAATAACATCCATGTCCAGGTTGCCTAATGCTCTCAAATGTCAATCCAATTTGTGACTACATATTTGTTTCTTGCTAAGATTATATATTCAACCTCAACCCTGTTGAAAATGTCTAATCCTATAACTCACATTATACTTTGCCTGATTTCCTTTTGTCTCAATTGATATTTACTTTCATACATATTTTTCCCAGTTCATCATTGTGAATGACTCTTCACATGTGCTGACATTTACATTCACTCTCTACCCGAAACCCTATTGCTAAAAAACTTTTGGTCCAAATCCTATACTCACTCTTCTTTCTAAACCTTCTGACTATCTTCCTAATCCTACCGATTATCCCTTTTTGACTGCATGTTCTCTTCAACATTCAATCATCCAAGGTAAAGGTCCTATGCAATTGTATAGCGATTAATCAGAGACATCTGTGCAGAACATAATTCAAAGCTAAGTATCCTACCCAAGGGCTCAATACACTTCTGGGCTTCAAAACTTACATAGATTTGTGTTTTCAAACTTATCTTTCACCTTTATATTCTTTTAAATATCGCAGGTTCCCAATAACATTATTCATCCCGCAGAATGATTCCTAACCGAAATCGAACCTGTTATTAACCCTAACCATACGCTGTTCCCTCAATCTAACTTTACAGAGGAGCAGGGACAGAGTTGGTCTTACAATACAGAAATGTAGGGGATCTTCCACCTGCTGAGAACCTCAAAGGTCAATGCAGAAATGATCCTTGGAGAAGTTGTAGGCAGCTATGTAGTACCAAAGAGAGCAAAAGTCTTCTGACATGGTAAAGAACCTGGACAGGATGAAAGGATGTGTCTGAATCAGTCTCTCTCTTCTTAATGTAGAGAAGATGGACCAAAGCATGCCTGTATGGAGAGAAGTTCCCCGGTGCATATGGTTGATATACCATTCTAACTTGTGACAGTGTCACAGAAAGTAGGAACAGCCTCCATCTCATGGGACCCTTGGCAGCAACTGCTAGGACAAAGTGGTTGCCAAGGCAGTGACCTCATTCATTTCATGAAGAAAGTGACTTCACCTAACTTACTTGGTGATGGAACTCTCTGAAATTGGGATCAAGGAAGCCAGGCATCCAGAGCCAGTCCCAGTCACAGTCCCAGTGGGATCACATGTTTGGTTTTACCAAGGGCAGAGAGTCTTTTTTTGGTACCTACTGATGTGAGAATGGCCAAATGCCAGGACAGCTCTGAAGAGGGTCCTTTCCTAAGAAAGCAGGTAGTTGGTCATCGCTGGTTCCTGACAACTTCACAGATTTGGCCACGGAGACCAGATCTGAGACAGGGCAGGCCAGTTCGGGGTAACAATATGGTCCACAGACAGAGGACACTCCCGATAATCACAGACATATTGGGGGAAGGAAGTGCCTTTGTAGGTGTGGGTGTGAGTTTGTGGTTTTGTCTCATGTTCTGAGAATAGGTAGGAAAGGCGGTTTGTTTGGTTTGGAGTGGACTGTTTCTAAAAAGTCGTTTGAAAAGGTGAGTGTTTCTATATCTGTGTATCTCACTGTGTCCGTGGTTGTAGACATGAGAAAAGAGAATGCATCAATGGATATGTCCTGTCTAGAAGAAAGTTTTCCAGCATTCATCCTACCCAATTTATGACTGGACTGCAGGTTGCCTTATGGATGGGCCACCCCTACTATCGTCCTAAGTTCCTGTTTTCTTCCTAAATTTTGGCCACTACCCAGAATAGGCTCATGGTTTTGTTTCCAAGATATGTAACACCTCCAAGCTCTGTGACATGGCCATGTACTGGATAGCTGAATGGAATGGCGAGCATCTCAGGAAACTCAGATATCAGTGTGACCAGGAAAGTCTCAGTGGAGAAACACTGTTTTGGGCCTTCTGCTTACATATTTTTCTGTTGCCCTGAATGTCAGGAAGGTCCTTACCTCAGGCCACTCCTTTTTGAAGCCTGAAGTAAACAGTTTTTAAATGCAAATGAATGGGCATCACCTGTGGTGCTTTGCTTAATTGCTTTCGAAAGGGATGTGTCTGAATCAGCCGCTTGGCTCTGGGTCAGGCTATGGATTAGATTCTCAGCACCTGATGGATATAAAGAAAGTTCCCATGTGTGTATTGAAAACAAAAATGGTAAAAATATCAGTCATTGTGCATGAAGTTTCCTGCCTTCCTCTGTTAGGTTCCTGACCTCCATCAAGTGAGAATAGGATCCTCTGGGTCAAATGAGTTCTTTGAACTCCTGCACAAGTGCTTGGGTTCTCCCATGATGCCAAATCACATAAAGAATCTATACCTGACAGTCAGTAGGCCTCAAATTGGAGAAGCAGAGCAGTATTAAAGGCAGGCCTATTTGATCACTCCTGGTTTACAGGAAGGGTGTCAAGGCCACGCTCACTTTAGGCAAATGACGGGCAAGGGTGCATATTTTGGACATTGTCTTGGGCTGCGCTCCTAATGGAAACCTCCAGCAAGAGTTTATGATGAGTGTCTATATGGAAGAAGATGAGGGTCATGTGGGAAAGTTTTGGTTTCAATTGTGGTCATTTGTGTGGCGGTTGGAAGAGATGACTGGGTCCACATGGGCTTGAACTCTGGTGTGATTCTCCTTCGAGACTGAGTTCTGGAACTGACCAAAGAGAAGTATTGCCATTAATTGTGTTGGGATTGTAGGAGGCCACGCATGAGAGTCACCCTTGAAACCTGAGATTGGGCCCTGGGTGGCTTTCCACAGAGCACTGAGAATCTCAGCCAGGATATCACATGATTTTATTCTGAAAGACTTGGCAGCTATAGTTAAGAGTCAAAACACACATGGACCTCACATTTTAGACCTCAATGGGCCTGTCTGCATGTGACATTTTGACCACTCTTTGGGAAGCCTTGCCTGTCAGAGATCTCCAGAGCTTTCATTGAAATGAGCTTCCTCACCATTTCATGGTTCTTGGATGAATGGAAACCCCAAAGTGCCTCCAACTTCATTCTTGAACAATGGATAGATAAATACCATGAAATTTTTGAAATTCCCAATGACCAGGTGGCACTGGAGAACCATTGGATGTCCTATTGCTGCTCATGAGTGTACAAGACAGTGCCTTGATTGACTGGATTTCTTGACAATGGTGTAGAACAGAGATGCCAGTAAGTTGGAGCCTGCTGAGTAGTGAGCCTAGAGCAGTGGTGTGCAGTTGTCTGATAATATATTTGTGGTGTGGCCATGTGGGTGTGTCATTGGCTTCCAAATGGCTTGTGACTGATTTGGTGCAGCCAGCATAAAATTATATGAAAAGGCATCTGGTTATATGGACAGGTTTCAGGGCAATGTTCAGAATCAGGTTGCTATGGTCAAGGGAGCAAGCAATGTGGGATAGAAGCCTGGTTGGTGCATTCTCCTGAAGACCCTGACCCACCACACCTTACAGGACTCCCACCAGCACTGTGACCCATTTGAAATCCTTGTATGTTGTGAAGCAAATACAAAACAGCCAGTGCAGCTGCAAGAAACACCACGAAAATTGGAGGATGACCAAATGGCTTCAAAGTCCACACAGGGAGACACTTAGCCCCCAGTGGCCACAGTTTATCTACAAAGAGAGAATTTATCACTGCTTCCTCATGTTCATTAGAAAATAAGAAACCATATCCTCCAGGTCACATAGATGCAGACCCAGCTTTGATGGTCTCCGTACACAGGGAGCTAAAGCTCCTGACAACAACATATACTTCAAGTGCCCAACCTCAGAGGCAGTTTCTCAAGAAGTCTTAATGCCAGCATAGCTCCATGTTTGTGGAGTGTTTACACTGTCCCTTACATTTGGAAACTCCTCTACCACCTCCTGAACATTTTCCATTCCAGGTATGTATTCACAGATTTTCTAACTCTTCTTCTCTAATTGTGTCTTACTAGGGGCGAAGATATTGTCAAGGCATTGTTCTGGATGAAAGTGGAAATTTATTGTAGCACATATTTGCATACACATTGGATTCATTTTCCTATTTTCCATTTGAAATACTTAATAACTGACACTAACCCATACCCTAATAGACTCTTACTACTAATCCTAATATGATGGAGTAAAATAACCCAAACAGAATAGAAATACAAACATTTCAGAGGAGGCATGGTGTATAGTTAGACTTGGCTTTTGCATGATAAAGTGTAGGTGTTATAAATCTAGTTAATTTTTAATTGAAATAGTTCCATGTGTACTTAAAGTTAACAAATATGTGAATTCCTGTCACCCTTTCTCTGTAGCCTATTCAGCACATGTATTTTTATATGCACATATAGAATTCTACCTGGTACCACAGGTACATTCTTGTGAGGTGGCTGACTTGGCAGATAGAAATTGTGAGAATAGATCACTCTGCCTAAACGCTGTTGAAACTGAAATTTCAAACTATGGGTGAGCTCCCTAGTTGAACAACATTATACATAAATCCATGTTCAGTAAAATGAATATTTTTGGATCTGTGGATGATATATATTTCATGGTGAATTTCGATTGGCATATGTATTGCTAATTTTTAATGTCTGTGTGTGTGTGTGTGTGTGTGTGTGTGTGTGTGTGTGTGTATATATATATATATATATATATATATATATACACTCTAAATTTTTTTAAAATATAAAATATATGTGTCTTATTATAAACTCCCTAAATTCATTCATATTCGTGTATGTGGATTTAGAGTTAACATTTCACAAGATTATTCACGGAAATATTCATCCAACTGAAATACATATTTTTTTCCTAGAAATGAAAACTAACTTCAGTGAATGGTGGATACAAATCCTAATATTTCTACAATAATTGATCCAGTTTCTCATCAATGCAAGTAGATTCCTATGGGACATGATGTGTATTTTGATGTTCATTCTTATTCACCACTGGTATGTTACAATTTCTTCAGTTTATGCACATTATAGGATATATATTTCATCCATACGTTAGCAAAATTATAGGCATTTGTTTCACTTTCAATCATTTTCTGCTTTAGAACACATGTAATCCTCCATGTTTCTTGACTGGTTTGTTTATGAGACTTCATTCCAAACATATTATTTTCGATTTCCATAATCATATTTGAAGCAAAACTCACACACCCTTCATGATAAACTATAACCCTAATATTACTATTAGATGTATAACTGGTTGGAATGCATGATTGTATATCAATATAAGATTTCTTATATATTTTCAGATATCAAATAAATCCATTATTTAAAGTGGAACCAGTTATATTATTTATTCACACTATTGTCTATTCATGCATTGTCTCTATATTCATAGACACAGAGTACACCTCTTTGTAAACCCAATACTAATTTATACGTCTTCAAAATTTTGCTCCCAGTAATGGTGGAAGAAATACTCATGTCATCTGATCTACATATACATTTTATCACAGTAATATTCTGGACACAAAAAGAAAAGGTCACACTTATGTTTGCACCAAAGCCTAAATGTAAAGTGAACATGGATTACTAAAACCATCCATGTCAAGTTTGGCTAATGCTCTCAAAAGTCAATCCTATTTGTGACAACATATTTGTTTCTTGCTAAGTTTATATATTCAAACTCAACCCTGTTGAAAATATCTAATCCTATCTCTCACTTTATACTTTTCCTGGTTTCATAATGTCTCTATTTATATCAGCTTTCCTACATACTTTCCACAGTTCATCATTGTGACTGACTCTTCAATTGTGCTGACATTTACATTCACACTCTAATCCAAACCCTATTGCTAAGGAACTTTTTTTCCAAATCCTATACTCACTCTTCTTCTTAAACCTACTGACTATCTTCCTAATCCTACCCATTATCCCTTTTTGACTGGATGTTCTCTTATACATTCAATAATACAAGGTACAGTGTCTAATGCCATTGTATATCGATCTATCTCAGACATCTGTGCAGAACATAATTCAACGCTAAGTATCACAATAAAGGGCCCATCCCCATTCTGCGCTTCAAATCTTATTTAGATTTCTGTTTTCATACATATATTTCACCTATATATACTTATAAATGTCGCAGGTTCCCAGTACCATTATTCATGCAGCAGAATGATTCCTTATTCAAATTGAACATATTATTAACCCTAACCATACACTGTTCCCTCAATCTAACTTTACAGAAGAGCAGGGACAGAGTTGGTCTTACAATACAGGAATATAGGGGATCTTCCACCTCCTGAGAACCTCAAGGTCCATGCAGAAATGATCCCTGGAGAAGATGTAAACAACTATGAAGGACCTGAGAGAGCAAAAGTCAGCATCCATGGCAAACAACCTGGTCAGGATGAAGGGTTGTTTATGAATCAGCCTCTCTCTTCTTATTGTAGAGAAGATGGACCAAACCAGGTTGGTGTGGAGAGCTGTTCCTAGGTGCCTATGGTTGATATACCATTCTACCTTGTGAAAGTGTCACAGAAAGTAGGGGCAGCCTCCATCTCATGGTCGTCTTGGAAGCAACTGTTAGGACAAAGTGGTTACCAAGGCAGTGATCTGATTCAGTTCCTTAAGGAAGTGACCTCACCTCACTTCTTTGTTGATGGAACTCTCTGAACTTGGTATCCAAGAAGCCAGGCACCAAGAGGCAGTCCCAATCCCAGTGGTCTCACTTGTATGGATTTACCAAGGACAGAGTCAGTCATTCTTGGTACCTACTGATGTGAGGACAGCCAAAACCAGGAAAGCTCTGAAGAGGGGCTTTTCCTGAAAAAGTAGGTAGTGGCTCACTGCTGGCTCCTGACAACTTCACAGAGTTGGCCAAGGAGACCAGATCTGAGACAGGACAGGCCATTTCATTGGAACATAGTATGGCCCACCAGTCAGAGGACACTCCGGATAGTCACAGACCTACTTGGGGGAAGGATGTGTCTTTGTGGGAGTCGGTGTGGGTTTGTGGTTTTGTCTCATATTCTGAGAATAGGTAGGAATGGCGGTTTGTTTGGTTTGGAGGGAACTGTTTCTAGTAAGTCATTTGACAAGGCGAGTGTTTCTATGTCTGTTTATACCACTGTGTCCCTGGATGTAGACATTAGAAAAGAAAATGCATCAATGGGTGAGTCCTGTCTAGTAGAAAGCTTCTCAGCTTTCATCCTGCCCAATTCATGAATGGACTGTGGCTTGACTTATCAATGGGGAACACCTGCTAACTTCTTAAGTTCCTGTTTTCTTCCTGAATTGTGTGCACTCTCCAGAATAGGCTCATGGTTTTGTGTCCATGATATGTACCTCCTCAAATCTCTGTGACATGGCCATGTACTGGATAGCTGAAGGGAATGGCGAGCATCTCAGAAAGCTCAGATATCAGTGTGACCAGGAATGCCTCAGTGGAAAAACCCTGCTTTGGACATTTTGCTTACCTATTCTTCTGTTGCCCTGAAAGTCAGGAAGGTCTTTGCATCAGGTGTGTCATGTGGGAGTGTTTTGGTTTTAATTGTGGTCATTTTTGTGGCCGTTGGAAGAGATGACTATGTCCACCTGGGCTTGAACACTTATGTGATTCCCCTTAGAGACTGAGTTCTGGAACTGACCTCAAAGAAGTATTGGCATGTATTGTGTTGGGATTTTAGGAGGCCACGCATGAGAGTCGCACTTGGAAACTGAGATCTAGGCCCAGGGAGGCTTTCGGAAGAGCACTGGAAATTTCAGGAAGGACATCACATGATTTCATTCTTAAAGACTTGGCAGCCATCGTTGCAAGTCAAAACACACATGGACCTCACATTGTAGACCTCAAATGCCTGGCTTAATGTGACCTTTTAGCCTGTCTTTGGGAAGCCTTGCCTGTTAGAATTCTCCAGAGCTTTCATTGAAATGAGCTTCTTCTCCATTTTATGGTTCCTGAATGAATTGAAACCCACAGTGCCTTCAACTTCATCCATGAAAAATGCCTAGATAAATATCATTAAAGTTTGGAAATTCCCATCACCTGGTGGCACTGGAGAACCTTTGGGTGTCCTATTGCTGATCATGAGTGTACCAGACAGTGCCTTGATTGACTGGGTTTCATGAAAATGGTATAGAACAGAGATGCCAGTAACTTGGAGCCTGATGAGTAGTCGGCCTAGAGCAGTGGTGTGCAGGTGTGTGTTAAAACATCTGTGGTGGGGTGATGTGGATATGCCATTGGCTTCCAAATGCCTTGTGACTGATATGGTGCAGCCCCCATACCCTTGTATGTAAAGGCATCTTGTTATATGGAGAGGTTGCAGGGCAATGTTTAGAATCAGATTGCTATGGTCAAGGGGGCAAGCTATGTGGGATATAAGCCAGGTTGGTGCATTCTCCTGCAGACCCTTACCCACCACACGTGACAGAACTCCCTCCATCACTGTGTCCCAGTTGAACTTCTCGTATTTTGTGAAGCAAATACCAAACTCCCAGTGCAGCTGCAAGAAACACCACGAAAAGTGGAGGATGACCAAATGGCTTCACAGTCCACACTGGAAGACACTTAGCCCCCAGTGGCAACAGTTTACCTATAAAGAGA
This sequence comes from Callospermophilus lateralis, assembly GCF_048772815.1. Classification (NCBI taxonomy): domain Eukaryota; kingdom Metazoa; phylum Chordata; class Mammalia; order Rodentia; family Sciuridae; genus Callospermophilus; species Callospermophilus lateralis. Next base: position 229,169 of record NW_027512805.1, read on the forward strand.
GAATTCAGCCATGCTGCCTCATGTTCATAGGAAAAAAAGAAACCATGTCCTCCAGGTCATATAGATGCAGACCCAGCTTTGATGGTCTCACTACAAAGGAAGCTAAAGCTCCTGTCATCAACATATATTTCAGGTGCCCAACCTCAGAGGCAGTTTTTCAAAAAGTCTTTAGGCCAGCAGAGCTCCATGTTTTTGGAGTTTTTACCCTGTCCCTTACTTTTTGAAACTTCTCTACAACCTCGAAGGTTGTGAACTCCTGAGCATTTTCCATTACCGATATGTATTCACAGATTTTCTAACTCTTCTCCTCTAATTGTGTCTTACTTGGGGTGAAGGAAATGTCAAGGCATTGTTCTGAATGAGAGTTGGAAGATTTTTGGGTAGCACATATTTGCCTACACATTGGATTCATTTTCCAATTTTCCATTCGAAATACTGAATCCCTGACTGTCAAGGGTAGAAGGAATTCTTTTTCAAAGAACAGCCTGACACTTACAAGAAACAGCCACCAGGAGACATCCTGTCTGGAAGACATCCTGTAGCCATATGTGTCCCTGAGACATCCTGTGGCCATCTTTCTTCCAGAAACATCCTGAAGTTATCTCACCTTGTGAAGACATCCAGGAACTGCCGATAAGAGAGTTTTCCCAAATCCAGCATTTTAATACCCATGTGTGAACAATAAAATTTTGCACCTTGATCAGAACTCCTGTGTTGCTCTCATCTCTCGTGTCTCTTGTCCCTTCATTCCTCCCCATCTAGGTTCGCTGCCCATGTTGATGTGTCCTGCCGGCCGGGACATCTGGCGCCCACCGACTGGGGCTCAAGCCATTGACTGAGGGGGAACCCCTTCCTCCTGGAAGACTTGGTCAAGAGGAGCCCGCGATCGTCTCAGCAGACACCACCCGAAGACATATCCAGGAGGAGGGTGGGAATGATGCACGGTGAGTGACCCACCATGTGACAAGCAGTATCGTCACATGATTTGTTTATTTCAGGCCTCAAGGAGTTCTTCAAGACATGGGGGGGCACATGTTAAGAAAAAGGAGTTAAAATTTTTCTTTTCACACATAGGAGCATTGTGTCCATGGTTTCCTCTTGAAGGGACCATTGATGGCAAAAATGGCTTAGAGTAGGAGACTGTTTAAAAGATTATTATGAATCCTTTGGCCCAGAAAAAATGCCAGTTCCCACCTTTTCTTACTGGAACTTAATTAATGAAATTCTTAAAAGTTTTCGCTTTGACAATGGTACCTTACAACTTGTCAGGATTGGGGAAGAGATTATGCAAAAGACCTCTCGTCCCTCCTCTGCATGCCCATCATTAGTATAGACATAGACCCTTCTCAGTCTTCCCAGGACCCTGAGAACCTTCCTGGTCCCCCTCAAAATACGACCCTAATTAATAAGGCTCCAATGATTAAAAACCACCTTTATCCAGTTTTAAATCCCAGAGACACATTGACCCCTGGGAAGGACACTATCTTGGAGAAGGAAGCAGCTCTCTACCATTCAGAAGACCCGCAACCTCTCAGGACCCTGCCACAGCCTACAGGATTTACACATCCACCTCCCTCCTATATCCCTCCTGCCTTTTGTGCTCTGGCCCTTCAGGGGCCAAGTGCCCCCCCAGATATTTTTTCCCTACTTCCCCTACCTAACCTCGCTCCCTTGCCAGCATCCTTCCAACATAGACGGGAAGAGATGCAACTTTTAAAATAATTAAATTCCCTTGACTCTGAGCTCTCTTCATTAGCCTTAGCTATGGAGTCAATGCAAGCTGGCCCACAGCGGTCTAATACAAAGTCGAAGCCACTCCATCGGCCTGTTCTCACCTACCCAGTCACCACCAGTCAGATAGATAAGCCTGCCCAGGCTGAGGTCAAAGACTTCGATGAGGAACAAGAGGAGGAAGTGGGGGAAATGGATCAAGGAGATCAGGACTCAGAGGATGAGGAGTTCACCCCTGGGCAGGAAGGAACCCAGAGTCTACAAAAAATTAAGCCTATGTTTCCTTGAAAAACTTAATAAGGCTTGTGCTCACTATGGCCCCACTGTGCCCTACACGTTGGCTTTATTAGAAATCCACAGCGCACAATGGCTTACTCCCAATGATTGGAAATTTTTAGACCAAGCTACCTTCAGTGCCGGAGACTTCCTGTTATGGAATGCAGATTTCGAAGACAATGTCGGGAAACTGCTCAAATAATTTTAACTAAGGCCTCCTCTGAATCTGGGACTTAAGTTTAGCTAGTGGGCAATGCGCCTTTTGACACTAAAAATAACAGGCACGTTTCCCTCCTGGACTCTTGGCGCAGACTCAGATGGCTGGTTTTCCTGCTTGGTGACACCTCCCTCAAAAGGCCTCGGCTACCAATTCCCTGGCAAAAATTTGACAAGTGCCCCATGAGCCTTATAGGTAGTTTGTTCCCCGGCTTAACCTAGCTGCGGAATGCTTGCATGAACCAAGCGAAGGTGAAAGCACCTATGTAAAACATCTTGCCTTTGAAAATGCCAACCTAGCATGTCAGGATGTTCTTCAACCACATAAGGATAAAGGGAAACTTTCTGAATTTATTAGACTCTGTGCAGGAGTGGGTGCAGCCCATGCCATGGGTCTCGCTTTAGGGGCCGCCTTTACCAAGGCGTTTCACAATCCTGGCTCACGTACTTGCTTTACTTGTAAACAACCTGGCCATTTTGCATGTGGGTGTCCGATAGGCAAACAAAGCCTAGGAATAGCGTCTCCTCAAACTGGGGCTTAACCGCCCCCAGCTACCCTTTTCCATAGAAGTGGTAAAGGTCATCACTGGGGCAGTGAGTGTAGATCTAAGACAAATGCCCTCAGACAGCCTATTTCTTCCTGCTTCTCAGGAAACTCCCTGCGGGGCCAGCCCCTGGCCACAACATCCCCCAGGACAAACACAGGAGCAATAAGGTTTGTTCCCTCCCAAACTCCCAACCTACCACAAAATCCTTCTCCACAATTGCCTCCCTCCAACTAGCCACCCCAGGCAGCACAAAATTGGACCTCTGTGCCACCACAGTTACAATATTAGACTCAATGCAAGGGCCCCAGATAATACCCACTGGAATTATGGGTCCCCCTCCATCTCATACATGTGCCCTTATTCTTGGAAGAGCCTCCACTACCATACAAGGTGTTCAGGTCTTCGCTGGAATTAATGATAATGATTTCACTGAAGAAATAAAAATACTGGCCACTGCTATTAATGGAGTTGCCGCCATCCCAGCAGGAACAAGACTTGCACAATTAATTCTCCTTCCCTTGGATTCAGGAGGCATTTCCACCACCCAAACCTACCTCGGGGGGCTGCCTTCTTAGGCTTCTCTGATGTGTATTGGGTTCAACCCATTTCTCACAATAGACCCACCCTTACCTTACTTACTGAAGGAAAGGAATTCCAAGGAGTTCTAGATATTGGAGCTGATGCCACAATTATTTCTCAAAAATACTAGCCATCAGGTTGGCCCCTCACTCCATCCTTGACTGACCTTAAAGGGATAGGAAAATTAAAAAATCCTCTGGTCAGCTCAAGGTCTATTAGCTGCACTGATAAAGATGGTAATAAGTCAACTGTCACTCCTTTCGTTGATTCTGACCTCCCTGTTAACGTATAGGGTGGAGATATTTTGAGTCATTGGAAGTTATTCTCGCCAGTCCCAATTCCATGGTGACTCATCAAATGCTTCCTATGAATTTTGTTCCTGGTACAGGCCTGGGGATACTGAAATAAGGACTGGTGGAGCCTATACAACCCATAAAAAAAACAAATACATGTGGACTTGTGTATTCAGATTTTTAGTGTCGGTCCCTGACCCTCCTGTACCCCATGCAGATAAAATTATTTGGGAGACTCAGACTCCTGTGTTGGTGGATCAGTGGCCCCTTACCCAAGAAAAATTGGAGGCTGCCACCACGTTAGTGCTGGAACAGCTGGCAGCCGGCCATGTTAATCCCTCAACCTCACCATGGATTACTCCTATTTTTATTATCAAGAAAAAATCAGGCAAGTGGCGCCTTTTACAATATTTGTGTGCCATTAATAAAGTTATGTGCCCGATGGGAGCACTACAGCCAGGCATTCCCACACCAGTGGCGATTCCAAAAACCTATTGTAAAATGGTTATTGACTTAAAAGATTGCTTTTTTACCATTCCTTTACATCCTGAGGATACACCCTATTTTGCCTTTAGTCTCCCTCGCATTAATTTTCTGGGCCCTATGCAGAGATTTCAATGGAAGGTTCTTCCCCAAGGTATGGCCAACAGCCCTAGTCTTTGCCAAAAATACGTTGCTCAAGCAGTAGACCCTGTGAGAGAGCGATGAGCACAAAATTATATTTTACATTATATGGATGATTTGTTAATTGCTGCACCTAATACCCATGACCTTAATAATTGTTACTTGGACTTTTACAAAACCTCACTACCTTGGGACTACAGATAGCTCCAGATAAGTTTCAAACACAGGACCCTTATACCTATTTGGGCCTTAAACTTCAAGATAATCAGATCCAAATTCCTAAAATACAACTATGTGTGGACCATATTCACACACTTAATGATTTTCAAATATTACTGGGGGATATTCAATTGCTAGGAACATATTTAAAATTACCCACTTGTGTACTTTTGCCCCTTAATGATATTTTGATAGGTGATTCCCACCCCTCCTCCCCTCAAAAGCTTACTCCCGAGGCATGACATGCATTAAACCAAGCCACAGAAGCCATTGCCCAAAAGTTTGTTACACAAATTTCTTATAACCTTCCTCTGGTTCTGGTTATTTTCCACACTCCTCATACACCCACAGGAATATTTTGGCAGCGAGATCCACATTTTAAAAATAAAGGCTGCCCCTTGCTTTTGGTCCTTGTACCCACCACATCCTCCAAGGTTATTACTGTTTATCTTGCTCAGGTAGCTTCTCTTATTTTTAAAGGTCGTTTGCTTTCTCGACAACATTTTGGCAAAGACCCTGATAATATTTTAATTCCATATACTAAGGACCAAATCCTTACTACAATTTTTACTACAGACATGGATGAATGGGATATTGCCCTATCAGGCTTTTTGGGAACAATTCATAACCACATCCCCAATGACCCCCTTTTAAATTTTGTCCAGTTACATCCATTTATTTTTCCCAAAATTACTCAAAAGGCTCCCATTCCTCAAGCCCTTACCTTTTTTACAGATGGTTCCAGTAATGGCCGTGCAGTCTTTGTTGTCAATAACAAGCCTACCACCTTTGATACTGTCTATCAGTCAGCTCAGTTTGTGGAATTGTTCGCCATAACACAAGTTTTTATAAAGTTTTTTGATAATCTTGTTAATATTTATACAGACAGTGCCTACATTGCTCATTCTGTGCCCCTTCTGGAGATTTCACCCACCATTAAGGCTTCTTCCAATTCCCCCTTTCTGTTTCACCAGCTTCAGCAGCTAATTCAGGCCAGAAAACATCCATTTTCCTTAGGACATATCATGACACACTCTGACCTTCTGAGCCCTCTAACACAAGGTAATGCCCAAGCTGATGCAGCAACACGTTCCATCTTTCCAATTTTTGTTGGCTCCATTCAAAAGGCCATGGAGTTACAAAATCTTCACCATCTAAATTCCCAGAGCCATCGATTACTTTGGAAAATTACCAGGCAACATGCATGAGAAATAGTAAAAGCATGCCCTGCTTGCACTGTCTCCCTCCCCATTCAACACTTGGGAATTAACCCCCGAGGATTACTGCCCAATCAGATTTAGCAAATGGATGTTATTCATTTTCCTGAATTTTGAAAAACCAAATATATATACGTTTCTATAGATACCTTCAGCGGCTTTATTTTTGCATCACCACATTCTTGAGAGGCTACCAAAGATGTCCTTTCTCATCTTGTTTCAGCCTTTTTCGTAATGTGTAAACCAATACATATTAAAACAGATAAATGTCCTGCATATACCAGTGCCAAGTTTAAACAGTTTTGTGCTACCTTGCAATTTTGTCATACTACTGAAATTCCATACAACACTCGGGGCCAAGGCATGTGGAACTTGCAAAGCTTACCTTAAAGACTTGGCTATCCCGTCTTAAGGCTTCCGCCCTTGTATTTACCACTCCCAGGGATCGCCTTAACCATGCATTATTTGCCCTTATTTTTCTTACCGTAGACAGTGAAGGCCATTTGGCCACAGAGAGACACTGGCATCCTTCATCCAATTCTGTTCGCATACCTGTTATGTGGTGCAATCCCATTACAAATAAATGAAAACGCCCACATCCTATCCTCATCAGGGGATGAGGCTCAGCTTGTGTTTTGGACCAAGAGCAAGCATCCCCAAGATGGTTACCAGAATGCCTGGTTAAACAGGTAAATTACTTACCTCAACCGAGGGACGGAGGCCCTCTCCCTGAGGACAAATTTTCCTCCATTTCAGATACAGCCAACAATCTGTGCGAGGATCCTGCTTAAGGCACTTCTGCTGAACAGGTTTGAACACAGAGGCCTTGGACCTCTAATTTCCAACATCATGGGGTACCTTTTTGCCCCCCCCCCCGTGAATGCAAAGGAGGATTTTGGACTGAGGCTCCCACTAGTTGGACCCAGACTGCTGACTGCATGACTAAGGTGACTTACCTCCGTGCCAAGGTTGACCATAATCTCGGAGGAGTTCATCAGCCTAAATGGGTACGTGTTAACAAGCCAAAGATTATTCCCCCTAGTACAAGTAAAGCTCTCCAAAATTGTTCTGCAACTTGTACGCATACCCAGGCGATGCATGTCTCTTGTAATGCGTCGGCTTCACTTTGTGTTAATAAACAGGGAGAACAATTTTTTGAAGCCTCCCTAACTAAAACTCATGCAGCAGGGGGACCACTATTCATTATACCCCCATTCTCTTTGACCATGGAGGAGATGGCAAATACACCAAGCTACAGTCAGCTGGGTGCCAAGGCACTGTCGAAAAACCTTCCTACTGGCCCATTAAGGCCCCTACAGGGGTCTCTGATGGTGAAGGACCCACTTATTCTGTCAAGCATCCTCAGATAATCAAACTTTTGAAACCCCAAATCCCTGAGCTCACATATCATCCCTTAATGTAGCCTAAATCCCAGTTCCCAGGTTTAGATACCAATACATTAGATATTTTGCAAACTACATTCTCCTAGCTTAATAATTCGAACCCCACCCTTGCTGGTGATTGCTGGCTCTGCATGACAACAGGGGCAATCATGCCTATGGCAGTTCCTATTAATTCTATCATGGACAATGATTATACATGCCAACCCGGATTTCCCTTTAAAGTACAGCCTATAGACACTTTTACATTATTTCTTTTAGGCGCGATGCAGAATAATACTTATGATATTGATGTTCGACTTACTTCCTTTGGAAATTGCTCAACAGTATAAAATTATTCCTCACCCACCCCATCCCTTTGTCCCTCCAATGGCACAGTTTTTATGTGTGGAGGAAACTCGGCCTTCCCACGCTTCCAGCGAATTGGACCATTGGTTGTGTTCTTGCTTTATTACTCCCTGATATAACTATTGTCCCAGGAGATGAACCTCTACCAATTTCTAGCCTAGACACTTTAGTCAAAAGACATAGGTGGGCAATACAGGCTTTACCACTCATTGCCAGCCTTGGAATAACAGCTGCTGTGGGCACAGGTACAGTGGCTTAGGCACGGCTATTCACTCTTACCATCGCCTGTCTCAACAACTTATAAATTATGTACAAACGTTATCAGGAACCATTAAAGATTTGCAGGACCAAATAAATTCCCTGGCAGAAGTGTTCCTTCAAAACAGACGAGGCTTAGATTTGCTGACAGCTAACCAGGGAGGTATTTGCTTAGCCTTAGGGGAACGATGCTGCTTTTATGCCAATAAATCAGGCATAGTACGCATTAAAATTAAGCAGCTTCAAGAAGATCCAGAAAAGAGACAAAGGGAACTATTTGAAAATCCCCTCTGGATTGGGCATAATGGATTTCTACCCTACCTTCTTCCCCTATTAGTCCCTTTGTTGGGTTTACTTTTAATGGTGTCCATAGGCCCCTGCATTATAAAGAGGCTGGTACAATTTATTAAAGAACAGATTAATATTTTGGTTTCTAAGCCCATACAGGTCCACTATCATGGTCTGGAGATGGAAGACAGCACTGCCAACATTTAAAAGAATGTTCAACCCTTCTCACAGGCTTATTAAGTTTACATCCCCACAGATCTCTCTTTCTTACAGAAAACTATAAGTAACAGCTCTGAGCAACCATCTTCTACCCTTGCAATAAGGGTTCGTTCTCCATGGGCCCCTCCGCTTGGGGGAGGACACACCCTTGGAATGAGCACGTTAGGCCATAATAACGGAGGGTCCAGGAAGGACTGCAGGAGGATGGATCCACGGATCCCCAAACACAAGACCTCTGAATGACACGCTCTGGTGCATGGCAGTTGGCATGCTATCCCCTCAAAGACGTCTCCTCCAAAAACATGCCAAAGCCAACACGAAATCTCCTAGGAAAGATGCTCGCTCAAATCAAGAGATATTCTAAGGCATCCTAGAGAAACAGAGCCACTATCACCCCCTAAATCCATGGCCTGTAAGGTATGGTCGAATATTTTATATAACAAAAGGGGAGATGTCAGGGGCTAGAAGGAAGTTCTCCTTCAAAAAATAGACTGACACAAGAAACAGCCCCCTGGGACACAACCTGCCTGGCAGACATCCCACAGCCATCTATCTCCTTTTGACATCCGGCTACCATCTGTCTACCTGAAACATCCTGAGGTTATCTCACCCTGTGAAGACATCCAGCAACTGCCGATAAGAGAGCTTTCCCATCCGCAGCATATAAATACCCTCTGAGAATAATAAAAGTTTGCAGCATGATCAGAACTCCTGTCTTGCTGTCATCTCTCGTGTCTCTTGTCCCTTCATTCCTCCCCAACTAGGATCGACACCCAAGTTGATGTGTCCTGCCAGCCGGGCCATCTGACACTAACCCATACCCTCCTAGACTCTGATGACAAATCCTAATATGATGGAGAAAAATAACCCAAACAGAATAGAAATACAAGCAGTTCAGAGGAGGCATGGTGTATAGTTGCACTTGCCTTTTGCATGATATAGGGTAGGTGTTATAAATCTAGTTAATTTTTAATTGAAATAGTTCTCCATGTGTTTTTAAAGTTAACAAATATGTGAATTCCTGTCTCCCTTTCTCTGTAGCCGATTCAGCACATGTATTTTTATATGCACATATAGAATCCTACCTGGTATCAGATGTACATTCTTGTGAGGTGGCTGACTTGGAAGATACAAATTGTGAGAAGAGATCACTCCTCCTAAACGCTGTTGGAACAGAAAATTCAACCTATGGGTGAGCCTCCTAGTAGAACAACATTATACATAAATCCATGTTCAGTAAATTAAATATTTTTGCATCTGTGGATGATATATACTTCATGATGAATTTCGATTGGCATATATATTGCTACATTTTATTGTCTGGGTGTGTGTGTTGTGTGTGTGTGTGTGTGTGTGGGGTATATATACATATATATATATATATATATATATATATATATATATATATATATACATATATATATATATATACTGTCCAAATATTTCAAAATATGAAATATATGTGTCTTACATATACTACCTAAATTCATTCATGTTCATGTATGTGGATTTATAATCAACTTTTCATAATATTATTCTCAGAAATATTCATCCACCTGAATTACATATTTGTTTTCTAGTACTGAAAACTAACTTCAGTGAGTGGTGCATACAATCCTAATATTTCTACAGTAACTGACCCAGTTTAACATCAATGCAACTAGATTCCTCTTGGATATGATGTCTATATTGAAGTTCATTTTATTCAACACTGGTACATTACTATTTGTTCAGTTTATACACATCATAGGATATATATTTCATGAACAACTTCAATAATTTATAGGATTTTGATTCACTTTCAATCATTTCCTGATTCAGAACACATGTATTCCTCCAGGTTACTTGATTGTTTTTTCATGAGACTTCTTTCCAAACGCTTTTTTTTTGATTTCCATAATCATTTTGAAGAAAAACTGACACACTCTTCATGATAAACCATAACCCTAATATTACCATTAGATGTATTTCTGGTTGGACTAAATGATTGCATATAAATATACGATTTTCTGTTTATTTTCAGATATCAATTCAATCAAATTTTAAAGTTGGAACAAGTTATAATATTTAATCACAGTATCGTCTATTCATAAATTATCTCTATGTTCATAGACACAGAGTAAATCTATTTGTAACCCCAATACTAATTTTTTCATCTTCAAAATGTTGCTCCCAGAAATGGTGGAAGAAATACTCATGTCACCTAATCTACATATACATTTTATCACAGTAATATTCTGGACACAAAAAGAAGAGGTCACACTTATGATTGTATCAAAGCCTAAATGAAAAGTGAGCATAGATTACTGAAAACATTGATGTCCAGTGTGCCTAATGCTCTCAAATGTCAATCTTATTGGTGACTACATATTTGTTTCTTCTTAAGACTATATTTTGAACCTCAACCCTGTTGCAAATGTCTAATCCTATCACTCAATTTATACTTTGCCTGATTTCCTAATGTCTCTATTGATGTCTGCTTTCCTAAATATTTTCCCCAGTTCACCATTGTGACTGACCCTTCACGGGTGCTGACATTTACATTCACTCTCTACCCAATACACTATTGCTAAAGAACTTTTGGTCCAAATTCTGTACTCAGTCTTCTTCTGAAACTTATCGAATATCTTCCTAATCCTACCGACTATCACTGTTCTAGTGGATGTTCACTTCTACATTCAATCATCCAAGGTACAAGGTCCTATGCCATTGATTATCGTTTTATCTGAAACACCTGTGCAGAACGTATATCAAAGCTAAGTATCCCAATCAATAGCGCAATGCCCTTCTGGGCTTCAAATCTTACCTAGATTTTTGTTTTCATACTTATATTTCACCTATATATTCTTATAAATATCACAGGTTCCCAATACCATTATTCATCAATTAGAATAATTCCTAACCCAAATCAAACCTGTTATTAACCCTAACCATACACTGTTCCCTCAATCTAACTTTACAGAAGAGGAGGGACCAAGTTGGTCTTACAATACAGGAATGTAGAAAATCTTCCACCTGTTGTAAAACTCAAAGGTCCATGAAGAAGTGATCCCTGAAGAACATGTAGGCAGCCATGAAGGACCTGAGAGAGCAAACGTCATCTTCCATTGCAAACAACCAGGGTCAGGATGAAGGGTTGTGTCTGAATCAGCCTCTCTGTTCATAATGTAGAGAAGATGGACACAAACAGTCCTGTTTGGAGAGCTGTTCCTGGGTGCCTATGGTTCATATACCATTCTAACTTGTGAAAGTGTCACAGGAAGTAGAAGAAGCCTCGATCTCATGGGACCCTTGGAAGCAACTGTTAGGACAAAGTGGTTGCCAAAGCAGTGACCTCATTCAGTTCCTGAAGGAAGTGACCTCACCTCACTTCCTTGGTCATGGAACTCTCGGTACTTGGGATCCAGGAAGCAAGGTACCAAGAGCCTGTCCCAGTCCCAGTCCCAGTGGGCTCACTTGTTTGGATTTACCAAGGACAGAGTCAGTCTTTCATGGTACCTACAGATATGAGGATGGCCAACTGCCAGGAAAACTCAGAAGAGGGGCCTTTCCTGAGAAAGCAGATAGTGGCTCACCGCTGGCTCCTGACAAGTTCACAGAGTTGGTGATTTCCGGGGATCATAAGTTGGACCACCAGTCAGAAGACACTCTGGATAGTCACAGACATACTTTGTAGAAGGTGGTGCCTCTGTGGTTGTCGGTGTGGGTTTGTGGTTTTGTCTCATGATCTGAGAATAGGTAGAAAAGGCGGTTTGTTTGATTTGGAGTGAACTGTTTATAGTAAGTCGTTTGGCAAGCAAGAGTTTCTATGTCTGTGTATCCCACTGTGTCCATGGTTTTAGACATTAGAAAACAGAATGCATCAATTGTTGTGTCCTGTCTAGTAGAAAGCTTTCCAGCATTCATCCTGCCGAATTTATGAATGGATTTCAGCTTGCCTTATCGATGAGCAACATGTGGTATCTTCCAAAATTCCTGCATTCTTCATGAATTCTGGCTACTCTCCAGAATAGGCTCATGGTTTTGTGTCCAAGATATGTAGCGGTTCCAAGCCCTGTGACATGGCCATGTACTGGATAGCTGAAGGGAATGTCGAGCATCTCAAAAAACTCAGATATAAGTGTGACCATGATAGTCTAAGTGGAGAAACCCTGCTTTGGGCCTTTTGCTTACCTATTGTTCTGTTGCCCTGAATGTCAGGAAGGTCTTTGCCTCAAGACATTCGTTTGTGAAGCCTGAAGAAAACAGGTTCAAATGGAAATGAATGGACATCACCTGTGGCTCTTTGCTTAATTCCTTTGGAAATGGAAGTGTCTGAATCAGCCTCTTGGCCCTGTGTGAGGCCGTGGCTTAGATTCTCAACCCCTGAAGAATCTAAAGAAACATCACATGTGTGCATCCAAAACAAAAATGGCCAAAAGTGCAGTTATTGTGGATGAAGTCTCTCCCCATTCTCTGTGAGGTTCCTGACCTCCATCAAGTTAGAATAGGGATCCTTTGGGCCAAATCATTTCTTCAAAGCCCTAAAGAGGCTTGCCCATAATTGCTTGAATTTTCCCGTGACTACAATTCACATAAAGAATCCAAACTGCACAGTCAATACGCCTAAAATTGGAGAAACAGAGAAGTATTAACAGCAGGCCTATATGAACACTCCTGGTTCACAGGAGTGGTGTCCAGGCCACCCTGAATTTAGGCAAATTAGGGGCAAGAGAGATTATTTAGGAGACTGTCTTGAGCTTCGCCCCTCGTGGAAAATTCCAGCGATAGTTTATGATGAGTGTCTATATAAAAGAACATGAGGGCCATGTGGGAGTGTTTTGGTTTTAATTGTGGTTGTTAGTGTGGTGGTTGGAAGATATGACTGGGTCCACCTTGACATGAACTCTGGTGTTTTTCCCCTTAGAGACTGAGTTCTGGAACTGACCTCAGAAAAGTATTGCCATTAATTGTGTTGGGATTTTAGGAGGCCATGCATGAGAGTCGCCCTTGGAAACTGAGATCAAGGCCCAGGGTGGCTTTCAACAGAGCACTGGGAATCACAGCCAAGATATCACATAATTTTCTTCTGAAAGACTTGGCAGCCATAGTTGAGAGTCAAAAGACACATGGACCTCACATTGTAGAACTCAATGGGCCTGGCTTCATTTGACCTTTTGTCCATTCCTTGGGAAGCATTACCTGTGAGATTTCTCCAGAGCTTTCATTGAAATGAGCTTCGTCAAGATTAATGGTTCTGGAATGAACTGAAACTCACAGTGCCTCCAACGTCATTGTTGAAATATGGCTAGAAAAATACCATGAAATTTTTGAAATTTCCATGACCAGCTGGCACAGGAGAACCTTTGGATGTCTAGTTGCTGATCATGAGTATAACAGACAGTGCCTTGATTGACTGGTGCAGCAGCAAGAAACACCATGAAAATTGGAGGATGAACAAATGGCTTCACAGTCCACACAGGGAGACACTTAGAACCCAGTGGCCACAGTTTACCTACAAAGATCAAATTCAGGACTGGTGTCTCATGTTAATTGGAAAATAAGAAACTATGTTTTACAGGTCACATAGGTGCAGACCCAGCTTTGATGATCTCAGTACAAAGGAAGCTAAAGCTCCTGATAACAACATATGTTTCAAGTGCCCAACCTCAGAGGAATTTTCTCAAGAAGTCTTTAGGCCAGCAGAGCTCCATGTTTATGGAGTGTTCACCCTGTCCCTTACTTTTGGAAACTCCTGTACCACCTTCAAGGTAGTGAACTTCTTAGCATATTACATTCCAGAGAAGTATTCACTGATTTTCTAATTCTTCTCCTCTAATTATGTCTTACTTGGGGCGAAGATAATGTCAAGCCATTGTTCTGGAGGAGTGGGAAGATTTTGTGTGGCACATATTTGCATACACATTGGATACATTTTCCAAATTTCCATTCGAAATACTGAATCCCTGACTCTAACCCCTACCATACTAGACTCTGACTACTAATCGTAATATGATAGAGAATAATAACCAAAACAGAATAGAAATACAAGCAGTTCAGAGGAGGCATGGTGTATAGTTGGAATTGCCTTTTGCATTATATAGGGTAGGAGTTATAAATCTAGTCATTTTTTTTTGTTGAAATAGTTCTCCGTGTGTTTTGAAAGTTAACAAATATGTGAATTCCTGTCTCCTTTTCTCTGTAGCCTATTCAGCACATGTAATTTTATATGCATATATAGAATTGTACCTGGTATCACACGTACATTTTTGTGAGGTGACTGACTTGGCAAATACAAATTGTGAGAAGAGATCACTCCTCCTAAATGCTGTTGGAACTGAAAATTCAACCTATGGGTAAGCCTCCTAGTTGAACAACATTATACATAAATCCATGTTAAGTATATGAATATTTTTGGGTCTGTGGATGATATGTATTTCATGATGAATTTCGATTGGCATATATATTGCTAGTTTTTAATGTCTGTGTGTGTGTGTGTGTGTGTATATATATATATATATATATATATATATATACTCTCCAGATTTTTCAAAATATGAAATATTTGTGTCTTATTTTGCACTCCCTAAATTCATTCATATTCATGTATGTGGATTTATAATCCAATTTTTAAAAAAATTATTCTCAGAAATATTCATCCACCTGAAATACATATTTTTTCCTAGTACTGAAACAGTTTTCAGTAAATGGTGCATCCAAATCCTAATATTTCGGCATTGCAAGAAGGCTGTGAAGACAGTGTATCACACCCAGTGTACCCTGCCACTGCGCAAGTGAATAACGAGTTAGAGCAATGAAAAACTATCTTGTTAGGATCTTACAGGAAAATGGGTGTTTACCGAAACCTAGAAGAATGATTTCCACCACCGAGGTCCGGTAATTGAGTCTCAAACACAAGCCACTTGTGCAACTGGAGATCCATTCTGATTGATCCGCGTGACCTGCCCTGTGTCTACAAATGGTGAGGCACCACCGAGAAGCGACCAGCAAGCAGGGAGAAACGTTGCTGCGGATTCTGTGGAATCCTGCTGGCTGAGCATCCACTGAGCCCCCAGCTGAATTCGGGATTTCAGACGGGGAAGTTAGCAGTACATTTCTATGCCCCAAAGCGGAAACTCCACAAAGGAAACCAACAGCCACCATCTTGGAGAGCTGAAGTAACCACCACCACTCCCTGACAGATTGCAAGAATAAAACAGGTGTGTGTTTCTCAGCTCATCTCACATACAGAGGGGAATTCGCATAAAATATCTCCTAGGCTTTTGGGGGAGGGATAATCAGAGCAAGTCTGCATAAAGACTGGGGGAAAACTAGAGGCACCTGACCTTCATCTCCCCTTCCCATCAGGGGCAAAAATGAAACTTGTCTAGCCAGTGCGGGGCGATGGGCAAGCGAAAAAAATTAAAACAATAGAGTTCCAGTGTTCCCAATAGACACCCTCCCCACCCAACAAACGGCAGACCCAGAGAACAGTTTGAGCTGCCGAGAAGCATCACTCAGGAGAAATCTGGTCTAGCAGGAGAAATCAGGACTAGCAGGATAAACCAGGGGACTAGAGGCCAGGACCTCCTGACTGGCTGGCTGGAGAACGCCGGCCCACTGCCAGTGTGACTGGGCAACTGGAGACCACCTTCCTGCTGGCGCCAGCCCACCTGCTGACGCTATGTCTTGACGGCTGGAGAACGCGCGCCTGCCGGCGACCGAACGCGCAACTGTGTGGCTAGAGATCACCCACCAGCTGAAGACAGACCACAAGCTGCCCGCGCTACTGGGTGGCTGGAGACTGCCGGCCTGCCAGCGACCGGGAGCTGAAACCAACCAGAGACAATCCAGTCCACCCACCCAATTCGGACACTCCGGCAAGGAGCCTGGGGCCCACCACAGCAGAGAGGTGACATCACTGGAGTTCGGCCGTCAGAATTCCTTAACAGCGGAATCCACTTAAGCAGGCATAGTCTACCAACACAAAGGAGAGAAAACAGAGATATATAAACCCATAACAAATCTATAGAAGAGAGCAGAAACACAGCAATCAAATAGAGCTGGAAAATGACGTGAACATCATGAAAAAACAAGGGAAAACAAGGTGTACAAACAATGAAGGACAACTTAATACTACAGGAGAACCTAGAAGCATCAGAAACAGGGATAGGGAAAAAACTTAAGTCATACCTAACTCAGATGGAAAGGAATAAGAGAGAAGACATGAGGCAGCAAGTCTAAGGATAAAAGTATATTTTGAAAATGAATTAAACAAACAAATTCAAATAGCAAAGAACAAGCTTTACCAGGAGATAGAGATCTTTTAAAAAATCATACAGTAATTCTAGAAATGCAGGAAACTATAAACCAAATTAAAAACTCAAACAAGAATATTACAAATAGACTAGATCAAGTAGAAGTCAGAACATCAGATAATGAAGACAAAGTTTGTCAACTTGAAAAGAATATAGTCAACACAGAAAACATGCTTAAATCCCATGAGCAACTATTCAAGAGATATGGGATGTCATAAAAAAAACAAAATTGGGAGTCGTCGGGATAGAAGAAGGCATAGAAATTCAAACCGAATGAATGAACAACATATTAAATGAAATAATTCTAGAAAACTTCCCAGAGATGAAAGATGGAATGGATTGCCATATCCTGGAAGCCTACAGGACCTCAAACATTCAAAACCATAATAGACAAACTCCAAGACATATAATTATGAAGATAGCCAACATACAGAACAAGGAGAGAATATTAAAAGCTACGAAAGAAAGTAGGCAGATAACATTCAGGGGTAAACCAATAAGGTTAACAATTGATTTTTCATCACAGACATTGAAAGCGAGAAGATCTTTGAACAATGTATTTCAAACACTGAAAAATAATGGATTCCAACCAAGAATACTCTATCCAACAAAATTAAGCTTTAGATTTGACAATGAAATTAAGTCCTTCCTGATAAATAAAAGCTAAAAGAATTCGCAGACAGAACACCAGCACTGCAAAGCATTTTGAGCATAATACTACAAGAAGAGGAATTGAAAAATAGTGCCCAAAACTAACAGCGGGAGGTATCTCAGTAAAGGGGTAAGAAAAAAACCAAAAAGTAAAAACTACCCAAATTAAAATAAATAAATAAATAAACATGACTGGAAGTACAAATCATATTTCAATTGTAACCTTAAATGTTAAAAATCTAAACTCACCAATCAAGAGACATAGGCTAGTAACCTGGATCAAAAAAATAAATCCAACAATATGCTGCCTTCGAGAGACTCATATGAAAGGTAAAGACATACACAGGCTGAAAGTGAAAGGTTGGGAAAAATCATACCACTCATATGGCCCTCGGAAGCAAGCAGGAGTGGCCATACTCATATCATATAAAATCAACTTCAAACCTACGTTAATCAAAAGGGATAAAGTAGGACACTATATATTGTTAAAAGGAACCATCCACCAACAAGACATAACAATTATCAATTGGTATGCACCAAACAATTGAGCTGCAATGCTCATAAAACAAACTCGCCTCAAGTTCAAGAGTCAAATAGACTACAACACAATAATTATGGGTGACTTCAACACACCGCTCTCGCCATTAGACAGATCCTCTATAAAAAACTGAATAAAGAAACTATAGAATTCAACAGCACAATCAATAACCTTGACGTAACCGATATATATAGAATACATCAACCATCATCAAGTGGATACACTTTATTCTCAGCAGCACATGGATCCTACTCCAAGTTAGACCATATATTATGCCATTGGGCAACTCTTAGTAAATATAAAGGCGTGGAGAAAATACCATGCACCATATCTGATCATAATGGAATGAAACTGGAAATCAATGATAAAAGAAGGAAGGAAAAATCCTACATCACATGGAAAATGAACAATATTCTACTGAATGATCAATGGGTTACAGAAGACATAAAGGAGGAGATAAAAATATTTTTAGAATCAAATGACAATACAGACACATCGTACTGGAATCTATGGGACACAAAGAAGGCAGTTTTAAGAGGGAAATTCATTTCTTGGAGTTCTTTCCTCAAAAAAAGAATAAAACAACAAATAAATAAACTCACAGTACACATCAAAAACCTAGAAAAGGAAGAGCAAAACAACAGCAAATGTAGTAGAAGACAAGAAATAATTAAAATTAGAGCAGAAATCAACGAAATTGAAACAAAAAAAACATTGAAAAAATTGATAAAACTAAAAGTTGGTTCTTTGAAAAAATAAATAAGATTTACAGGCCCTTAGCCATGCTAAGGATGAGAAGAAGAGAGACAACTGAAATTACTAACATATGGAATGAAAAAGACAATATCACAACAGACAGTACACAAATACAGAAGATAATTAGAAAGTATTTTGAAACCCTATATTCCAATAAAATAGAAGATAGTTAAAATATCGACAAATTTCTTAAGTCATACGATCTGCCCAGATTCAGTCAGGAAGACACACACAATTTAAACAGACCAAAAACAAAGGAAGAAATAGAAGAAGCCATCAAAATACTACCAACCAAAAAAAGCCCTGGATCTGATGGGTATAGAGCAGAGTTCAAAAAAACCTTCAAAGAAGAATTAATACCAATACTTTTCAAGCTATATCAAGAAATAGAAAAATAAGGAGCTCTTCCAAATTCATTCTCGGAGTCCAAAATCACCCTGATCCCAAAACCAGACAAAGACACTTCAAAAAAGAAAACTACAACCAATATCTCTAATGAACTTGGATGCAAAAATTCTCAATGAAATCCGTGTGAATTGAATCCAAAAGCATATCAAAATAGTTGTGCACCATGATCAAGTAGGATTCTTCCCTGGAATGCAAGGCTGGTTCAATATACGGAAATCAATAAATGCTATTCACCACATCAATAGACTTAAGGACAAGAACCATATGATCATCTCGATAGATGTAGTAAAAACATTCGACACAGTTCAGCATCCCTTTATGTTCAAAACACTAGAAAAACTAGAAATAACAGGAACTTACCTCAACATTGTAAAAGCTATATATGCTAAACCTCAGGCTAGGATCATCCTAAATGGAGAAAACTGAAGGCATTCCCTCTGAAATCTGGAACAAGACAGGGATGCCCTCTATCACCACTTCTATTCAATTTAGTTCTTGAAATACTAGCCAGAGAAATTAGACAGACAAAAGAAATTAAAGGCATAAAAATAGGAAAAGAAGAACTTGAATTATCGCTATTTGTGGATGACATGGTAATATATTTAACAGACCCAAAAGGGTCTACAAAGAAACTGCTAGAGTTAATAAATGAAGGATATAAAACCAACACGCATTAATCAAAGGCATTCCTGTATATCAGCAACAAAACTTCTGAAATTGAAATGAGGAAAACCACTCCATTCACAATATCCTCAAAGAAAATAAGATACTTGGAAATCAACCTAACAAAAGAGGTGAAAACCACAGAACCCTAAAGAGAGAGAAAGAAAAAGATCTTAGAAGATGGAAAAATGTACCCTGTTCATGGATAGGCAGAACTAAATTCATCAAAATGGCGAAATTACCCAAAGTTCTATACAGGTTTAACGCAATGCCAATCAAAATCCCAATGGCATTTCTTGTAGAAATGATAAAGCAATCATGAAATTCATATAGAAAAACAAAAGACACAGAATAGCAAAAGAAATTCTAAGCAGGAAGTGTGAATCGGGAGGTATAGCGATACCAGAGTTCAAACTTTACTACAAAGCAATAGTAACAAAAACAGTGTGGTACTGGTACGAAAACAGGCAGGTGGACAAATGGTATAGAATGGAGGACAGAGAAACCAATCCACAAAATTACAACTTTCTTATATTTGATAAAGTGGCTATAAACATGCAATGGATGAAGGATAGCATCTTCAACAAATGGTGCAGGGAAAATTAGAAATCCATATGCAACAAAATGAAACTGAATCCCGTTCTCTCACCATGCACAAAAGTTAAATCAAAATAGATCAAGGAGCTAGATATCAAATCAGAGACACTGCGTCTCATAGAAGAAAAAGTTGTCTACGATCTATATACTGTGGGGTCAGGCTCCAAATTCTTTAATAAGACATCAATAGCCCAAGAGTTAATAACAAGAAAAAAACAAATGGGACTTACTTAAACTAAAAAGTTTTTTTCTCAAGAAGAGAAACAATAAGAGAGGTAAATAGAGAGCCTACATCCTGGGAACAAATTTTTACCCCTCACACTTCAGATAGAGCCCTAATATGCAGAATATACAAAGAACTCAAAATATTAAACAATAAGATAACAAATAACCCAATCAACAAATGGGCCGAGGACCTAATCAGACACTTCACAGAGGAGGACATACAATCAATCAACAAGTACATGAAAAAATGCTCACCATCTCTAGCAGTCTGAGAAATGCAAATCAAAACCACCTTAAGATACCATCTTACTCCAGTAAGATGAGCAGCCATTATGAAGTCAAACAACAATAAGTGTTGGCGAGGATGTGGGGAAAAGTGTACACTTGTACACTGCTGGTGGGACTGCAAATTGGTGAGGCCAATTTTGAAAGAAGTATGGATATTCCTGGGAAAGCTGGAAATGGATCCACCATTTGACCCAGCTATCACCCTTCTTGGACTGTTCCCTGAGGATCTTAAAAGAGCGTACTATAGGGATACTGCCACATCAATGATCATAGCGGCACAATTCACAATAGCTAGACTGTGGAACCAACTTAGATGCCCTTCAATAGATTAATGGATAAAAAAATGTGGCATCTATACACAATGGAGTATTACACAGCACAAAAATGACAAAATCATAGAATTTGCAGGGAAATGGATGGCATTAGAGCATATTATGTTAAGCGAAGCTAACCAGTCCTTAAAAAATAAATGTCAAATGTCTTCTCTGATATAAAGAGAGCAAATAAGAGCAGAACAGGGAGGAAGAGCATGAGGAAAATATTAACATTAAACAAAGACGAATGGGGGGAGAGAAAGGGAGAGAGAAGGGAAAGCTTATGAAAATTGTAGGAGACCCTCAATGTTACACAAAATCGCATAAAAAATGTTGTGAGGGGAAGTGGGGGGGAAACAATGGAGAGAATTGAACAATAGCAGATGAGGTAGAGAGGGAAGATGGGAGGGGAGGAGAGGGTGGATAGTAGGGGATAGGAAAGGTAGCAGAATACAACAGTCACTAATATGCCATTATGTAAAAGTGTGAATGTGTAACCGATGTGATTCTACAATTCGTATTTGGGGAAAAAATGGGAGTTCATAACCCAATTGAGTCAAATGTATGAAAGATGATATATCTTGAGCTTTGTAATGTTTTGAACAACCAATAAAAATAAATAAATAAATAAATAAAGGTTTAAAATTTAGTGGGAAGAAATCAGCTAAAAATGGGTTCAGATGTATTCATTTTGCTATGCAGAAACTTTGTTTTGTGTAGTTGTAAATATCACAAATTTATTTTACCAGAAAATGCACATAAATTGAGATGAAAGGATAATTCACCTATCTTCATGAAAAATTCATAGCATTTTCTACACTTTTCATACTTCATTTTTTTCGTGAATATTTTGACATGGACAAGGTCTAGTCTTAGGCTATTCTTCCAGAATACTACCTCATCTGACAAGTTCGTACAATGTGTTGGATTGTTCTTTTCATCTTTTATTTAATAGTTTCTAGCTGATAATGTGTATTTTTCTTATCTTTATTTGGACATTATCTTTGCATTTTATGTTTTACTGGGGAAGAGACTCATCAAAAGCTCTTTATTATATGTATCAACAATCAAACATTTAGAGCATGCAATTATTCTTAATTTTGCATGAAAATAAATTTGTACCATTTTTCTTATAAAGATGTTGTATTATTAATAATGTCCCTACTGTAATAAGTAACTACTTACAAGAAGAATTAAACAATTGACTTTATATCAATTATGAACATGAAAAGTACTAAAATAAGTATTTGGCAATTAATACACAATTGATAGAAATAGAAATCACAAGAACGCCATTTAAAATGTCAGTGCATATGGTCCTTAAATAATAGGTTGTTCAAATAAAATTTCTCTAATTCATAAGAGTTAATATGCCATATTACAGCTTAATGTGATATAAAACCTTAAATTATCAGTATTGATAAATAAGAATGATACCTTTTTACTTAAATATGTTTATTTGATTTTCACTGTAAGATGTTAATTATGGAAGAATTGAGAATTAAGAAAGACTTGGTCTATATTATTTCTAACAGGAAAATCAAAGTACTTTTAAATATATATGTATATATATATAATATATGTAATGCATATGCATGAATATAGATACATATGTGTAATAAATGTATTGTAATATATCTATCAGGTGATTATAATATTTAGATTTTTCTCAAGAAAAAGAATGACTATAAAAAACAGTCTTAAACTTAAATTTCATAGCATACTACTGTTTGTAATGACATGAGAGAAAAATAGATATGGAGGGGAAACGAAAAAGGAAGGGAGAGAAGGGGGAAAATGGGGAAGAAAGTGAGTAAAGAAGAGGGACATGAGTGTATGATGTTAAGATAAAAGTGAAGGGGCTGGGTTTGTGGCTCAGTGGTAACATGATTTTCTAGCATGTGTAAGGCACATGGTTCTATTCTCAGCACCACATACAAATAAACAAAATGAAGGTCAATCAACAACTGAAAAAATAAAAAATAAAAAAGAAGAAATATTATGAAAATTCCAAGCTTTGATGAATGTTAAATAAAAAAAATTATGTTACATAGCCTTATGTAATTTTAGACTATCCAAAATAGTCACTAAATGTTAGATTATTAGTGCTATAACTAAAAATCCATTGATCTTTCCTCTACATTCTGTGGCATGGTAGTGCTAAAATAAATTGTATTATTAATCCCCCCCCAAAATCCTAATATTTCTACAGTAACTGACCCAGTTGAACATCAATGCAAGTAGACATGATGTGCATTTTGACGTTCATTTTTATTCAACACTGGTACATTACTATTTCTTCAGTTTATGCACATCATAGCATATATGTCTCATCAAAATTTCGCAAATTTA
The DNA here is from genome assembly GCF_048772815.1 of Callospermophilus lateralis. Lineage (NCBI taxonomy): Eukaryota > Metazoa > Chordata > Mammalia > Rodentia > Sciuridae > Callospermophilus > Callospermophilus lateralis. Next base: position 252,474 of record NW_027512805.1, read on the forward strand.
TAGGCATTTGTTTCACTTTCAATCACTTCCTGCTTGAGAACACATGTATTCCTCCATGTTTCTTGACTGCTCTTTTTATGAGACTTCTTTCCAAACACATTATTTTCGATTTCCATTATCACATTTGAAGCAAAACTCACAAACCCGTCACAATAAACCATAACACTAATATTACCATTAGATGTGTAACTGGTTGGAATGAATGGTTCTATATCAATATAAGATTTCTTACTTAGTTTCAGATATCAATTCAATCCATTATTTAAAGTGGAACCAGTTATATTATTTATTCACAGTACAGTCTATTCACGAATTATCTCTATATTCATAGACACAGGTACACCTCTTTGTACCCCCAATACTAATTTATACGTCCTCAAAATATAGCTCCCAGAAATGGTGGAAGAAATACTCATGTCACCTGATCTACATATACATTTTATCACAGTAATATTCTGGACACAAAAAGCAAAGGTCACACTTATGATTGTACAAAACCTAAATGGAAAGTGAACATGGATTACTAAAAACATCCATGTCCAGGTTGCCTAATGCTCTCAAATGAAAATCCTATTGGTGACTACATATTTGTTTCTTCCAAAGATTATATATTCAAACTCAACCATGTTGAAAATGTCTAATCCTGTCACTCACTTTATACTTTGCCTGATTTTGTAATGTCTCTATTGATATCTGCTTTCCTACATATTTTCCCCAGTTAATCATTGTGACTTCCTCGTCACATGTGCTGATATTTACATTCACTCTCTTAGCGATACCCTACTTCTGAAGAACTTTTGTTCCAAATCCTACACTCATTCTTCTTCCTAAACCTACCGACTATCTTCCTAATCCTACCGACTATCACTTTTTGACTGGATGTTCTCTTCTACATTCAATCATCCAAGGTGAAAGGTCCTATGCCATTGTATATCGATTTATCTGAAACATCTGTGCAGAATGTAATTCAACGCTAAGTATCCCAATCAAGGGACAAATGACCTTCTGGGCTTCAAATCTTACTTAGATTTCTGTTTTCGTACATATATTTCACCTCTATATTCTTGTAAATATCACAGGTTCCCAATACCATTATTCATGCAGCAGAATGGTTCCTAACCCATATCGAACATGTTAATAACACTAATCATACACTGTTCCCTCAATCTAACTTTGCTGAAGAGCAGCGACAGTGTTGGTCTTACAATACAAGAATGTATGGGATCTTCCACCTGCTGAGAACATCAAAGGTACGTGCAGAAATGATCTCTGGAGAAGATGTAGGCAGCTATAAAGGACCTGAGAGAGCAAAAGACATCTCCATGGCAAACAACCTGGAAGGATGAAGGAATGTGTCTGAATCAGCCTCACTCTTCTTAATGTAGGGTAGACCAAACCAGGCCTGTGTGGAAAGCTCTTCCCAGGTGCGTATGGTTGATATACCATTCTAACATATGAAATTGTCACAGGAAGTAGGGGCAGCCTCCATCTCATGGAACCCTTGGAAGCAACTGTTAGGACAAAGTGGTAGCCAAGGCAGTGACCTCATTCAGTTCCTGAAAGAAGTGACCACACCTCACTTCCTTGGTGATGAAAGTCTCTGAACTTGGGATCCAGGAAGCCAGGCACTCAGAGCCATTACCAATCCCAGTCCCAGTGGTCTCACTTGTTTGAATTTACCAAAGACAGAGTCAGTCTTTCTTCTTACCTGTTAAGGTCTGTAAACAAGTCAGATTGGCACCTGTTATTTTGCTGGAGAAATGTTAGAGTCTGTAAACAAGTCTGGATGGTGCCTGGCAAAATGCCAGAGGGAGTGGTTTGTGAAGTAACAAAAGCGAGCCATTAAGTGTGAAGATTCCTTATTGGTTGACTGCTGTATCTATTTTATGCTAATGAGATAGGCTGTGTAAAATGTATAAATATCGCTCAGATCTTACAATAAACGGCTCTCATTCCTCCTGCATCAACATACACAAGTTATTCGTCACCCCCCAGGTTATTCTGCTGCAGCGGGACTGCGGCAGATGGTGGCCCGTTACGGGGAGCCCTGGGACACTCACGGGTAAGGGTCGAAAAAAGCTTTCTGTCCATAGATAGGACGGGAGCAATCTGCTCATCCCTAGGCAGATAGGGCGATAGGAAAAATGACCATTTCGAGAAAATGGAGAAGATTGATGCAGTATGTTTGTGTCTTGTTTTGTCTTGAAATGTTGTATTGTCTTTGTGATGAAAATATGGAAGGGGTGAGAAGTAAATTGATAAGAGAAAAAGGCACCCCAGTGGAACCAAGAATAGTTAGGGCATGTGTTGATAAAAGCCCAGAAACTCTAGTCAGAAAGAAAAAGAAAGTTCAGAAGAAGAAGGATTATCAGGAAAAAAGTTGCAGCAAAAGGCTATTACTGAATACTTTTCGATACTGGAGGGTGCGTGAAATGACAAGGCGGCTGCCACCTGCCCAAGCCGATCATGGCGCAGTAAGAATTTTCCAAGAGGCAGTTGAGGCTCTTCCCCGCCCCCCTGCCCGGGGGAGCGGATCACCACTGTGAGCCCAAATCTAGACCTGACCTGGAGGCACAGTCTCACAGGCTTTTGCTCCCTGTGCCCGGAAGAAGTTTGAGCCCAGGACTCTCCCTGGGGCCATCTGGGGCTGCCCAGGATGCTACAGCTGGCAGAAGATGCCACTGGCATCCCTGAAGTTTGATCATTTCCAAGGCCAGTAACTACAATGGGTCTCCCACACCTGCAGTCTGATGAGTAATGAGTACTATTAAGGCTTATTTCAAATGTAAAAAACCTTGAGATAATGTACTAAAATTGTTCAGAAGGTTGTTTTCTTAGTGAAATGCTACAGGATTTTCTTTAGCCATCCGGAGTTCCTGCCTTCGTTCAAGTTCCAGTGAAAACAAAGGTGGAAGAATTTACAATGTTGCTGAGAACTGGAGGAAACTTCGGCTGAGAACCCGAGGAGACTTCGGAGCTATCGCTGTTTCTGCTACTACAACTTAAGCTAGCTGCCTGGAGAACTTACCTGGACTGTGATTCACCTGAACTCTGAGTTAATCTATTGAGACACTGCTTTATCTGGACTGAGACAACAGACTGTAATCTACAACAACTTGTAACTCGGTATCTTTGCTAACGGTGTCATTGCTGGTATAAGTTTTCCAAGGGCTTCTTGCATGGAGCCATCAATTGGATTGGTATTGTAACATTTTGTATCCTCCCTTTCTGTTTCTAGCAGGTTATTTATGGTGTTTCTGTAAAAAACACTATGGTCCTTATTTAAATTAAACAAAAGGGGGAAATGTTAACGTCTGTAAACAAGTCAGATTGGCACCTGTTATTTTGCCAGAGAAATGTTAGAGCCTGTAAAGAAGTCTGGATGGCGCCTGGCAAAATGCCAGAGGGAGTGGTTTGTGAAGTAACAAAAGCGAGCCATTAAGTGTGGAGATTCCTTATTGTTTGACTGCTGTATCTATTTCATGCTAATTAGATAGGCTGTGTAAAATGTATAAATACCGCTCTTATTCAACAATAAACGGCTTCCAGTCCTGCTGCATCAGTCTACACAAGTTGTTCGTCACCCCCCCGGTTATTTTGCCCAGCCAGCCGGGCTACGGCACTTACCTACTGATGTGAGGATGGCCAAATGCCAGGGAAGCTCTGAAGATGGTTCTTTCCTGATAAAGCAGGTATTGGCTCACCGCTGACTCCTGACTACTTCAAGAGTTGGCAAAGGAAAGCCGATTTGAGACAGAACAAGCAATTTTGGGGAACATAGTATGGCCCACCAGTCAGAGGACACTCTGGATAGTCACAGACCAACTTGGATGAAAGAGTTGCCTTTGTGGGTGTGGTTGTGGGTTTGTGTATCCCACTGTGTCTGTGGTTATAGACATTAGAAAAGAGAATGCATCAATGGATGTGTTCTGTCTAGTAGAAAGCTTCTCAGCATTCATCCTGCCAAATTTATGAATGGACTACGACTTTCCTTATAAATGGGCAATACCTGCTATCTTCCTAAGTTCCTGTTTTCTTCCTGAATTCTGGCCACTCTCAAGAATAGGCTCATGGTTTTGTGTAAAAGATATGTACCACCTCCAAACTCTGTAACATGGCCTTGTACTGGATAGATGAAGGGAATGGAGAGGAACTCAGAAAACTCAGATATCAGTGTGACCAGTAAAGTGTCAGTGGAGAAACACTGATTTGGGCCTTTTGTTTACCTATTGTTCCGTTGCCCTGAATGTATGGAAGGTCTTTGCCTCAGTCCACCCCTTTGTGAAGCCTGAAGAAAACAGTTTTCTAATGGAAAATAATGAGCATCACCTGTGGCTCTTTGCTTAATTGCCATGGAAAGGGATGTGTCTGAATCAGCCTCTTGGCCCTGTGTGAGGCTGTGACTTAGATTCTCACCACCTGATGAATCTAAGGAAAGATCTCATGTGTGCATCCAAAACCAAAATGGAAAAAGAGCAGTCTTGTGGATGAAGTCTCTCGCCTTCCTCTGTAAGGTTCCTGATTTCCATCAAGTGAGAATAGGTATCCTTTGGTTCAAAAAGTTTTTCAAAGCCCTGCAGAGGCAAGCCCATAGGTGCTTGGATTTTCTGATGACTCCAATTCACATAAAGAATCTAAACCCCACAGACATTAGGCTCAAATTGGAGAAGCAGAGCAGTATTAATGGCAGGCCTATTTTGATCACTCCTTGTTCACAGATAGGTTGTCAAGCCACCCTGACTTTAGACAAATGAGGGTAGGGAGCATATTTTGGATACTGTCTTCAGCTGCGCCCCTCATGGAAACTTCCAGCCAGAGGTAATGATGAGTGTCTATGTGGAAGTAGTTGAGAGCCATGTGGGAGTATTTTGGTTTTAATTGTGGTCATTTGTTTGGCTGATGGAAGAGATGACTGGGTCCACCTTGGCTTGAACTCTGGTGTGAGTCTTCTTAGAGACTGAGTTTGGAAATTACTGCAGAGATGTATTGCCATGAATTGTGTTGGGATTTTTGGAGGCCACACATGGTAGTGGCCTTTGGAAACTGAGATCTAGGTCCAGGGGGCTTCCCACAGAGCACTGGGAATCTGAGCCAGAGTATCACATGATTTTATTCTGAAAGACTTGACAGCCATAGTTGAGAGTAAAAACACATGTGGACCTCACATTGTAGACCTCAATGGGCCTGGCTTCATTTGATCTTTTGGCCACTCTTTGGGAAGTCTTGCCTGTGAGAGTTCTCCAGATGTTTCATTGAAATGGGCTTTCTCACCATTTGATGTTTCCAGAATGAATTAAATCCCACAGTGCCTCCAACCTCATCCTTGAAAAATGGCTAGATAAACATCATAAAAATTTGAAATTCCCATCACCAGGTGTCACTGGATACACTTTGGATTTCCTGTTGCTCATCATGAGTGTACCAGGACAGTGCCTTGATTGACTGGGTTTCATGAAAATGGTGTAGAACAGTGATGCAAATAAGTTAAAGTCTGTTGAGTAGTGGGCCTAGAGGAGTGTTTTGCAGGTCTGTGATAAAACTTCTGTGTTGGGATTATGTGGATCTGCCAAAAGGCTTGTAACTGACATGGTGCAGCCAGCAGACCCTTGTATGTGAAGGCATCTTGTTGAATGGAGAGGTTTCAGGTCAATGTTCAGAATCAGGTTGCTATGGTCAAGGGGGCAAGCTATGTGGGATAGAAGCCTGGTTGGTGCATTCTCCTGCAGACCCTGACGCACAACACGTGACAGATCTCCCTCCACCACTGTGACCCAGTTGAATTTCTTGTATTTCCTGAAGCCAATACAAACTCCCAGTGCAGCAGCAAGAACACCATGAAAAGTGGAGGATTACCAAATGGCTTCACAGTCCACACGGGGCCACACTTAGCCTTCAGTGGCAAGAGTTTACTTACAAAGAGAGAATTTAGCCTTGCTGCCTCACTTTCTTTGGAAAATAAGAAACCATGTTCTGCAGGTCACATAGATGGAGACCCAGCTTTGGTGGTCTCACTGGAAAGGAAGCCATAGGTCCTGACAACAACATATACTTCAAGTGGCCAACCTCAGAGGCAGGTTCTCCAGAAGTCTTTAGGCTGGCACATCTCCATATTTGTGCAATATTTACCCTGTCCCTTACTTTTGGAAACTCCTCTATCACCTCCAAGATTGTGAACTCGCAATCATGTTCCATTCCTGATATGTATTCACAGATTTTCTAACTCTTCTTCTTTTATTTTGTCTTACTTGGGGCAAAGATAGTGTCAAGGTATTGTTGTGAATGAGAGTAGGAAGATTTTGTGTACCACATATTTGCATACACATTTGATTCATTTTCCTATTTTACATTCAAAATACTGAATCCCTGACACTAACCCATACCCTACTAGACTCTGACCACTAATCCTAATATGGTGGAGAGAAATAATGCAAACAGAATTGAAATACAAACAGTTCAGAGGAGGCATGGTGTATAGTTGGATTTGCCTTTTGCATGATAAAGTGTAGGTGTTATAAATCTAGTCAATTTTTAATTAAAATATTTCACCATGGGTTTTTGTAGTTAACAAATACGTGAATTCCTGTCTCCCTTTCTCTGTAGCCTATTCAGCACATGTATTTTTATATGCACATATAGAATCCTACCTGGTATCACACGTACATTTTTGTGACCTGGCTGACTTGGAGATACAAATTGTGAGAAAAGATCACTCCTCCTAAACGCTGTTGGAACTGAAAATTCAACCTATATGTGAGCTTCCTAGGAGAACAACATTGTACATAAATCCATGCTCAGTACAATAAATAATTTTGCATCTGTGGATGTTTATATTTCATGATGAATATTGATTGGCTTATATATTGGTACTTTTTAATATCTCTGTGTGTGTTTTGGGTATATATATATATATATATATATATATATATATATATACTCTCAAGATTTTTCAAAATATGAAATATATGTGTCCTATATACACTACCGAAATTCATTCATGTTCATGTATGTGGATTTATAATAAAAATTTCACAAGATTATTCTCAGAAATATTCATTCACCTGAACTACATATTTGTTTCCTAGTACTTAAAACTAACTTCAGTGAATGGTGCATACAAATCCTAATATTTCTACAGTAATTGACCCAGTTTAACATCAATGCAATTAGATTCCTATGGGACATAGTGTGTATTTTGATGTTCATTTTTATTCAACACTGGTTCGTTAATATTTCTTCAGTTTATGCACATCATAGGATATATATTTCATTTACAAATTCACAAATTTATAGGCATTTGTTTCACTTTCAATCACTTCCTGCTTCAGAACACATGTATTCCTCCAGGTTTCTTGACTGGTCTTTTAATGAGACTTCTTTCCAAACACATTATTTTCGATTTCCATAATCACGTTTGAAGCAAATCTCACACAGTCTTTATAATAAAACATAACGCAATTATACAATTAGATGTGTAACTGGTTGGAATGAATGATTGTATATCAATATAAGTTTTTGTGTATATTTTCACATATCAATTCAATCCATTATTTAAAGTGGAAACAGTTATATTATTTATTCACAGTATTGTCAATTCATGCATTAATTCTATATTCATAGACACAGGGTACAAATATTTGTACCGCCAATAATAATTTATACATCTTCAAAATATTGCTCCCAGAAATGGTATAAGAAATACTTATGTCACCCGATCTACATATACATTTTATCATAGTAATATTCGAGACACAAAATGCAAAGGTCAAACTTATGATTGTACCAAAGCCTAAATTGAAAGTGAGCATGGATTACTAAAAACATCCATGTCCATGTTGCCTAATGTTCTCAAATGTCAATCCTATTTGTGACAACATATTTTTTTCTTCCTAAGATTATATATTCAAACTCAACCCTGTTGAAAATATCTAATCCTATCACTCACTTTATACTTTTCCTGATTTCTTAATGTCTCTATTGATATCGGCCTTCCGACATATTTTCCCCAGTTCATCATTGTGACTGACTCTTCACATGTGCTCACATTTAAATTCACTCTCTATCTGAAACCCTATTGCTAGAGAACTTTTTGTCCAAAACCTATACTCACTCTTCTTTCTGAAACTGAGTATCTTTCTAATAATTCCAACTATCCTTTTTTGACTAGAAGTTCTCTTAAACATTCCATCATCCAACGTACAAGGTCCTATGCCATTGTACATCGATTTATCTGAGACATCTCTGCAGAAAATAATTCAAATCTACATATCCCAATCAAGGGCCCAATGCCCTTCTGGGCTTCAAATCTTTCCTACATTTCTGTTTTCATACTAATATTTCACGTATATTTTCTTGTAAATATTGAAGTTTCCCAAACATTCCTGCAGAATGATTCCTAACTCATATCGAACATGTTATTAATCCTAACCATACACTGTTCCCTCAATCTAACTTTACAGAAGATTAGGGACAGAGTTGGTCTTTCAATACAGGAATGTAGCAGATCTTCCACCTGCTAAGATCCTCAAAGGTCCATACAGAAATGATCCCTGGAGAAGATGTAGGCAGCTATGAAGGACGTGAGAGAGAAAAAGTCATCTCCATGTAATGGCTCACCGCTGGCTCCTAATAACCTCAGAGAGTTGGCCAAGGAGTCCAGATCTGAGACAGGACAGGCCATTTCTGGGAACATAGTATGGCCCACCAGTCAGAGGACACTCCGGATAGTCACAGACCTACTTGGGGGAAGGAGGTGCCTTTGTGGGTTGGGTGTAAGTTTGTGGTCTTTTCTCATTTTCTGAGAATAGGTAGAAAAGGCAGTTTGTTCATTTTGGAGTGGATGGTTTCTAGAAAGTCGTTTGACAAAGAGTGTGTTTCTATGTCTGGGTATCCCAATGTGTTCGTGGATGAAGACATTAGAAAGAACATGCATCAATGGATGTGTTCTGTCTAGTAGAAAGCTTCCCAGCATTCATCCTTCCCAATTTATAGATGGACTTGGCTTGCCTTCTGGGTGGGCAACACCTACTGTCTTCCTAAGTTCCTGTTTTCTGCCTGAATTCTGGCCACTAACCATAATAGGCTCATGGTTATGTGTCCAAGATATGTACCACCTCCAAGCTCTGGGACATGGCCATGTACAGGATAGCTGAAGGGAATTGGAGCATCTCAGAAAACTCGGATATCAATGTGACCAGTAAAGTCTCTGTGGAGAAACCCTGCTTTGGGCCTTTTGCATACCTATTCTTCTGTTGCACTCAATAACAGGAAGGTCTTTGATTAGGCCACGCCTTTGTGAAGCCTGAAGAAAACAGTTTTCAAATGGAAATGAATGGGCATCACCTGGGGCTCTTTGCTTAATTGTTTGGAAAGGGATGTGTCTGAATTGGCCACTTGGCCCTGTGTGAGGCTGTGGCTTAGATACTTAGCACCTAATGGACCTAAAGAAACATCCCATGTGTGCACCCAAATCCAAAATGTCCAAAAAGTTTTCATTGTGGACTATGCCTCTCGCCTTCCTCTGTAAGGTTCCTGATCTCCATCAAGTGAGAATAGGGATCCTTTGCATCAAATGAGTACTTCAAAGCCCTGCAGAGTCTAGCCCATTGGTGCTTGTGATTACGCATGACTCCAGTTCACATAAAGAATCTAAATCCCACAGTCAGTAAGCCTCAAATTGGAACTGTGGAGCAGTATTAAAGGCAGGGCTCTATGATCATTCCGTGTTCAAAGGAAGGGTGTCCAGGAAACCCTGACTTGTGACAAATGAGGTGCGAGGGTGCTTATTTTGAACACTGTGTTGGTCTGTGCCCCTCATGGAAACCTCCAGCGAGAGGTTATTATTAGTGTCTATATGGAAGAAGATGAGTGCCATGTGGGAGTCTTTTGTTTTTAATTGTGGTCATTTGTGTGGCGGTTGGAAGAGATATCTGGTTCCTCCTGGGTTTGAACTCTGGTGTGATTTCCCTTAGAGACTGAGTTGTGGAACTGTTTTCAGAGAAGTATTGCCATGAACTGTGTTGGGATTTTAGAGGCCACACATGAGATTCGCCCTTGGAAACTGAGATCTATGCCCAGGGTGGCTTTCCACAGAGCACAAGTAATCTCAGCCAGGATATCACAAGATTTTATTATTAAAGACTTGGCAGCCATAGTTGAGAGTCAAAACACACATGGAGCTCACATTGTAGACCTCAATGAGCCTGGCTTCATCTGACCTTTTGGCCACACTTTGGGAAGCTTTGCCTGTGATAGTTCTCCATTTCTTTTCTTCAAATTAGTTTCCTCGCCATTTAATGGTTCCTGAATGATTGGAAACCCACAGTGCCTCCAACTTCATCCTTAAAAAATAGCTAGATAAATACCACCAACTTTTTGAAATTCCCTTGACCAGGTGGCACTGGAGAACCTTTGGATTCCTGTTGCTGATCATGAGTATACCAGACAGTGCCTTGATTGACTTGGTTTCATGAAAATGGTGTAGAACAGAGATGCCAGTAAGTTGGAGCCTGCTGAGTAGTTGGCCTAGAGCAGTGGTGGGGAGGTGTCTGATATAACATCTGTGGTGAGGCCATGTTTATCTGCCATTGGCTTCCAAATGGCTTGTGACTGACATTGTGCATCCAGCAGACCCTTGTATGTAAAAGCATCTTGTTATATGGAGAGGTTTCAGGGCAATGTTCAGAATCAGGTTGCTATGGTCAATGGGGCAAGCTCTGTGGGAAAGAAGCTTGCTTGGTGCATTCTCCTGCAGACCCTGACCCACCACATGTGACAGAATTCCCTCCAGCACTTTGTCCCAGTGGAACTCCTTGTATTCCAAGAAACAAATACCAAACTTCCAGTGCAGCAGCAAGAAACACCACAAAAAGTGGAGGATGAAAAAACGGCTTTACAATAAACACGAGGAGACACTTAGCGCGCAGTGGCTACAGTTTACCTACAAAGAGAAAATTCAGCACTGCTGCCTCATGTTCATTGGGAAATAAGAAACAATGTCCTCCAGGTCACATATATGCAGACCCAGTTATGATGGTCTAACTAGATCGGAAGCTAAATCTCCTGACAACAACATATATTTCAAGTGCCCAAACTCAGAGGCAGTTTCTCAAAAGTCTTTAGGCCAGCAGAGCTCCATCTTTGTGCAGTGTTTACCCTGTCCCTTACTTTTGGAAACTCCTATACCACCTCCAAGGATATGAACTCCTGAGCATACTCCATTCCAGATATGTATTCACAGATTTTTGTAACTCATCTCCTCTAATTGTGTCTTACTTTAAGCGAAGGTGATGTCAAGGCATTGTTCTGGATGAGAGTGGGAAGATTTTTTTGTAGCACATATTTGCATAAATATTGAATTTATTTTTCTATTTTCAATTCGAAATACTGAATCCCTGAAACTAACCCATAACCTACTAGACTCTGACTACTAATCCTAATATGATGGAGTAAAATAACCCACACAGAATAGAAATACAACCAGTTCAGAAGAGGCATGGTGTATAGTTGTACTTTCCTTTTGCATGATAAAGGGTTGGTGTTATAAATCTTGTCAATTTGTAGTTAAAATAGTCCTCTATGTGTTTTTAAAGTTAACAAATATGTGAATTCCTGTCTCCCTTTCTCTGTAGCCTATTCAGCACATGCATTTTCATATGCACATATAGAATACTACATGGTATCACACGTACATATTTGTGAGGTAACTGACTTTGCAAATACAAATTGTTAGAAGAAAACACTTCTTCTAAATGCTGTTGGAACTGAAAATTCAACCTATAGGTGAGCTTCCTAGTTGAACAACATAAATCCATATTTAGTAAAATCAATATTTTGGGATCTGTGGATGATATATATTTGATGGTGAATTTCGATTGGCATACATAATGCTACTTTGTAATGTCTGTATTTAGGTGTGTATGTGTGTGTGTGTGTGTGTGTGTGTATTATATATATATTATATATATATATATTTATATATATATATATTCACTCTGCTGATTATTCAAAATATAAAATATATGTGTCTTATTATACACTAACTAAATTCATTCATATTCATGTATTTGGATTTATAATCAACGTTTGAGAAGATTATTCTCAGAAATATTCATCCACCTGAAATACATGTTTGTTTCCTAGTACTGAAAACTAACTTCAGGGGATCATATTATGGCAGTGATGGGAGTTCATTACCCCCGTGTACCGCCTCACATTGCAGGAGAAGGACAAGTTAGAACGGCTAAAATCTATCTTGTTAGAAATTTCCAGGAAAATTGGTGTGCTCCAAAACCTACAGGAAGGATTTCCATTGCACAAGAACCAGCTATGGGGGCTCAAACGCCAGCGATTTGTCCTCACGGAGGGTCACGCTGCTTATTCAGCAAATCACCCCACGGCTAGTGTCTGCAATGCGCGCTGGGAAACGACGAGAGAGCAACGCAAAGATATAGCCCTGTGGATTATGCGGGCTCCTTCCAGCTGTGCAATCACTGTGCTCAGTGTTGAGTTGTGGGTTTGAAACGGGGGAAGGAAGCGGTCCAATTCGGTTTTCCACACCGGTGAGACCACAGAGGAAGATAGCGGTCACCATCTTGGAGAGCTGACGTCACCATCCCTGTTGTCGACTCATCACAGCTCATTCAGATACAGAATAGGTAATTTCAGGCTGCCATTCGCCTTCATCTTGCAGACAAATTACTCAGGGTCAGTGCTGAAGAACCCACGAAAATTGCTTCTTGGATCCTGCTCCTATCAGAACATACACCGAGCCCGGAGCGGCTGAATTCCGGGTCCCGGAACTGCTCTGGCCCAGGGCTAAAGAACCTGCAGAAACTGTTTCTTGGTCTGGGTCCTGCTGAATATTGTAAAGGTAAATGCCAACTGAGCCTTCATAGACAGTGGCAACAGGATTGAGACGGGGCTTGTGAGGGCCGGTCAGGACTCACTCATTGCTTTGGTCACCCGGCAAAGGGAAAGAAATGCTGCCATTCACATGGGATACCAACATGGCAGAGATCTGATGTGATCACAAAGCGGTGGAGGAGATAACTTCATCTATACCAGCGGCGAGAGAAATAGTTGGTCTCCTGGTAAAGAAAGTGAGTCACAAACATCCGAGTCTCTCTCACTTAGTCATCAAGCCAGAGGTGCAGAGCAGAGCTGCCACCTGTGCCTGGAACAGGCCCAGCGACCCACCGGCATGGTAGTCACGTCACCCCAATTGGAGTAGGGGCAGAGCACACCCATGCCTGCAAGGTAGGCAGACGTACGACCGACCGGCAGAACAGGCCCAGGGGCCAGTCAGAATGGTAGACAGAACACCCCAATTGGAGGAGCATCACAGCCGCCAACCGCACCTGCAATGGAGACTTTTCCACTATACAAGAGCAATATAAATATATAGGGGGAAAATTTAAAAAACACAACAGTTTCACCAAGCAGAAAGAAACGCAAGCTGTATGAAAAGACAAGAAAAGAAAGGACCACAAGCAATGCAGGTCAACTCAAATTTAGAAGAGGTAATAGATGCAGCATATGGAATGTCAGATAAAGAATTCAGGATATACATGCTTCATGTGATCTGGAATCTCAAGGAAGACATTAGACAGCAAAAATCAGACAATGAAAGATCACTTCGACAATGAATTACATAAAAAAATCCAAGTAGCAAAGATCAACTATATAGTGAGATAGAGGTTATAAAAAACAAACAAACTGAAATCTTAGAAATGCAGGAAGTAATGAACCATCTTAAAAACTCAATTGAGAACACTACCATTAGAGCAGAATACTTAGAAGATAGAACATCAGACAATGAAGACAAAGTATTTCAACTCAAAAAGAACATATACAGCTCAGCAAGACTGTTAAGAAACCATGAGCAAAAGTGCAAGAAACATGGGATAACATAAAGAGACCAAACATAAGAGTCATTGGGATACAGGAAAGTATAGAGGTCCAAACCAAAGGAGTGAGCAATCTATTCAATGAAATAATAGGAGAAAAATTCCTAGACTTGAAGAATGAGACAAAATCCCAAATCCTAAAAGTCTACAGGACGCCGAACGTGCAATATCATAAGAGATCCACACCTAGACACATAATAATGAAGATACCCAACATACAGAATAAGGAGAGAATTTTAAAAGCTACAAGAGAAAGGAAGCAGATTATAGTTAGTGGTAAACCAACCAGGATAACAGCTGATCTTTCAACACAGACTCTGAAAGCTAGAAGATCCTTTAATAACATATTTCAAACACTGAAAGAAAATGGGTTCCAACCAATAATCATGTATCCAGTGAAATTAAGCTTCAGATGGAAGATGAAATTAAAACCTTCCACAATAAACAAAAGTGAAAAGAATTTGCAGCTAGAAAACCATCTCTTCAAAACATCCTCGGCACAACATTACAGGAAGTGGAAATGGAAAATATCAATGAAAACCAACAGTGGAAGGTAGGACATTAAAGGGGGGAAAATAATCAAAGAGGAAATCAAACTATGTTTAGTAACATAAATAAACAAATATGGCTGGAAGAACAACCCATATCTAAATAATAACCAAAAATCTTAATGGCTTAAACTCACCAATTAAGAGACACAGGCTAGTAGAATGGATCACAAAACAAGAACCAACAAAATGGTGCCTACAGGAGACGCATTTTACAGGAAAAGACATACATAGACTCAAGGTGATACTTGGAAAAATCATATCACTCTTATGAACGTTGGAAACAAGCAGGAGTGTCCATACTCATATCAAATAAAATAGATTTCAAGCCAAAGTTAATCAAAAGGGATAAAGAAGGACACTACATACTACTCAAGAAAACCATACGCCAACAAGACGTAACAATCATAAATATATATGCCCCAAACAATGGTGCAGCTTTGTTCATCAAACAAACTCTTCTCAATTTCAAGAGTCTAATAGACCACAATACAGTAATCATGAGAGACATGAACACAACTCTCTCACCACTGGACAGATCTTCCAAACAAAAGTTGAATAAGAAAACTATAGAACTCAATAACACAATTAATAACCTAGACTTAATTGACATATATAGAATGTACAACCCATCATCAAGAAGTTACACTTTTTTCTCAGCAGAACATGGATCCTTCTCAAAAATACATCATATATTATGTCACAGGGCAACTCTTAGACAATAAAAAGGAGTAGAGATAATACCATGCATTTTATCTGATCATAATGGAATGAAACTAAAAATCAATGATATAAGAAGGAAGGAAAAATCATTCATCACTTGGAGAATGAACAATAGGTTTCTGAATGATCAATGGGTTATTGAAGACATCAAAGAGGAAATTAAAAAATTCTTAGAGGTAAATGAAAACACAGACACAATATATCGGAATCTATGAGACACATTGAAAGCAGTTCTAAGAGGAAAATTCATTGCTTGGAGTTCATTCCTTAGAAAAAGAAAAAACCAACAAATAAATGATCTCAAACGTCATCTCAAAATCTTAGAAAAACAAGAGCAAACAACAGCAAAAGAAGTAGAAGGCAAGAAATAATTAAAATCAGAGCAGAAATTAATGAAATCGAAACAAAAGAAACAATTGAAAAAATTGACAAAACAATACATTGGTTTTTTGAAAAAATAAATAAAATCGACAGACCCTTAGCCATGCTAACAAAGAGAAGAAGAGAGAGAACTCAAATTACTACCATATGAAATGAAAAAGGAAATATAACAAGAGACACTTCAGAAATACAGAAGAAAATCAGAAATTATTTTGAATCAATATACTCCAATAAAATAGAATATAGTGAAGGCATTGATAAATTTTTTAAGTCATATGATGTGCCCAGATTGAGTCAGGAGGATATAGACAACCTAAACAGTCTAATATCAATTGAGGAAATAGAAGAAACCATCAAAATACTACCAACTAAGAAAAGCCCAGGACCGGATGGGTAGAGAGCATAGTTTTAAAAAACCTTTAAAGAAAAACAAAAACCAATACTTTTCAAGCTATTTCAGGAAAAATGCAAAAATCCTCAAAAAAATTCTGGCGAATCAGACACAAAATCATATATATATATAAAAAAATGTGCACCATGATCAAGTAGGATTCATTCCTGGGATGCAAGGCTGGTACAATATACAGAAATCAATAAATGTTATTCATCACATCAATAGACTTAAAAATAAGAACCATATGATCATCTCGAGAGATGCGGAAAAAGCATTCGACAAGGTACAGCATCACTTTACGTTCAAAACTCTAGAAAAACTAGGGATAACAGGATCATACCTCAATATTGTAAAAGCAATCTATGCTAAGACTCAGGCTAGCATCATTCTGAATGGAGAACAATTGAAGGCATTCCCCCTAAAATCTGGAGGAAAACAATGATGCCCTCTCTAACCCCTTCTGTTCAACATAGTTCTCGAAACACTGGCCAGAGCAATTAGAAAGGCTAAAGAAATTAAAGGCATAAAAATAGGAAGAGAAGAACTCAAATTATCGCTATTTGCAAAAGACATGATTCTATACCTAGCAGACCCAAAAGGGTCTACAAAGAAATTATTAGAGGTAATAAATGAATTCAGCAAAGTGGCAGGATATTAAATCACCACGCATAAATCAAAGGCATTTTTGTATATCAGCGACAAATCCTCTGAAATGGAAATGAGGACAATCACTCCATTCACAATATCCTCAAAAAAATAAATAAAATACTTGGGAGTCAACCTAACAAAAGAGGTGAAAGACTTATACAATGAAAACTACAGAACCCTAAAGAGAGAAATAGAAGAAAATCTTAGAAGATGGAAAAATATACCCTGTTTATGGATAAGCATAACTAACATCATCAAAATGACAATATTACCAAAAGTTCTCTATAGGTTTAATGCAATGCCAATTAAAATCCCAAGGTCATTTCTTGTAGAAATAGATAAAACAATTATGAAATTCATATGGAAAAATAAAAGACCCAGAATAGCAAAAACAGCTCAAAGCAGGAAGTGTGAATCAGGCAGTATACCGATACCAGACCTCAAACTATACTACAGATCAATAGTAACAAAAATAGCATGGTACTGGTGCCAAAACAGGTGGGTGGACCAGTGGTACAGAATAGAGGACACAGAAACCAATCCACAAAACTACAACTATCTTATATTTGATAAAGGGGTTAAAAGCATGCAATGGAGGAAGGATAGCATCTTCAACAAATGGTGCTGGGAAAACTGGAATTCCATATGTAACAAAATGAAACTGAATCCCCTCCTCTCGCCATGTACAAGAGTTACCTCAAAATAGATCTAGGAGGTTGATATCAAATCAGAGACACTGCATCTGGTAGAAGAAAACTTTTGCCACAATCTACATACTGTGGGGTCGGGCTCCAAATTTCTCAATAGGACACCCATAGCACAAGAGTTAATCACTAGAATCAACAAATGGGACTTACGCAAACTAAATAGATTTTTCTCAGCAAAAGAAACAATAAGAGAGGTAAATAGGGAGCCTACATCCTTGGAACAAATCTTTACTCCTCACACTTCAGATAGAGCCCTAATATCAAGAGTATACAAAGAACTCAAAAAAATTAAACAATAAGAAAATGAATAACCCAATCAACAAATGGGCCAAAGACCTGAACAGACACTTCTCAGAGGAGGACATACAATCAATCAATAAGTACATGAAAAAATGCTCACCATCTCTAGCAGTCAGAGAAAAGCAAAACAAACCCACCCTAAGATACCATCTCACTGCAGTAAGATTGGCAGCCATTATGAAGTCAAACGACAACATGTGCTGTCGAGGATGTGGGGAAAAGGGCACACCTGTACATTGCTGGTGGGACTGCAAATTAGTGCAGCCAATTTGGAAAGCAGTATGGAGATTTCTTGGAAAGCTGGGAATGGAACCACCATTTGACCTATTCCCCTTCTCGGTCTATTCCCTAAACACCTAAAAAGAGCATGCTACAGAGATACTGATAAATCGATGTTCATAGCAGCACAATTCACAATGGCAAGACTGTGGAACCAACCTAGATTCCCTTCAATAGATGAATGGATTAAAAATGTGGCATTTATATAGAAGGGCTTTTGACTCACAAGGTGCAGCCAGCAGACCCTTATATGTAAAGGCAAATTGTTATATGGTTTGGTTTCAGGTAAATCTTCAGAATCAGGTTGCTATGGACACAGGGGCAAACTATGAGAGATAGAAGATTGGATGGTGCATTCTCCTGCAGACCCTGACCATACACACGTGACACAACTCTCTCCAGCACTGTGTCCCAGTTGAACTCCTTGTATTTCGTGATGCAAATACCAAACTCCCAGTGCAGCAGCAAGAAACCCACGAAAAGTGGAGGATGACCAAATGGCTTGACAGTTCAAACGGGGAGACACTTAGGTTCCAGTGTCCACAGTTTACTTAGGAAGAGAGAATTCAGCACTGTGGTCTCATGTTCATTGGAAAATAAGAAACCATGTCCTCCAGGTCACATAGATGCAGACCCATCTTTGAAGGTCTCACTACAAAGGAAGCTAAAGCTCCTTACAACAAAATATATTTCAAGTGCCCAACCTCAGAGAGACTTTCTCAAGAAGTCTTTAGGCCAGCAGAGCTCCATATGTGTGGACTGTTTAACCTTTCCCTTACTTTTGGAAACTCCTTTAACACCTCCAATTTTTTGAACTACTGAGCATATTTTATTCCACATATGAATTCACAGATTTTCTAACTCTTCTCCTCTAATTGTGTTTTACTAGGGTCGAAGGTAATGACAAGGCATTGTTCTTGATGAGAGTTGGAAGATTTTTGCGTAGCATATGTTTGCGTACACATTGGATTCATTTTCCTATTTTCCATTCAAAATACTGAATCCCTGACACTAACCCATACCCTACTAGACTTTGACGATTAATCCTAATATGGTGAAGAAAAATAACCCAAAGAGTATAGAAATACAAGCAGTTCAGAGGAGGCATGGTGTATACTAGGTATTGCCTTTTGCATGATAAAGGGTAGGTATTATAAAAATAGTCAATTTTTAATTGAAATAGTTCTACATGTATTTTTAAAGGTAACAAATATGTGACTTCCTGTCTCCTTTTCTCTGTAGCCTATTCAGCACATGTATTTTTATACGCACATATAGAATCCTACCTGGTATCACACATAATTTCTTTTGAGGATACTGACTTGGAAGATAAAAATTGTGAGAAGAGATCATTCCTCCTAAACGCTGTTGGAACTGAAAATTCAACCTATGTCAGCTTCCTAGTAGAACAACATTATACATGAATCCATGTTAAGCAAAATGAATATTTTTCGATATGTGGATTATATATATTTCATGATGAAATGCGATTGGCATATATATTGCTACTTTTTAATGTCTCTGTGTGTGTGTGTGACTCTCCAATTTTTTTAAATTTTAAATATATGTGTATTATATACACTCCCTAAATTCATTCATGTTCATGTATGTGGATTTCTAATCAACTTTTCAGAAGATTATTCTCAGAAATATTCCTCCACCTGGAATACATATTTGTTTCCCATTACTGAAATCTGACTTCAGTTAATGGTTCATACAAATCCTAACATTTCTACATTAACTGACCCAGTTTAACATCAATGCAAGTAGATTACTATGGGACAAGATGTCTATTTTGAACTTCATTTCTATTCAACACTGCTACATTACTATTTCTTCACGTTTAGCCCATCATAGCATATATATTTCATCCACAAGTTCACAAATTTAGAGGCATTTGGTTCACTTTAAATCCCTTCCTGCTTTAGAACACATGTATTCATCCAGGTTTCTTGACTGGAATTTTTTGAGACTTCTTTCCAAACACATTATTTTCGATTTCCATAATCCTTTTGAAGAAAATCTCACACACCCTTCATGATAAACCATAACCTAATATTACCATTAGATGTATAACTGGTTGGAATGAATGATTGTATATCAATATTAGATTTCCTGTATATTTTCAGATATCAATTAAATGAATTATTTAAAGTGGAACCAGTTATATTATTTATTCACAGTATGGTCTACTCATGCATTATCTCTATATTCACAGACACAGCGTACACCTCTTTGTACCCCCAATACTAATTTATACGTCTTCTCAATATTACTCCCGGAAATGGTTGAAGAAATACTCATGTCACCTGATCTACATATACATTTTATCACAGTAATATTCTGGACAAAACTGCAAAGGTCACACTTATGATTTTACAAAGCCTAAATGGAAAGTGAACACGGATTACTAAAAACATCCATGTCCATGTTGCCTAATGCTCTCAAATATCATTCTTTGGTGACTACATATTTGTTTCTTCCTAAGATTATATATTCAAACTCAATCCTGTTGAAAATGTCTAATCCTAACACTCACTTTGTACTTTGCCTAATTTCCTATTGTCTTCCTTGATATTTGCTTTCCTACATTTTTTCCCTAGTTCATCTTTGGGACTGACTCTTCACATGTGCTGACATTGGCATTCACTCTCTAATCGAAACCCTGTTGCTAAAGATTTTTTTTTTCCAAATTCTATACTCACACTTCTTCCGAAAACTACCGATTATCTTCCTAATCTTACCGACTATCCCTTTTGGAGTTGGTGTTCCCTTCTAAATTCAATCATCCAAGGTACAAAGTCTTATGACATTGTATATTGATTTATCCAAGAAAACTCTACTGAAGGTTATTCAATGCTAAGTATCCCAATCAAGGGCCCAATTCCCTTCTTGGCTTCAAATCTTACCTAGATTTCTGTTTTCATACATATATTTCACCTCTATGTTCTTATAAATATAGCAGATTCCCAATATCATTATTCATCCCTCAGAATAATTCCTAACCCAAATTGAACAAGTTATTAATGCAAACCATACACTGTTTCCTCAATCTAACTTTACAGAAGAGCGGGACAGAGTTGGTCTTACAATACAGGAATATAGGGGATCTTCCACCTGCTGAGAACCTCAAAGGTCCATGCAGATATGACCCCTGGAGAAGATGTAGGCAGATATGAAGGACCAAACAAGGCCTGTGTGGAGAGCTGTTCCTGGGTGCCTATGGTTGATATACCATTCTAACTTGTAAAAGTGTCACATGAAGTAGGGGTAGCCACCAGCACTTGTCCCCGTTGAACTCCTTGTATTTCGTTAAGCAAATACCAAACTCCCAGTGCAGCAGCAAGAAACACCACGAAAATGGAGGATGAACAAATGGCTTCACAGTCCACATGGGGAGACACTTTGCCCCCATTGGCCACAGATTACCTACAAACAGGGAATTCAGTACTGCTGCCATATGTTCATTATTAAATAAGATACCATGTCCTCCAGGTCACATAGATGCACACCCAGCTTTGATGGTCTCACTACAAAGAAGCTATAGCTCCGGACAACAATATAAATTTAAGTGCCCAACCTCAAAGCCAGTTTCTCAAGAAGTCTTTAGGCCAGCAGAGCTCCATGTTTGGGTTGTCTTTACAATGTCCCTTACTTTGTGAAACTCCTCCACCACATCCAAGGTTGTGAACTCCTGAGAATTTCCCATTCCAGATTGGATTTATTTTCCAATTTTCACTTCTATAGTAACTGACCTAGTTTTACATCAATGCAAGTAGATTCCTATGGAATATGATGTGTATTTTGAAGTTCATTTTTATTCAACACTGTTACATTACTATTTCTTCAGTTTATGCACATAATAGGATATATATTTATTCCACAAGTTAGGAAGTTTATAGGCATTTGTTTCACTTTCAATCACTTTCTGCTTCAGAACACATGTATTCCTCCATGTTTCTTGACTGGTCTTCTCATGAGACTTCTTTCCAAACACATTATTTTCTATTTCCGTAATCACTTTTGAAACAAAACTCACACACCCTTCATTATAAACCATAACTCTAAGATTACCATTAGATGTATAACTCTTTGGAATGAATGATTGTATATCAATATAAGATTTCCTATATATTTTCAGATATCAATTCAATCCATTATTTAAGTGGAACAAGTTATATTTTTTCCCAGTATGATCTATTTATGCATTATCTCTATATTCATAGACACAGCGTACACCTCTTTGTACCCCCAATACTAATTTATTCGTCTTCACAATATTGCTCCCGGAAATGGTGGAAGAAATACTCATTTCACCTGATCTACATATACATTTTATTACAGTAATATTCTGGACACCAAATGCAAAGGTCACACTTATTATTGTACCAAAGCCTAAATGGAAAGTGAGCATGGATTACTAAAAACATCCATGTCCACATTGCCTAATTCTCTCAAATGTCAATCCTATTCCTGACTACATATGTGTTTCTTCCTAAGATTATATATTCAACCTGAACCCTTTGAAAAAGTCTAATCCTATCACTTTATAGTTTGCCTGATTTTGTAATGTCTCTATTGATATCTGCTTTCCTACATATTTCCCAAGTTCATCATTGTGATTGACTCTTCAAATGTGCTGACAAACATATTCACTCTCTAACCAAAACCCTATTGCTAAAGAACTTTTGTTCCAAATACTATACTCACTCTTCTTCCTATACCTACCGACTATCTTCCTAATCCTACCGACTATCCCTGTTTGACTGGATGTTCTCTTGTACATTCAATCATCCAAGGTAGAAGATCCTATGCCATTGATTATAGATTTATTTTAGACATCTGTGCAGAAAGTAATTCAATGCTAATTATCCCAGTCAAGGTCCCAATGCCATTCTGGGCTTCGAATCTTACCTAGATTTCTGTTTTTATAATTATATTTCACCTCTATATTCTTTTAAATATTTTAGGTTCCAAATACCATCATTCATCCAGCAGAATGATTTCTAACCCAAATCAAACATGTTGTTAACCTTAACCATTCACTGTTCCATCAATCTAACTTTACGGAAGAGCAGGGATATAGTTGGTCTTAAAACACAGGAATGTATGAGATATTTCACCTGATGAAAACCTCAAAGGTACATGCATAAATGATCCCTGAAGAAAATGAAGGCAGCTATAAAGGACCTGAGAGAGCAAAAGTCATCTTCAATGGCAAACAACCTGGTCAGGATGAAGGGTTCTGTCTGAATCAGCCTCTCTCTTCTTAATGTAGAGAAAATGGACCAAACCCAGCCTGTGTGGGTAGCTGTTCCAGGGCGCCTATTATTGATATACCATTCTAACTTGTGAAAGTGTAACAGGAAGTAGGGGCAGCCTCCTTCTCATGTGACACTTGGAAGCCACTGGTAGGACAAAGTGATTGCCAAGGCAGTAACCTCATTGAGTTCCTGAAGGAAGTGACCTCACCTCACTTCCTTGGTGATTAAAATCTCTGAACTTGGGATTCATGAAGCCAGTCACCCATAGCCAGTCTCAGTCCCAGTCCCAGTGGTCACACTTGTTTGGATTTACCAAAGACAGAGTCAGTCTTTCTTGGTAACTACTGATGTGAGGATGGCCAAATGCCAGGAAAGCTCTGAAGAGGAACCGTTTCTGAGAAAGCAGGTAGTGGCTCACCTCTGGCTCCTGACACCTTCACAGAGTTAGCCAAGGAGACCAGATCTGACACAGGTCAGGCCATTTCAGGGGAATATAGTATGTCCACCAGTCAGAGGACACTCTGGATATTCACAGACCTACTTGAGTTAAGGAGGTGCCTTTGTGGGTGTGGGTGTGAGTTTGTGGTTTTGTCTAATGTTTTGAGAATAGGTAGGAAAGGCGGTTTGTTTGGATTGGAGTGGACTGTTTCTAGTAAGTCGTTTGACAAGGCGAGTGCTTCTATGTCTGTGTTTCCCACTCTGTCCGTGGTTGTAGACATTAGAAAAGACAATGCATCAAGGATGTGTCCTGTCTAGTAGAATGCTTCCCAGCATTCTTTCTGCCCGATTTAGGAATGGACTGTGGCTCGCCTTATGCATGGGAAACACCTACTAACTTTCTAAGTTCCTGTTTTCTTCCTGAATTCCGGCAAATCTCAAGAATAGGCCCATGGTTTTGAGTCCAAGATATGTACCACCTCCAAGCTCTGTGACATGGCCATGTACTTGATAGCTGTAGGGAATGGGAATATCTTAGAAAACTCAAATAACTGTGTGACCAGTAAACTCTCAGTGGAGAGACCCTGCTTTGGTTTATTTGCATACTTATGGTTATGTTGCCCTGAATGTCAAGAAGGTCTTTGCCTCAGGCCACCCCTTTGTGAAGCCTGAAGAAAACTGTTTTCAAATGGAAATAAATGGGCATAACATGTTGCTCTTTGCTTAATTGCTTTGTAAAGGGATGTGTCCGAATCAGCCTCTTGGGCCTCTGTGAGGTTGTGGCTTAGATTCTCAGCACATGATAGATCTAAAGATAGATTCCATGTGTGCAATCAAAACCAAAATGGCAAAAATTTAGTCATTGTGGATGAGTCTCTTGCATTCCTCTGTTAGGTTCTTTACCTCCATCAAGTGTGAATAGGAATCCTTTAGGTCAAATGAGTTCTTCAAAGCCCTGCAGAGGTGCTTGTGTTTTCTCAAGACTCCAAATCACATAAAGAATCTATACCTGAGAGTCAGTAGGCCTGAAATTGGAGAAGGAGAGCAGTATTAATGGCAGGCCTATTTGATCACTCCTGGTTCACAGGAAGGGTGTCCATGTCACCCTGACTTTAGGCAAATGAGGGGCAAGCAACATTATTTTGGACACTCTCTTGGGATGCATTCCACATGGTAACCTCCAGCCAGAGGTTATGATGAATGTCTATATTTAAGAAGATGAGGGCCATGTGGGTGTATTTTGGTTTTAATTGTGGTCATTCTTGCGGCAGTTGGAAGAGATGACTGGATCCACCTGGGCTTGAACTCTGGTGTCATTCCCCTTAGAGACTGAGTTCTGGAACACACATCAAGGAAGAATTGCCATAAATTGTGTGGGGATTTTAAGAGGCCACGCATGAGAGGAGCCTTTGGAAACTGAGATCTAGGCCGAGGGTGGCTTTCTCCACAGCACTGGGAATCTCAGCCAGGATTTTACATAATTGTGTTATTAAAGCTTTCTCAGCTATAGTTGAGAGCCAAAACTCAGAGGAACCTCATATTTTAGACCCTAATGGGCCTGGATTCCTGTGACCTTTCGCCACTCCTTGGGAACTTTGCCTGCATGCGTTCTCTCAGAGCTTTCATTGAAATGATCTTCCTCAACATTGAATAATTCCTGAATGAATTGAAATAAACAGTGCCTCCAACTTTATCCTTGAAAATTGGCTAGATAAATACCATGAAATTTTTAAAATTCCAATGACCAGGTGGCACTGAAGAACCTTTGGATGTCCTGTTGCTGATCATGAGTGTACCAGACAGTGCCTTGATTAACTGGTTTTCATGAATATGGTGTAGAACAGAGATGCCAGTAATTTGGAGCCTGTAGAATAGTGGGCCTAGAGCAGAGGTGATTAAGTGTGTGATAAAACATCTGTGGTGGGGTCATGTGGATCTGCCATTGTCTTCCAAATGGCTTGTGACTGACATGGTGCAGCCAGCAGAACATTGTATGTAAACGCATCATGTTATATGGAGAGGTTTAAGGGCAATGTTCAGAATCAGGTTGCTATGGTCACGGAGGCAACCTATGTGGTATACAAGCCCTGTTGGTGCATTCTCCTGCAGACCCTGACCCACCACATGTGACAGAACTCCCTCCAGCACTGTGGTCAAGTTTAACTCCTTGTATTTCATGAAACAAATACAAAACTCTGAGTGCAGCAGGAGACATTATAAAAAGTGGAGGATGATGAAATGGCTTCACAGTCCACATGGGGAGACACATAGACCCCAGTGGCCATAGTTTACCTACAAAGAGAGAATTCAGCACTGCTGCTTCATGTTAATTGGAAAATTATAAACCATGTGCTCAAGGTCACAGAGATGCATAAACAGCTTTGATGGTCTTACTAGAAAAAAAGCTAAAGCTCCTGAAAACAACATATATTTCAACTGTCCATCTTAGAGGCAGTTTCTGCAGAGTCTTTAGGCTGGCAAATCTTCATGTTTGTGGAGTATTTACATAGTCCCTTACTTTTGGAAACTCCTCTACCATCTCCAAGGTTGTGAAATCCGGAGCAGTTTTCATTTCAGGTATGAATTCAAAGATTTTCTAACTCCTCTAATTGTGTCTTACTTGGGGTGAAAATAATGTAAAGTTATTGTCCTAAATGAGACTGGGAAAATTTTTGTGTAACACTAATTTGCATACACATTGATCCATTTTCCAATTTTCCATTTGAAATACTGAATACCTGACAGTAACTCATACCCTACTATACTCTGACTACTAATCCTAATATGATGGAGAATAATACCCAAACAGAATGAAAATACAAGCAGTTCAGTGGAGACATGGTGTACAGTTGGACTTCCCTTTTGCATGATTAAGGGTAGGTGTTATAAATCTACTCAATTTTTAATTGAAATAGTCCTCCATGTGTTTTTAAAGTTCACAAATATGTTAATATGTCTCCCTTTCTCTGTAGCCTACTCAGCACATGTATTTTTATATGCACATAGAGAATCCTACCTGGTATCACACGTACATTTTCATGAGTTGGCTGAATTGGCAGATACAAATTGTGAGAAGAGATCAGTCCTCCTAAACCCTGTGGGAACTGAAAATTCAAACTATGTGTGAGCTTCCCAGTAGAACAATATTATACATAAATCCATGTTCAGTATAATAAATATTTTTGCATCTGTGGATGATGTATATTACATGATGAATTATGATTAGCATGTATTTATTGATACTTTTTAATGTATATTTGTGTTTATTTATATATATATATATATATATATATATCTCCAGATTTCTCAAAATATGAAATATATGTGTCTTATACACACTCTGTAAATTCATTCATGTTCATGTATATGGATTTATAATCAACTTTTCAGAAGATAATTCTCAGAAATATTCATCCACCTGAAATACATATTTGTTTCCCAGTACTGAAAACTAACTTCAATCAATGGTGTTTACAAATCCTAATATTTCTACAGTAACTGACCCAGTTTAACATCAATGCCAGTAGATTCCAATGGGACATGATGTCTATATTGACCTTCATTTTAATCCAACACTGGTACATTACTATTTCTTCAGTTTTTGCACATCATAGGATATGTATTTCATCCACAAGTTCACTTGTGGATGAAATATATAGGAATATATTTCACTTTCAAACATATAGGAATTTGTTTCACTTTCAAACACTTCTTGCTTCAGAACACATGTATTCCTCCATGTTACTTGATTCATCTTTTCATGGGACTTCTTTCCAAATACATTATTTTCAATTTCCATAATCAATTTCGAAGCTAAACTCACACACTCTTCATGATGAACCATAACATTAATATTAACATTAGATGTATAACTGGTTGGAATGAAAAATTGTATATCAATATAAGATTTCCTCTATATGTTCACGATTCAATTCAATCCATTATTTAAAGTTGGAACCAGTTATGTTTTTTATTCACAGTATTGTCTATTAATGCATTATCTCTATATTCATAGATACAGTGTACTCCTCTTTGTCCCTTCAATACTAATTTATACGTCTTCAAAATATTGCTCCCAGAAATGGTGGAAGAAATACTCATGTCACCTTATCTATATATAGATTTCATCACAGGAATATTCTGGACACAAAAAGCGAAGGTCACACTCATGATTGTATCAAAGCCTAAATGCCAAGGGAGCGTGGATTACTAAAAAGAACCATGTCCAGGTTGCCTAATGCTCTCAAATGTAAATCCAATTGGTGACTACATATTTGTTTCTTCCTAAGATTATATATTCAACCTCAAACATGTTGAAAATGTCTAATCCTATCACTCACTTCATACTTTTCCTGATTTCGTAATATCTTTATTGATACCTGCTTTCATACATATTTCCCCCAGTTCATCATTGTGACTGACACTTCACATATGCTGACATTTACATTCACTCTCTACCCGAAACCCTATTGCTAAAGAACTTTTGGTCCAAATCCTATACTCACTCTTCTTTCTAAACCTACTGACTATCTTCCTAATGCTACTGACTATAGTTTTTTGACTCGATGTTCTCTTCGACAATCAATTATCCAAGGTATAAGGTCCTATGACATTGTATATCAATTTATCTGAGACACATGTGCAGAACATAATTCAAACCTAAGTATCCCACTCAAGGGCCCAGTTCCCTTCTGGCTTCCAATCTTACCTAGATTTCTGTTTTTATACTTATATTTTACCTATATATTTTTGTAAATATCACAGGCTCCCAATACCATTATTCATCCGGCAGAAAGATTCCTAACGCAAATCAAACATGTTATTAACCCTAAACAAACACTTTTCCCTCAATCTAACTTTACAGAAGAGGAGGGACAGAGTTGGTCTTACAATACAGGAATGTAGGGGATCTTCCACCTGCTGAGGACATCAAAGGTATATGCAGAAATGATCCCCTGAGATGATGAAGGAAGCTATAAAGGACCTGAGAGAGCAAAAGACATCTTCCATGGCAAACTATCTGGTCAGGATGAAGGGATGTGTCTCAATCAGCCTCTACCTTCTTAATGTAGAGAAGATGGACCAAACCAGGCCTGTGTGGAGAGCTGTTCCCAGGTACCTATGGTTGGTATACCATTCTAACTGTGAAAGTGTGACAGGAAGTAGGGACAGCCTCCATCTCATGGGACTTTTAGATGTAACTTTTAGGACAAAGTGGTTGCAAAGTCAGTGACCTCATTCAGTTCCTGAAGGAAATGACCTCACCTCACTGCCTTGGTGATGGAACTCTCTGGACGTTTGATCCTGGAAGACAGGCACCAAGAGCCAGTCACAGTCCCAGTCCCAGTGGTCTCACTTGTTTTGATTTATCAAGAACAGAGTCAGTCTTTCTTAGTACCTACTGATGTGACGATGGCCAAATGACAGGAAAGCTCTGAAGAGGAGCTTTTCCTGGGAAATCAGGTAGTGGCTCACCCATGGCTCCTAACAACTTCAAAGTGTTGTCCAAGGAGACTAGATCTGATACAGGACAGGCCATTTTGGGGGAACATACAATGGCCCACCATTCCGAGGACACTCTGGATAGTCACAGACTTACTTGAGCAAAGGAGGTGCCTTTGAGTGTGTGTGTGTGGGTTTGTGGTTTTGTCTCATGTTCTGAGAATAGGAAGGAAAGGCTCTTTGTTTGGATTGGTGTGGACTGTTTCCAGTAAGTCGTTTGACAAGGCGAGTGCTTCTATGTCTGTGCATCCCACTCTGTCCGTGGTTGTAGACATTAGAAAAGAGAATGCATCAATGGATGTGTCCTGTCTAGTAGAAAGCTTCCAAACATTCATCCTGCCCAATTTACAAATGGACTGCAGCTTGTATTATTGAAGGGCAACATCTGCTCTCTTACTAAGTTTCTGTTTTCTTCCTGAATTCTGGAAACTCTCCAGAATAGCCTCATGGTTTTGTGTCCAAGATATGTACCACCTCCAAGCTCTGTGATATGGTGATGTACTGTATAGCTGAAGGGAATGGCGAGCATCTAAGAAAACTCAGATATCAGTGGGACCAGGAAAGTCTCAGTGGAGAAACCCTTCTTTCGGGCTTTTGCTTACCTGTTGTTCTGCTGCCCTGAATTTCAGGAAGGTTTTTACCTCAGGACACTCATTTGTGAATCCTGAAGAAAACAGTTTTCAAATGGAAATGAATGGGCATCACCTGTGGCTCTTTGCTTAATTTCATTGGAAATGGATGTTTCTGAAACAGCCTCTTGGCCCTGTGTGAGGCTGTGGTTAGATACTCAGCACCTTATACATCCCACGTGTTCATCCAAAACCAAAATTGCCAAAAGAGCAGTCCTTGTGGATGAAGTCTCTCCCTACCTCTGTAAGGTTCCTGACCTCTATCAAGTGAGAATAGGGTGCCTTTGGGTCAAATGAGTTCTTCAAAGCCCTTCAGAGGCTAGCCCATAGGTGATTCCAATGATTCCAATTCACATGAAGATTCTAAACCCCACAGTCAGTAGTCCTCAAATTGGAGAAGCAGAGCAGTATTAACGGCAGGCCTATTTGATCAGTCATGGTTCACAGAAAGGTGTTCAGGCCACCCCAACTTTAAGCAAATGAGGGGCAAGGGAGCTTATTTTGGACACTGTCTTGGGCTGTGACCCTCATGGAAACCTCCATCCAGAGGTTAAAATGAGTGTCTATATGGAAGAAGATGATGGCCATGTGGAAGTGTTCTGGTTTTAATTGTGGTTATTAGTGTGGTTGTTGAAATATATGACTGGCTCCACCTGGTCTTGAACTCTGGTGTGATTCCCCTTAGAGACTGAGTTCTGGAACTGATCTCAGAGAAGTATTGCCATGATTTTTGTTGGGATTTTAGAAGGCAATGCATGAGAGTCACCCTTGGAAACTGAGATCTGTGCCCAGGAAGGCTTTCCACAGAGCACAGGGAATCTCAGCCAGGTTATCACATAATTTTTTTCTGAAAGAATTAGCAGCCATAGTTGAGAGGCAAAACAGGCAAGGATTTTACATTGTAGACCTCAATGGGCCTGGCTTCATGTGACCATTTGGCAACACTTTGGGAAGCCTTGCCTGTGAGAGTTATCCAGAGTGTTCATTGAAATGGGCTTCCTCACCATTTAATGGTTACTGAATTAAATGAAACCCTCAGTGCCTACAACTTCATCCTTGAAAAATGGGCTTGATAAATACCATGAAATTTTTGAAATTCCCATTACCAGGTGGCACTGGAAAACCATTGGAGATCCTGTTGCTGATCATGAGTGTACCAGAAAGTGCCTTGATTGACTGGGTTTCACAAAAAAATTGTGTAGAACAGAGATGCCAGTAAGTTGGAACCTGCTGAGTAGTGGGCCTAAAGCAAAGGTGGGTAGGTGTGAGATAAAATATCTCTGGTGGATTCATGTGGATCAGCCGTTGGCTTTCAAATGGCTTGTGACTGACATGATGCAGCCAGCAGACCCTTATATGAAAAGGCATCTTGTTATATGGATAGGTTTCTGGGCAATGTTCAGAATCAGGTTGATATGGTCAAGGGGGCAAGCTATGTTGGACATAAGCCTGGTTGGTGCATTCTCCTGCAGACTCTGTCCCACCACACGTGACAGAACTCCCTCCAGCACTGTGTCCCAGTTGAACTCCTTGTATTTCATGACGCAAATACCAAACTCCCAGTGCAGCAGCAAGAATCACCACGAAAAGTAGAGTATGACCAAATGGCTTCACAGTCCACACGAAGAGACACTTATCCCCTAGTTGCCACAGTTTACCTACAAAGTGAGAATTCAGCACTGCTGCCTCATTTTCATTGGAAAATAAGATACCATGTCCTCCAGGTCACATAGATGTTGACCCAGTTTTGATGCTCTCACTACATAGGATGCTAAAGCTACTGACAACAACATACATTTCAAGTGTCCCAACTCAGAGGCAGTATCTCAAGAAGTCTTTAGGCCTGCAGAGCTCCATGTTTGTGGAGTGTTTACCTTGTCTTTTATTTTTGGAAAGTCATCTACCACCTCCAAGGTTGTGAACTCCTGAGCATATTCCATTCCGGGTATGTATTCACAGATTTTCTAACTCTTATCCTCTAATTGTGTATTTCTTCCAGCGAGGGTAATATCAAGGGATTGTTCTTAATGTGAGTGGGAAGATTTTTGTGTAGCACATATTTGCAAACACATTGGGTTTACTTTCCTATTTTCCATTCGAAATACTGAATCTCTGACACTAACCCATACCTTACTGGACTCTGATTACTAATCCTTATATGATGGAGAATAGTAACCCAAACAGAATACAAATACCAGCAATTCAGAGAAGGCATGATACGTAGTTGGACATCCCTTTTGGATTATATTGTGTAGGAGTTAAAATATATATTTAATGTTTATTGACATAGTTCTCCATGTGTTTTTAAAATTAACAAATATCTGAATTCCTCTCTCCCTTTTCTGTAGCCTATTAAGCACATGTATTTTTATATGCACAAATAGAATCCTACCTGGTATCACATGTACATTCTTCTGAGGTGGCTGACATGGCAGATAAAAATTGTGAGAAGAGATCACTCCTCCTAACCTCTGTTGGAACCGAAAATTTAACCTATGGTTGAGCTTCCTAGTTGACCAACATTATGCATAAATCCATTTTCAGTAAAATGTATATTTTTGGATAAGTGGATGTTATATATTTAATGATGAATTTCGATTGGCATATATATTGCTACTTTTTAATGTCTCTGTGTGTGTGTGTTTGTGTGTGTGTGTGTGTGTGTATATATATATATATATATATATATATATATATATATATATACATATATACTCTCCAGATTTTTCAAAATATGAAATATATGTGTCTTATTATACACTTCCTAAAATCATTTATATTCATGTATGAGGATTTATAATTAACTTTTCACAAGATTATTCTCAGAAATATTCATCCACCTGAAATACATATTTGTTTCCTAATACTGAAAACTAACTTCAGTGAATGGTGCATACAAATCATAATATTTTGACATTGCAAGAGGGCCGTGAATAGAGAGCATCATACCCATTGTACCGCGCCACTGCGCAGGTGACTAACGACTAAGAACGACAAAAAACTATCTTGTTAAGAACTTACAGCAAAATGGGGGTGCACTGAAACCTAGAAGAAGGATTTCTAGCACTGAGGTACGGTAAATGAGTCCCAAACATGAGCCAACTCTGCGACCGGAGATCCTGTCTGACTGATCTGCGTGACCCGTCCAGTGGCTACAGACAGCAGGGCACCACCGAGATGCGATCAATAATCACGGAGAAACGTTGATGCAGATTCTGTGGAATTCTGCCAGTAGAGTCCCCACTGAGCCCTGGGCTGAGTTCAGGGTTTCAGATGGGGAAGGAAGTGGTACAGTTCTAACCCCCACAATAGAAACTCCACAAAGGAAACCAACGGCCACCATCTTGGTGAGCTGAAGTAATGACAGCCACTCCCCTACAGATTGCAACAATAAAACAGGTGCTGTTACTCAGCTCATTTCCCATACTTCGGGGAATTTGCATCAAATCTCTCGTAGGCTTTCTGGGGGAGAGATTATCAGAGCGAGCCTGCATAAAGACAGGGGAAAACTAGAGGCACCTGACTTTCAACTCCCCCTCCCATCAGTGGTGAAAAAAACCTGTCTAGCCAGCGCTGAGAGAGGGGCAAGCGGAAAAAAAAAATCAAAACAATAGAGTGCTGGGGTTCCCAATAGCCAACTGTGCAATCAGAGATCCGGGCTGATTGAATCATGCAGCCAGGCCTGCTGTTACACATGGCGGGGCACCACCGAGAAGTGACCTGAAGCAGGGAGAAATGTTGCTGCGGATTCTGTGGAATCCTGCCGGCTGAGCTCCCACTGATCCCCGGGCTGAGTTTGGGAATTCAGACAGGGAAGAAAGTGGTATAGTTCTATCCCCCACAAAAGAAACTCCACCAAGGAAACCAGCGGCCACCATCTTTGAGATCTGAAGTAACCACCGCCCCTCTCCAATAGATTGCAACAATAAAACAGATGTGTGTTACTCAGCTCATCTCTCATACAGCGGGGAATTCGCATAAAATGTCTCCTAGGCTTTCCGGGGGAGGGTTAATCAGAGCAAGCCTGCATAAAGACGCAAGAAAAACTAGAGACACCTGACTTTCGACTCCCCCTACCATCAGTGGCAATAACGAAACGTGTATAGCCAGTGCTGGGGGAGGGGCAAGCAGAAAAAATCAAAACAATAGAGTGTCTGGGTTCCCAAAAGACACCCTCCACACCCAACAAACGGCAGGCACAGAGTACAGTTTGAACTGCCGAGAGGCATCACTCAGGGGAAATCTGGTCTAGAAAAAGAAACCAGGACAAGCAGGAGAAACCAAAGGACTAGAGGGGAGGCCCTTGTGACTGGGCGGCTGGAGACCGCAGGCCCGCACGTGACATTCCACCCACTGCCTGAGTGACTGGGGGGCTGAGGAATGCCCGCCCACCGGCAACCGAGCGTGAGACTGCGTGGCTAGAGATTGCCAACCCAACGGCGACCGCCCACCTGCTGCCCGCGTGACTGGGCGGCTGGAGACCGCCTGCCCGCTGGCGACCAACCGCGCAATTGGGCGGCTGGAGACCACCCGCCTGCCAGTGACCCAGAGCTGAAACAAACCAGAGACAGTCAAGTTCCACCCCCCAATTCGGACACCTCGGCAAGGAGCCTGGGGCCCGCCAAAGCAGAGAGGTGACATCACTGGAGCTCGGCCTTCGGAATTACTTCCAAGCGGAATCCACTTTAGCAGGCATAGTTTACCAACACAAAGGAGAGACAACAGAGATATACAACACCAAAACAAATCTAAAGAATAAAGCAGAAACACAGCAATCAAATAGAGCTGGAAAGTAACGTGAACATCATGAAAAAACAAGGGCAAAAAAGGAGTACAAACAATGCAAGACAACTTAATTCTACAGGAGGACCTTGAAGCATCAGAAACAGGGATAGGGAAAGAACTCAAGGCATACCGAACTCAGATGGAAAGGAATATTAGAGAAGACATGAGGCAGCAAGTCCAAGCAATAAAAGTATATTTTGAAAATGAATTAAACAAACAAATTCAATGGCAAAGAATGAGCATTACCAGGAGATAGAGATCTTAAAAAAAATATTAAACAGTAATCCTAGAAATGCAGGAAAATATAAACCAAATTAAAAACTCAAACGAGAATATTACAAATAGACTAGATCAAGTAGAAGTCAGAACATCAGATAATGAAGACAAAGTTTATCAACTTGAAAAGAATTGAATAAACACAGAAAAGATGCTTAAATCCCACCAGGAATTTATTCAAAAGATATGGGATGTCATAAAAAAACAAAAAAACAAATTTAAGAGTCATCAGGATAGAAGAAGGCATAGAGATTCAAACCAAAGGAATGGACAACATATTAAATGAAATAATTCTATAAAATTTCCCAGAGATGAATGATGGATTGGATTGCCAATTCCTGGAAGCCTACAGGACCCCAAACATTCAAAACCAAAATAGACCAACTCCAAGACATATAATTATGAAGATAGCCAACATACAGAACAAGGAGAGAATATTAAAAGCTACAAGAGAAAGGAGGCAGATTACATTCAGGGGTAAACCAATTAGATTAACAACTGATTTTTCATCACATTCGTTGAAAGTGAGAAGATCCTGGAACAATGTAATTCAAATGCTGAAAAAAAAAAAAAAGAATTCCAACCAAGAATACCATATAAAGCAAAGTTAAGCTTCAGATTTGACAATGAAATTAAAGTCTTTCACGATAAACAAAAGCTAAAACAATTCTCAGCCAGAAAACCAGCACTGCAAAGCATTTTGTGCAAAATACTACAAGAAGAAGAGTTAAAAAATAGTGCCCAAAACTAACAGTGGGAAGTATCTCAGTAAAGTGGGAGGAAAGTAACCAAAAAAGTAAAAACTATCCAAAAGTAAAAACTATTTATTTATAATAAATAAATAAACATGACTGGAAGTACAAATCATATTTCAATTGTAACCTTAAATGTTAATGGCCTAATTTCACCAATCAAGAGACATGTGCTAGTGACCTGGATCAAAAAAACAAATCCAACAATATTCTGCGTTCAGAAGACTCATATGATAGGAAAAGACATACACAGGCTGAAGGTAAAAGGTTGGGAAAAATCATAACACTCACACGGCCCTCGGAAGCAAGAAGGATTTGCCATACTCATATGGAATAAAATCAACTTCAAACCTAAGTTAATCAAAAGGGATAAAGAATGACACTATATTCTGTTAAAAGGAATCATCCACCAACAAGAAAAAACAATTATCAATTTGTATGCACCAAGCAATGGAGGTGCAACGTTCATAAAACAAACTCTCCTCAAGTTCAAGAGTCAAATAGACTACAACACAATAATTATGGGTGACTTCAACATACCACTCTCGGCATTAGAGAGATCCTCTAGACAAAAACTGAATAAAGAAACTATAGAACTCAACAGCACAATCAATAACCTAGACTTAACCGACATATATAGAATATATCATCCATCATCAAGTGGATACATGTTCTTCTCAGCAGCACATGGATACTACTCAGAGATACACCATATATTATGCGATAGGGCAATTCTTAGTAAATATAAAGGCATGGAAATTATACCGTGCACCATATATGATCATAATGGAATGAAACTGGAAATCAATGAGAAAAGAAAGAAGGAAAAATCCTACATCACATGGAAAATGAACAACATGCTACTGAATGATCAATGGGTTACAGAAGACATAAAGAAGGAGATAAAAAAATTCTTAGAGACAAATGACAATACAGACACAACATACCGGAATCTATGGGACACAATGAAAGCAGTTTTAAGAGGGAAATTCATTTCTTGGAGTTCTTTCCTCAAAAAAAGAAAAATACAACAAATAAATGAACTTAAACTACACCTCAAAAACCTAGAAAAGGAAGAGCAAAACAACAGCAAATGTAGTAGAAGACAAGAAATAATTAAATTTAGAGCAGAAATCAATGAAATTGAAACAAAAAAAAGTTGAAAAAATTGATAAAACTAAAAGTTGGTTCTTTGAAAAAATAAATAAGATCGACAGGCCCTTAGCCATGCTAAGGAAAAGAAGAAGAAAGAGAATTCAAATTACTAAAATATGGGATGAAAAAGGCAATATCACAACAGACACTACAGAAATACAGAAGATAATTAGAAAGTATTTTGAAACACTATATTCCAACAAAATAGAATATTGTGAAGATATTGATAAATTTCTTAAGTCATACGATCTGCCCAGATTGAGTCAGGAAGACACAAACAATTTAAACAGGCCAATAACAAAGGAAGAAATAGAAGAGGCAATCAAAAGACTACCAACCAAAAAAAAGCCCTGGACCGGATGGGTATACAGCGGATTTCTACAAAACCTTCAAAGAAGAATTAAAACCAATATTTTTTCAAGCTTTTTCAAGAAATAGAAAAAGAAGGAGCTCTTCCAAATTCATTCTATGAGGCCAACATCACCCTGATCCCGAAACCAGACAAAGACACTTCAAAGAAAGAATACTACAGACCAATATCTCTAATGAACTTGGATGCAAAAATTCTCAATAAAATCCTGACGAATCAAATACAAAAGCATATCAAAATAATTGTGCACCATCATCAAGAAGGATTCATCCCCGTGATGCAAGGATGGTTCAATATACGAAAATCAATAAATGCCATTCACCACATCAATAGAATTAAAGACAAGAACCATATGATCATCTCGATAGATGCAGAAAAAGCACTTGACAAAGTTCTGCATCCCTTTATGTTCAAAACTCTATAAATACTAGGGATAACAGGAACTTACCTCAAAATTATAAAAGCTATATATGCTAAACCTCAGGCTAGCATCATCCTAAATGGAGAAAAACTGAAGGCATTCCTTCTAAAATCTGGAA
Source organism: Callospermophilus lateralis (assembly GCF_048772815.1). NCBI lineage: Eukaryota > Metazoa > Chordata > Mammalia > Rodentia > Sciuridae > Callospermophilus > Callospermophilus lateralis. Next base: position 290,068 of record NW_027512805.1, read on the forward strand.
CAAGACAGGGATGCCCTTTATCACCACTTCTATTCAATTTAGTTTTGAAATACTAGCCAGAGCAATTAAACAGACCAAAGAAATTAAAGGCATAAAAATAGGAAAAGAAGAATTTAAAGTATCACTATTTGAAGATGACATGATAATATATTTAACAGACACAAAAAGGTCTACAAAGAAATGGCTAGAGTTAATAAATGAATTCAGAAATGTGGCAGGATATATAATTAACACGCATAAATCAAAGGCATTCCTGTATAACAGCAACAAAACTTCTGAAATGGAAATGAGGAAAACCACTCTATTCACAATATCCTCAAATAAAATAAGATACTTGGGAATCAACCTAACAAAAGAGGTGAAAGATTTATATAATGAAAACTACAGAACTCTAAAGAGAGAGATAGAAGAAGATCTCAGAAGATGGAAACATGTGCCCTGTTCATGAATAGGCAGATCTAACAACATAAAAATGGCAATATTACACAAAGTTCTCTACAGGTTTAATGCAATGCCAATCAAAATCCCAACGGCATTTCTTGTAGAAATAGATAAATCAATCATGAAATTCATATGGAAAAACAAAAGACCCAGAATAGCAAAAGCAACTCTAAGCAGGAAGTGTGAATCTGGAGGTATAACGATTCCAGAGTTCAAACTGTACTACAAAGCAATAGTAACAAAAACAGCATGGTACTGGTACCGAAATAAGCAGGTGGACCAGTGGTACAGAAGAGAGGACACAGAAACCAATCCACAAAATTACAACTTTCTTATATTTGATAAAGGGGCTAAAAGCATGCAATGGAGGAAGGGTAGCATCTTCAACAAATGGTGCTGGGAAAATTGGAAATCCATATGCAACAAAATGAAACTGAATTCCCTTCTCTCGCCATGCACAAAATTTAACTCAAAATGGATCAAGGATCTAGATATAAAATCAGAGACACTGCATTTCATAGAAGAAAAAGTTGGCTACGATCTACATACTGTGGTGTCGGGCTCCAAATTTCTTAATAGGACGCACATAGCCCAAGAGTTATTAACAAGAATAAAAAAATGAGACTTACTTAAACTAAAAAGTTTTCTTTCTCTGCCAGAGAAACAATAAGAGAGGTAAATAGAGAGCCTACATCCTGGGAACAAATTTTTACCCCTCACACTTCAGATAGAGCCCTAATATCCTGAATATACAAAGAATTCAAAAAAAAACTATCAATAAGATAACAAATAACCTAATCAACAAATGGCGCAAGGACCTGAAATGACACTTCACTGAGGAGGACATACAATCAATCAACAAGTACATGAAAAAATGCTCACCACATCTAGCAGTCAGAGAAATGCAAATCAAACCCACCCTAAGATACCATCTCACTCCAGTATGATTGGCAGCCATTATGAAGTCAAACAACAAGTGTTTACGAGGATGTGGGGAAAAGGGGACACTTGTACACTGCTGTTGGGACTGCAAATTGGTGAGGCCAACATGGAAAGCAGTATGGGAATTCCTGGGAAAGCTAGGAATGGATCCACCATTTGAACCAGCTATCGCCCTTCTCGGACTATTCCCTGAGGATCTTAAAAGAGTGTACTAAAGGGATACTGCCACATCAATGATCATAGTGGCACAATTCACAATAGCTAGACTGTGGAACCAACCTAGATGCAATTCAATAGATGAATGGATAAAGAAAATGTGGCATCTATACACGATGGATGCAGCACTAAAAAATGACAAAATCATAGAATTTGCAGGGAAATGGATGGCATTAAAGCAGATTATGCTAAGAGAAGCTAGCCAATCCTTAAAAAAAAATGGCAAATGTCTTCTTTGATAAAAAGAGAGTAACTAAGAATAGAACAGTGAGGAAGAGCATGAGGAAAAGATTAATATTAAACAAAGATGAGTGGGAGAGAGAAAGGGAGAGAGAAGGGAAAGCATATGGAAATGGTAGTAGACCCTCATTGTTACATAAAATTACATATAAGACGTTGTGAGGGGAAAGGCGGGAACAAGAGAGAGAAGTGAAGAATAGCAGATGAGGAAGAGAGGGAAGATAGGATGGGAGGGGAGGGGGGATAGTAGGGGATAATAAAGGTAGCAGAGGATAACAGTCACTAATATGACATTATGTAAAAATGTGAATGTGTAACTGATGTGATTCTGCAATTCGTATTTGGGGAAAATTGGGAGTTCATAACCCATTTGAGTCAAATGTATGAAAGATGATATATCATGAGCTTTGTAATGTTTTGAAAAACCAATAAAAATAAATAAACAAAGGTTTAAAATTGAGTGGGAAGAAATCAGCTAAAAAAGAGTTGAGATGCATTCATTTTGATAAGCAGAAAGTTTGTTTTGTGTAGTTGTAAATATCACAAATTTATTTTACCAGAAAACTGGCTTTTAAAAATGAACATATATTGAGGTTAAAGGATAATCCACCTACCTTCATGAAAAATTCATATCATTTCCTATATTTTTCATATTTCATTTTTTTCGTGAATATTTTGTCATGGACCAGGTCTAGTCTTAGGCTACCTCTTCTGACAAGTTCGTACAATGTGTTGGATTGTTCTTTTCATCTTTTATTTGATAGTTTCTAGCTGATAATGTGTATTTTTTATTATCTTTATTTGGAAATACATACCCAACTACATCTTTGCATTTTATGTTTTACTGGGGAAGAAACTCATCAAAAGCTCTTTATTATATGTATCTACAATCAAACATTTAGAGCATGCGAATATTCTTAATTTTGCATGAAAATATCTTTGTACCATTTTTCTTATAAAGATGTAGAATTATTAATACTGTCCCTACTGTAATAAGTAACTACTTACAAGAAGAATTAAACAATTGACTTTATATCAATCATGAATATGAAAATTAATAATATAAGTATTTGGCAATAAATATGCAATTGATAGAAATTAAAATCACAAGAAAGCCATTTAAAATGTCAGTGCATATGGTCCTTAAATAATAGGTTGTTAAATGAAATTTCTCTAATTCATAAGAGTTAATATGCCATATTACAGCTTAATGTAATATAAAAACTTAAATGATAAGTATTGATAAATAAGAATGATACCTGTTTACTTAAATATGTTTATTTGATTTTCACTGTAAGATGTTAATTCTGGAAGACTTGAAAATTAAGAAAGACTTGGTCTATATTATTTCTAACTGGCTAATCAAAGTACTTTTAAATATATATGTATATATATAACATATGTAATACATATGCATGAATATAGATACATATGTATAATAAATGTATTGTAATATATCTATAGGTTATTATAATTATTAAATTTTCTCAAGAAAAAATAATGACTATAAAAAACATTCTTAAATGTAAATTTCATAGCATATTACTGTTTGTAATGACATGAGAGAAAAACTCCTATGGAGGGAAAATGGAAAAGGAAGAGAGAGAAGGGGGAAAATGAGGAAGAAAGTGAGTAAAGAAGAGGGAGAGGAGTGTTTGATTATAAGATAAAAGTGGAGGGTCTGGGTGTCTGGCTCAGTGGAAACATGCTTGGCTACCATGTGTGAGGCACTGGGTTATATTCTCATCACAACATATAAATAAATAAAATGAGGTCGATCAACAACTGAAAAAATTAAAATAAAAGTAGAAATATTACCAAAATTTCAATTTTTTATGAATGCTAAATAAAAAAAATTGTTGCATAGCCTTATGTAATTTCTAGACTCCCAAAAATAGTCATTTAATGATAGATTACTAGTGCGATAACTAAAAATCCATTGCTCTTTCCTCGACATTCTGTGGCATGCTAGTGCTTAAATAAATTGTATTATAATACCAAAAAAATTCTAATATTTCTACAGTAACTGACCCAGTTTAACATAAATGCAAGAAGATTCCCATGGGATATAATTGTATTTTGACGTTCATTTTTATTCAACACTGGTACATTACTATTTCTCCAGTTTATGCACATCATAATATGTATATTTCATTCACAATTTAGCAAATTTATACGCATTTGTTTTACTTTCAATCACTTCCTGCTTCAGAACACATGTATTCCTCCACGTTTCTTGACTGCTCCTTTCATGAGACTTTTTCCAAAGACATTATTTTTGATTTCCATTATCATTTTTGAAGCAAAACTCACACACCCGTCATGATAAACCATAACCCTAATATTACCATTAGATGTAAAACTGGTGGGAATGAATGATTGTATATCGATATAAGATTTCTTGCATACTTTCAAATATCAATTCAATCCATTATTTAAAGTGGAACCAGTTATATTATTTAATCACAGTATGGTCTATTCATGCATTATCTCTATGTTGATAGACACAGGGTACACCTCTGTGTACCCCCAATAATAATTTGTATATCTTCAAAATTTTGCTCCCAGAAATGGTGGAAGAAATACTCATGTCAACTGATCTACATATACATTTTATCACAGTAATATTCTGGACACAAAATGCAAAGGTCACACTTAGGATTGTCCCAAAGCCTAAATGGAAAGTGAACATGGATTACTAAAAACATCCATGTCTTGGATGCCTAATTCTCTCAAATGTCAATCCTATTGGTGAGTACATATTTGTTTCTTCCCAAGATTATACATTCAACCTCAACCATGTTGAAAATGTCTAATCCTATCACTCACTTTATATTTTGTCTAATTTCCTAATGTCTCTATTGATATCTCTTTTCCTACATATTTTCCCCAGTTCATCATAGTGACTGATTCTTCACATGTGCTGACATTTACATTCACTCTTTATCCGAAACCCTATTGCTAAAGAACTTTTTGTCCAAATACTATACTCACTCTTTTTTCTAAACCTACCGACTATTTACCTAATCTTACAACTATCCTTTTTTGACTGGATGATCTCTTCAACAATCAATCATCCAAGGTACAAGGTCCTATACCATTGTATATTGATTTATCTGAGACATCTGTGCAGAACATACTTCAAAGCTAAGTATCCCAATCACGGGCCCAATGCCTTTCTGGTCTTCAAATCTTACCTAGATTTCAGTTTTCATAATTATATTTTACCTGTATATTCTTATATATATTGCAGGTTCCCAATACCATTATTCATCCAGCAGAATGATTCCTAACACAAATCGAACATGTTATTAATCCTAACTATACACTGTTCCCTCAATCCAACTTTACAGAAGAGCAGGGACAGAGTTGGTCTTACAATACAGGGGTGTAGGGGATCTTCCACCTGTTGACAACCTCAAATTTCCATGCAGATATGATCCCTGGAGAAGATGCAGGCAGCTATGAAAGGCCTGAGAGAGCAAAAGTCATCTTCCATGGCAAACAACTCGGTCAGGTTGAAAGCATGTGTCTGAATCATCCTCTCTTTTCTTAATGTAGGGAAGATTGACCAAACTAGGCCTGTGTGGAGAGCTGTTCCCAGGTGCCTATGGTTTCTATACCATTCGAACTTGTGAAAGTGTCACAGGAAGTAGGGGCATCCTCCATATTATGAGACCCTAGGAAGCAAATTTTAGGACAAAGTGGTTGCAAAGGCAGTGACCACATTCAGTTCCTGAAGGAAGTGACCTCACCTCACATCCTTGTTGATGGAACTCTCCGAATTTGGGTACCAGGAAGCCAGGAATCCAGACCCAGTCCAAGCTCCAGTCACAGTGGTCTCACTTGTTTGGATTTACCAAGGACAGAGTCAATCTTTTGTGGTACCTAGTGATGTGAGGATGGCCAAATTCCAGGAAAGTTCTGAAGACGGGCCCTTCCGGAGAAAGAAGGTAGAGGCTCACTGCTGTCTCCTGACCACTTCACAGAGTTGACCCAGGAGACCAGATCTGAGACAGGACTGGCCATTTCTGGGGAACATAGTATGGCCCTCCAGTCAGAGGACACTCTGGATAGTTTCAGACCTACTTGGGGGAAGGAGGTGACTTTGTGGGTGTTTGAGTGGGATTGTGGTTTTTTCTCATGTTCTGAGAATAGTTAGGAAAGGGGGTTTGTTTGGTTTGGAGTGAACTGTTTCTAGTTAGTCCTTTGACAAGGCGAGTGTTTCTATGTCTGTGTATCCCACTGTGTCCATGGTTGTAGACATTAGAAAAGAGAATGCCTCAATGGGTGTGTTCTGTCAAAGAGAAAACTTCTAAGCATTCATCCTGCCCATTTTATAAATGGACTGTGGCTTGCCTTATCATTGGGCAACACGTACTATTTTCTTACGTTCCTGTATCCTTCCTGGATTCTGGCCACTCTCCAAAATAGGCTCATGGTTTTGTGTACAAGATATGTACCACTTCCAAGCTCTGTGACATGGCCATGTACTGGATAGCTGAAGGGAATGGCAAGCATCTCAGAAAACTCTGATATCAGTGTGACCAGTAAAGTCTCAGTGGAGAAACCCTGCTTTGGGCCTTTTGATTACCTATTGTTATGTTGCCCTGAATATCAGGAATGTCTTTTCCTCAGGCTACTCCTTCCTGAAGCCTGAAGAAAACAGTTTTCACATGGAAATGAATGGGCATTGCCTTTGTGTTTTACAATAAAACCTTCACAGAGATTAGGCTCTACTTAACTTAAAAATACTTTTAAATTGTATCTAAGTGTAAAAAGTAACATGTAACTGTACATATCTTTATGATAACAAGTCCAATTATACAACACAAATGATACACATAAATCTCCAACATGTTTTATTTTAAGCCTAGAATTACCATGCAACCTTAGAACACCAGCATGATACAATGCTCTTTTGAAGCTTCTACCTTACACACTTGTATACCTGGAAGATATGAACACATTAACACCACAATTACATTGATGTTTTTGTATTAACCAAGTTTAGCTTTTTAAAGAAATAACCTGGCATAATTTTATAAAAACAGTATTGTTTAACCAACTGTTTAATTTTTTAAGATTACTTGCTCAAAACTTACACATATAACCAACTTACACAAACCTTTTTATTATTTACTTAAACCATTTTAATTACTTAATCATATAGACTCTCTTATCGAGAAACACATTTTCCCTCTATTAAATCTATATCTGGAAACTTTTAGTTTCTCTTTTCCATCTGTGAACCTCTTTCTGTTCACATTTTGAAACAATACTTATAAATTTCTGAATTTAAGCAGATTATTTTGTAGACATCAACATTTTATTAGGGCCTGTTTGTACACCTAGAAAACTTATAGGCCTAATTCTAAAGACATCTTTATTTTTATCTGTTTACCCAATTTGAATTGAACCATTTGAATCACGTGAATCCAAGATATTTATATCAATTTTTAAATATTTTATGAGCGCTCCTCATCTGTCAATTGTCATATCACTGCATGATATATGGACATACACACATACAGACATACCAACATACAACACGTAACACAAGTGTAACACATAACACAATAGTGAAGGCCTTGTAGCTTTTTCAGGTGAAATATCCATTGCAATGTTTAAAAACTCCACAGTTGATCAAAAATAGAACTGATCAGAAAACATTAACCCATCTGCAGGATCAAGATCATGAGCTCAAAAAATAAAAAATACAGAATCTAAGAAAAAGCAAGAGTGCCAAAAAAGATGACTGGCCAGTAATTAGTAAATACCATATAATGTACTTTTTGTTTGGATCTAGTTTGAGTTCAGGTAAAAAGACACTTTTACTCCTTTTTATCTGTCTCCTGCTGAGTGCTGCAGGCTTCTTTTATTTGCATATCAACTTAAGTCCTGGCTGAGGACTTGAAAACTGTAAAGGCTGGAGTTCTGAGCAGAAACCTCATGCCTAAGGCATTTTAGCTATAAGTCATAATTTCCAGGTTTGAATGTTGAAAATTATGATGCAAGTTTAAGATGTAATTCTCAAAATTTTATATCTTTATGTTTTTCTACACTAGAAAATCTTGAGTCCCTTAGCCTCACCACAAAAAACTGAAAATATGATCATTTTTTGATAATATTAAAGCCACCATCATAAGAAGTTTCTCTAGGATCATTAAGCCACTTTCTTTGTTCTGAAGTTTCTAAAGTAGTAGTAAGCTACATTAAATTTCTTGAAAAAAATTTTAAAAACAACCACAGACTACCATTTGTATCCCAAATTAAGCTTTAAAAATTTCCAAGACTGTTGCTAATTAATGTCATTTCACTAAGCCAGACCAACGTTTTAATTTAGCACGTTTTTAAAAAAATCTTACACATTGAAGGGAACAGATATCATATCATAATTTATTATCTTTGCCCAAGTTAATGCACTGGTATATCTAGTGAAATTTTCTCAGGCTATCTAGTTCAAAATTAAAACTCTTTAATTATTTTTTTATCTGAAGTATTTAAGTTTTCTAGCATCAGCTATCTTAAATCAAACTAAACTCTTGTTTAAACCCAACATTTATCTGTAAGATAGTGCAATGCTTTAGAAACCCATTCAGATACCAGATTGTTACAATTAAAAATATCATCTTTTAAATACAATTCCAGCCAAGATCATCCCCAAGAAACAATCTAAAATATCAACATATTACTGCATTCATGGTCCCTTTTGTTAAGTAAACAGAGGTGGAGCAATCCTTAAAGTGCAGGTAAGGAATAAGGGAGTTTCCCACAGCAAAATGGCTCTGGCACCTGCTGGGAGTCCCTTAGCCTCACCATTTACTTACAGGATTAGTCCTTCTGGTGGTTTGACCCCAGGCACCAGGCATATTCTATATCTCCCACCTTTTCAGTAGTCAGCTTCCAAAAAATTCATCCTCTGCTTGCAATTGTTTTGAGTGCTAGGCTTCCCCAAGAGGGCAGAGTGTGGTTCATTGAAAGTCCCCACTGGTGTGTCAAAATTTATGACTGAAGGTTTGGTTCCCATCCCCAAAGCCAATTAATAACAATTTAATAATGAGGATAGGGTTTTGAGAAAAGTTTAAGCGAGATATCAATGTTCTTAGACCCCAGGCATTTCCTTCTGCAGTGGGCGTGCTCAAGCCAACTATGGGAAGAAAAGAAATCACTGCTTCCCTAATCTCGCTTAACAAAGAGAAGAAAAGTTTATCAAATTTCTTTAAAACACAGCTAAGAGAGGTGTAAAAGGTGAGAACAGAAAAGCTGGTGGTTCTATTGACTTTTGGTCCCTCACAGAAGAAGCTTTAGGTTAAATTTTAGCTAAAGTTATTTCCACACATCTAAGGCAGGTTGGAACTCGGGACTCTGCATCGGTCCAAACAATGCCATCACATTTAACAGAAACACAGACAAAAAGACACACAAAGACCATCATGCAGCTCCCGTTTGTTCACAACCCCAAGATCAACAATCTTGTGACTCAGGGAGAATGGAGGGAAGAGGGGGAGGAGCAGAAGTTTTGAGTTATAGGATTATGGGCAAAGGGGTCAGATTGGAGGCAGCGACCAGGAAAGGCTTCAGGGACAGAGGCATGGAATGGCTTTGTCCCATAATGAGAGTTACTCAAACAGAGACAAGGACAAAACAAACGTAACACAAACACGGGCACACAGTTAACGTTTAACACGAGTTCAGAAGTAAAGATTAGAACCCAGTAACTGGCATAACCTGATGAGTTACACCACAAAGACAGACAGTGAATTCAACCTGAGAGAAAAAAGTAGCCAGCAAGACCTGATGGGTTTGCAACAGAGTCACTTAATGAGGGCTCATCTGTCCCTCCTCACCTAATGAGGGCACTTCCATATCTCCTCACCTAATGAGATCACATCTGTCCCTCCCCGAGTCCTTCAAGGTGTCCCTTGCAAGAACGTGGCCGGTGGCTTTAGGACACGTTTGTCCACCACTGCCAGGGGGAACTTACACGCTCTGCTGGCAGCCACTCTGCCAACCCAAACCGAAAACCGAAAAACCAAACCTGAACAAAAAGCTCTGAGCGATCTCAAGGAAAAATGGAAAGAGGCGCCTTTCTTACCCTCAGAGGGGTCCGTTGGGATCTCCTTGTTCGGTGCTGCACGATTCCCGGCCAACTCACCAAAATTAAGGGTTCAGCGAATGTCGGAGGAAGAGACCACCAAGAGACCGCGGATCATGCAACAGGAAAAAGCATTTATTGAGTTCCAATCCATCATGCTGGGGCTCCGTGCTCACTCAAGAAGGGAGAGCAGCCCAGAGCCACAAGCAGGAGTTGAGCAGTGCTTAAGTACACTTTTTGGGGAGGGCGGGACTTTACATACATCACAGTTTCTTTTAAAAAATCATCATACACCACGGGAAAATCAAACAACAATTCCAAAGATGATTAGTTCATTCTTTGGTGGGAACAGGTCTGGCAGGAGTGATAGGTCAGTTCTAAAGTGGGGTACACATTGAAACTGATTGGTTTAAGCCCTGTGATGCCTATGTGCCAGGCCACAAAGGGTACTAGGTTATTAAACAATCAGGCAGTCAGGGGAAAATTTACTGGGCAGTCCGGGAATTGTCCTACAAGCTACAGGAATTTCAGGTTTTGTGTATAGCATAGGAACGTAACAATACCTGGTCCTTTACATTTTAACTCAGACATTGCAGCTTAGAAACTTTGCAACACCCAGTCTTTTAAACTTTAAATTTTACACATTAATTTCAATTTCTTTTACACTTACAGATTACTTCTGGTTCACAACAAGGGTGTCAAAGCCACCCTGACTTTAGGCAAATGAGGGGCAAGGGAGCTTATTTTGGACACTGTTTTTGGCTGTGCCCCTCATGGCAACCTCCAGCCAGATGTTATGATGAGTGTCTTTATGGAAGAAGATGAGTGCCATGTAGGAGTCTTGTGGTTTTAATTGTGGTCATTTGTGTGGCGGTTGAAAGAGATGACTGGGTCCACATGGGCTTGAACTCTGCTGTGATTCCTCTTAGAGACTGAGTTCTGGAACTGACCTCAGAAAAGTATTGCCATGAATTGTGTTGGGAAAACAGGAGGCCACGCATGAGCATCGCCCTTGGAAACTGAGATATAGGCCCAAGATGGCTTTCCACAGAGCACTGAGAATCTCAGCCAGGATATCACATTATTTTTTTGTGAAAGACTTGGCAGCCATAGTTGAGAGTCAAAACACACATGAACCTCACATTCAAGACCTCAATGGGCCTGGCTTCATGTGACCTTTTGGCCACTCTTTGGGAAGCCTTGCCTTAAAGAGTTCTGCAGAGCTTTCATTGAAATCAGCTGCCTCGCCATGTAATGGTTCCTGAATGAATTGATACCCACAGTGCCTCCAACTTCATCCTTGAAAAATGGCTAGATAAATACCATGAATTTTTTTGAAATTTTCATGACCAGGTGGCCCTGGAGAACCTTTGGATGTTCTATTGCTGATCATGAGTGTACCAGACAGTGCCTTGATTGACTGGGTTTCATGAAAATGTTGTAGAACAGAGATGCTAGTGAGTTGGAGCCTCCTGAGTAGTGGGTGTAGAGCAGTGGACTATAGGTTTCTGAATAAATACCTGTGGTTTTACCACGTGGATCTGCCATTGGCTTCAAAAGACTTGTGACTGACATGGTGCAGGCCAAAGATCCTTATATGTATAGGCATCTTGTTATATTGAGAGGTTTGAGGGCAATGTTCAGAATCCGGTTGCTATAGTCAAGGTGGAAAGCTATGTGGGATAGACCCCTGTTTTGAACATTCTCCTGGAGACCCTGACCAACCACACGTGACAGAACTCCCTCCAGCACTGTGTCCTTGTTGAACTACTTGTATTTCATTAAGCCAATACCAAACTCCCAGTGCCACAGTAAGAAACACCACGAAAATGGAGGATGATGACCAAATGGTTTCACAGACCACAAGGGGAGACACTTAACTACCAGTGACCACAGTTTACCTACAAAGGGAGAATTCAGAACTCCTTCCTCATGTTCATTAGAAAATAAGGAACCATTTTCTCCAGGTCACATAGATGTAGATCCAGATTTGATGGTGTCACTACAAAAGAAGCTAAATCTTCTGACAACTACATACATTTCATGTGCCCAACCTCAGAGGAAGTTTCTCAAGAAGTCTTTAGGCCAGTAACCTCTCCCTTACTTTTGGAAACTGTTCTAACACATCGAATGTTGTGAACTCCTGAGCATTTTCAGTTCCACATATGTAATCACAGGTTTTCGAACTCCTCACCACTAATTGGGTCTCACTTGGAGTGAAGTTAATGTCAAGGAATTGTTCTGCATGAGAGTGGCAAGATTTTTGTGTAGCACATACTTGCATACACATTAGATTCATTTTCCTATTTTCCATTTTAAATACTGATCCCTGACACTAACACATACCCGACTAGAATCTGAAAACTAATCCTAATATGATGGATAAAAAGAAACCTAACCGAAAAGAAATACAGGCCTTCCATAGGAGGCATGGTGTATACTTTGATTTGCCTTCTGCTTAATCAAGGGTATGTGTTATAAATCTTGTCAAATTTTCTTTGTAATATTTCTCCATGAGATATATTTTTTTCTCAAAACATGAAACATATGTGTATTATTAAACACTCCCTAAATTCATTCATGTTCCTGTATGTGGATTTATTATCAACTTTTCACAAGATTATTCTCAGAAATATTCAACCACCTGAAATACATATTTCTTTCCTAGTACTGAAAACTAACTTCAATGAATGGTGCTTACAAATCCTAATATTTCTACAGTAACTGACCCAGTTTAACATCAATGCAAGTAGATTCCTATGGGACATGATGTGTAATTTGAAGTTCATTTTTATTCAACACTGGCACATTACTATTTCTTCAGTTTATGGAAATCATAGGATATATCTTACATCCACAAGTACACAAATTTATAGACATTTGGCTCAATTTCAATCACTTTCTCCTTGAGAACACATATATTACTCGAAGTTTCTTTATGGTCTATTCACTAGACTTCTTTCTAAACACATTATTTTCGATTCCATAATCATTTTTGAAGCAAAACTCACACTCTTCATGATAAACCGTAACCCTAATATTACCATTAGATATATAACTGGTTGGAATGAATGTATGTATATCAATATAAGATTTGCTATATATTTTCAGATATCAATTCAATCCATTATTTAAAGTTGGAAATAGTTATATAATTTATTCACAATATTGTCTATTCATGCATCATCTCTAGATTCATCAACACAGGTTACAACAATTTGTATCCTCAGTACTAATTTATAAGTTTTCAAAATTTTGCTCCCCAACATGGTGGAAGAAATACTCATGTCACCTGATGTACATATACATTTTATCACAGTAATATAATGGACAAGTATTGATAAATAAGAATGATACCCTTTTACTTAAATATGTTTATTTGATTTTCACTGTAAGATGTTAATTCTGGAAGACTTGAGAATTAAGAAAGATTTTGTCTATATTATTTCAAACAGGCTAATCAAAGTACTTTTAAAGATATATATATATATATAAAACATATGTAATACATATGCATGAATATAGATAATATGTATAATTAATGTATTGTAATATATCTATCAGGTGATTATAATTTTTAAATTTTCTCAAGAAAAAAGAATGACTATAAAAAACTGTCTTAAATGTAAATTTCATAGCATACTACTGTTTGTAATGACATGAGAGAAAAATACATATGGAGGGATAATGAAAAAGGAAGAGAAAGAAGGAAGAAAATGAGGAAGAAAGTGAGAAAAGAAGAGGGAGAGGAGTGTTTGATGATAAGATAAAAGTGGAGGGGCTGGGTTTGTGGCTCAGTGGTATCATGCTTGTCTACCATTTGTGAGGCACTGGGTTATATTCTCAGCACCAGATACAAATAAATAAAATGAAGGTCTATCACAAACTGAAAAAATAAAAAAATGAAAAACTAGAAATATTACCATAATTCCAAGGTTTTATGAATGTTAAATAAAAAAAAATGTTATATAGCCTTATGTAATTTCTACACTCCCCAAAGTAGTCATTTAATGTTAGATAATTAATGCTATAACTGAAAATCCATTGCTCTTCCCTCTACCTTCTGTGGCATGCTAATGCTAAAATAAATTGTATTATAACACCAAAAAAATTCTAATATTTCTACAGTAACTGACCCAGTTTAACATCAATGCAAGAATATTCCTATGGGATATAATGTGTATTTTGACGTTCATTTTTATTCAACACTGGTATATTACTATTTCTCCAGTTTATGCACATAATAGGATGCATATTTCATCCACAATTTAGATAATTTATAATTTTTTACTTTCAATCACTTCCTGCTACAGAACACATGTATTCCTCCATGTTTCTTGACTGCTCTTTTCATGAGACTTTTTTCCAAACACATTATTTTCGATTTCCATTATCACTTTTGAAGCAAAACTCACACACCCGTCATGATAAACCATAACCCTAATATTACCATTACATGTATAAGTGGTGGGAAAGAATGATGGTATATCAATATAAGATTTCTTACTTAGTTAAAGGTATCCATTCAATCCATTATTTAAAGTGGAACCAGTTATATTATTTGGTCACAGTATGGTCTATTCATGCATTACCTCTATATTGATAGACACAGGGTACACCTCTTTGTACACCCAATACTAATTTATACGTCTTCAAAATATTGCTCCCAGAAATGGTGGAAGAAATACTCATGTCAACTGATTCTACATATGCATGTTATCATAGTAATATTCAGGACACAAAATGCAAAAGTCACACATATGATTGTACAAAAGCCTAAAAGGGAACTGAACATGGATTACTAAAAACATCCATGTCCAGGTTGCCTAATGCTCTCAAATGTCAATCCTATTGGTGACTACATATTTGTTTCTTCCTAAGATTATATGTTCAATCTCAAAACTGTTGAAAATGTCTATTTTTTTTACTCACTTTATACTTTGCCTGATTTTGTAATGTCTCTATTGATATCTGCTTTCCTACATATTTTCCCCAGTTCAACATTGTGACTGACCCTTCAAATGTGCTGACATTGACATTCACTCTCTAACCGAAACCCTATTGATAATGAACTTTGGTCCAAATCCTATACTCACTCTTCTTCCAAAGCATACTGACTATCTTCCTGATTCTATCGACTATCCCTTTTTGAGTGGATGTTCTCTTCTACATTCAATCATCTAAGGTACAATGTCATATGCCATTGTTTATCGATTTATCTGAGATATGTATGCAGAACGTAATTCAATGCTATGTATCCCAATCAATTGCCCAATGCACTTCTGAGCTTCAAATCTTACTTAGATTTCTGTTTTTATACTTATATTTCACCTATATATCCATGTTAAGTAAAATGAATATTTTTGGATCTGTAGATGATATATATTTCATCATGAATTTTCTACTCACCTGATATACATATATATTTATCTCAGTAATATTCCAGACACAAAATACAAGGGTCACACTTATGATTGTACCAAAGCCTAAATTGAATGTGACCATGTATTACTAACATCATCCATGTCCTTGTTCCCTAACACTCTCAAATATCATTGCTATTGGTGACTACATATTTGTTTCTTCCTAACATTATATATTCAACCTCAACCCTGATAAAAATGTATTTTCCTATCACACACTTTGAACTTTGCCTGATTTCCTAATGTCTCTATTGATAAATGCTTTCCTACACCTTTTCTCCAGTTCATCATTGTGAATGACTCTTCACATGTGCTGACATTGACATTCACTCTCTCACTGAATCCCTATTGCTAAAGAACTTTTGGTTCAAATGCTTTACTCAGTCTTCTTTTGCAACCTACCAACTATCTTCCTTATCCTACCAACTATCCCAGTTTGAGTGGATGTTCTCTTCTATATTCAATGAAGCAATGTACAAGGTCCTATTACCATGATTATCTATTTAACTGAAACATCTGTGCAGAATGTAATTCAAAGCTATGTATACCAATCAAGTGCCCAATGACCTTCTGGGCTTCCAATCGTTCCTAGATTTCTGTTTTCATACTTATATTTCACCTCTATAGTCTTATAAATATCGCAGGTTCCCAATAACATTATTCATACAGCAGAACAATTCCTAACCCAAATCGAACATGTTATTAACCCTAACCATACACTGTTCCCTCAATCTAACTTTACAGAAGAGCAGGAAAAGAGTTGGTCTTACAATACAGGAATTTAGGGGATCTTCCACCTGCTGAGAACCTCAAACGTCCATGCAGAAATGATCCCTGTAGAAGATGTAGGCAGCTATGAAAGACCTGAGAGAGTAAGAGTCACCTTCCATGGCCAACGACCTGGTCAGGATGAAGGGATGTGTCTGAATCTGCCTCTCTCTTCTTAGTGAAGAGAAGATGGACCAAAACAGGCCAGTGTGGAGAGCTGTTCTGGAGTGCCTATGGATGATATACCATTCTAACTTGTGAAAGTGTCACAGGAACTAGGGGCAGCCTCCATCTAATGGGGCCTTTGGAAGCAACTATTAGGACAATGTGTTTGCCAAGGCAGTGACCTCATTCAGTTCCTGAAGGAAGTGACCTCACGTCATTTCCTTGGTGTTCGAAATCTCTGAACATGTGGTCCAGGAAGCCAGCACCCAGAGCCAGTCCCAGTCCCAGTCCCAGTGATCTCACTTGTTTGGATTTACCAAGGACAGAGTCAGTCTTTCATGGTACCTACTGATGTGAGGATGGCCAAATGCGAGTAAAGCTCTGAAGAGGGCCCTTTCCTGAGAAACCAGGTTGTGGCTCACCGCTGGCTCCTGTCAACATCACAGAGTTGGACAAGGAGAACAGATCTGAGACAGAACAGGCCATTTCATGGAAACATAGTATGGCCCACCAGTCAGAGGACACTCCGGATAGTCACAGACCTACTTGGGGGAAGGAGGTGCATTTGTGGGTGTGGATGTGGGTTTGTGGTTTTGTCTCATGTTCTGAGAATAGGTAAGACAGGCAGTTTGTTTGGTTTGGAGTTAATTGATTCTAGTAAGTCGTTTGAAAAGGCAAGTGTTTCTAGGTCTGTGTATCCCACTGTGACCGTGGTTGTAGACATTAGAAAAGAGAATGCTTCAATGGATGTGTCCTGTCTAGTAGAAAGCTTCCCCGGATTCATACTTCCCATTTATGAATGGACTGTGGCTTGCATTATCGATGGGATACCCCTAATATCTTCCTAAGTTCCTGTTTTCTTTCTGATTTCTGGCCACTTTCCAGAATAGGCTCATGGTTTTGTGTCCAAGATGTGTACAACCACCAAGCTCTGTGACATGGCCATGTACTGGATAGCTGAAGGGAATGGCAAGCATCTCAGAAAACTTAGATATCAGTGTGATCAGGAAAGTCTCAGTGGAGAAATACTGCTTTGGTACCTATTGTTCTGTTGCCCTCAATGTCAGGAAGCTTTTTGCCTCTGGCCACCCCTTTGGGAAGCCTAAAGAAAACAGTTTTCAAATGGAAATCAATGGGGATCACCTGTGACTCTTTGCTTAATTGCATTGGAAAGGGATATGTCTGAATCAGGCTCTAGGTCCTGTGTTAGGCTTTGGCTTAGATTCTCAGCACATGATGGATGTAAAGAAAATCCCATGTTTGCATCCAAAACTAAATTGGCCAAAAGAGCAGTCATTATGGAAGAAGTCTCTCGCCTTCCCCTGTAAGGTTCCTTACCTCCTTCAAGTGAGAATAGGAACCTTTGGATCAAATGAGTTATTCAAAGCCCTTTAGAGGCTATCCCATAGGTGCTTGGGTTTTCTCCAGAATCCAAATCACATAAAGAATCTATACCTGACAGTCAGTAGGCCTCAAAATGAAGAAGCAAAGCAATATTAACAGCACGCCTATTTGCTCACTCCTGGTTCCCCGGACGAATGTCCAGGCCACCCTGACTTTAGGCAAATGAGGGGCAATGGAGGTTATTTTGGACACTGTCTTGGGCTGTGCCCCTCATGGAAACCTCAAGCCAGAGGTAATGATGAGTGTCCATATGGAAGAAGATGAGGGCCATGTGGGAGTGTTTTGGTTTTAATTGTGGTCATGCGTGGGCGTTGGAAGGGATGACTGGGTCCACCTTGGCTTGAACTCTGTTGTGATTCCCCTTAGAGACTGAGTTGTGGACCTCACCTCAGAGAAGTATTGCCATGAATGGTGTTGGGATTTTAGGAGGATTCACATGAGAGTCACCCTTGGAAAATGAGATCTAGGCCCAGGGTGGCTGTTCACAGAGCACTGGGAATCTCAGCCAGGTTACCACATGATTTTATTCTGAAAGACTTGGCAGCCATATATGAGAGTCAAAACACACATGGATGTCACAATGTAGATCCTAATGGGCCTGGATTCATGTGATCATTTGGCCACTGTTTGGGAAGCCTTGCCTGTGAGACTTCTCCAGAGATTTCATTGAAATGAGCTTCCTAACCATGTAATAGTTCCAGAATGAAATGAAACACACAGTGCCTCCAACTTCAACCTTGAAAAATGGCTAGATAAATACCAAGAAATTTTGAAACTTCCCATGACCAGGTGGCACTGGAGAATCTTTGGATATCCTGTGGCTGATCATGAGATTACAAGACAGTGCTTTGATTGACTGGTTTTCATGAAAATGGTTCAGAACAGAGATACCAGGAAGTTGGAGCCTGCTGAGGAGTGGGCCTACAGCAGTGGTGGGCAGGTGTGTAATAAAACAACTGTGGTGGGGCCATGTGGATCTTCCATTGGCTTCCAAATGGCTTGTGACTGACATGGTGCAGCCAGCAGACCCTTGTATGTAAAGGCATCTTGTCATATGGACAGGATTCAGGGCAATGTTTAGAATCAGGTTGCTATGGTAAAGGGGAAAGTCATGTGGGATATAAGCCTGGTTGGTGCATTCTCCTGAAGACCCTGACCTAACAAAAGTGACTGAACTCACTCACGCACCGGGTAACTGTTGAATTCTTTGTATATCATGAAGCAAATACCAAAATCCCAGTGCAGCAGCAAGAAACACCACGAAAAGTGGAGGATGACCAAATGGCCTCACAGTCCACATGTGGATACACTTATCCCCCAGTTGCCACAGTTTACCTACAAAAGAGAATTCAGCACTGCTGCCACATATTCAGTGGAAAATAAGAAACCATGTCCTCCAGGTAACATAGATGCAGACACAGCTTTGATTGTCTCACTACAATGGAAGCTAAATCTCCCGACAACAACATATATTTCAAGTGCCCAAACTCAGAGTCAGTTTCTCAAGAAGGATTTAGGGAACCAGAGCTCCATGTTTGTGGACTGTTTTCCCTGTCCCTTACTTTTGAAATCTCCTCTACCGTCTTCAAGGTTGTGAACTCCTGAGCACATTCCATTCCAAATATTTATTCACAGATTTTCTAACTCTTCTCCTCTAATTGTGCCTTAGTCTCGGTGATTGTAATGTCAAGGCATCCCTTTCTCTGTAGCCTATTCAGCACATATATTTTTACATGCAATGATAGAATCTTACCTGATACCACACGTACATTCTTGTGAGGTGACTGACTTGGCAGATACAAATTGTAAGAGATCACTCCTCCTAAACGCTGTTGGAACTGAAAATTCAATCTATGAGTGAGCTTCCTTGTTGAACAACATTATACATAAATCTATATTCAATAAAATAAATATATTTGGATCTGTAGATGACATATATTTCATGGTGAATTTCAATTGGAATATATTATGCTATTTTTAATGTCTGTGTGTTTGTGTATGTATATATATATATACACACACTCTCCAGATTTTTCAAAATATGAAATATATATCTTGTTATACACTCCCTAAACTCATTCATATTCAAGTATGTATATTTATAATCAAAATTTCACAAGAGTATTCTCAAAATTATTCATTCACCTGAAATACATATTTGTTTCCTAGTACTGAAAACTATCTTCAGTGAATGGTGCATACAAATCCTAATATTTCCACAGTAACTGAACCAGTTTAACATCAATGCAAGTAGATTCCTATGGGACATGTTGTGCATTTTGACATTTATTTTATTCAACACTGGTACATTACTATTTCTTCAGTTTATGCTCATCATAGCAAATATATTTCATCCAAAACTTTGCAAATTTATAGGCATTTTGTTCACTTTCAATCACATTATTCTACAGAACACGTGTGTTCCTCCATGTTTTTGATGGGTCTTTTCATGAGACTTCTTTCCAAACACATTATTTTCGATTTCCATGATCACTTTTGAAGCAAAACTGAAAGACACTTCGTGATAAACCATAACCTTAATATTACCATTAGATGTATTGCTGGTTGGAATGAATGATGGTATATCGATATAAGATTTCTTATATATTTTCAGATATCAATTCAATCTATTATTTAAAGTGGGACCAGTTATATTATTTATTCACAGTGTGGTCTATTCATGCACTATCTCTATATTCATAGACACAGTGTATACCTCTTTGTACCACCAATACTAATTTATAGGACTTCAAAACATTGCTCCCAGAAATGCTGGAAGAAATACTCATGTCACACGATCTACATATACATTTTATCACAGTAATATTCTGGACACAAAATGCAAAGGTCACACTTATGATTGTACCAAAGCCTAAAAGGAAAGTGAACAGGGATTACTAAAAACATCCATGTCCACATTGACTAATACTCTCAAATGTCAATCCTATTGGTGACTACATATTTGTTTCTTCCTAAGATTATATAGTCAAACTCAACCCTGTTCAAAATGTCTAATCCTATCACTCACTTTATACTTTCCCTGATTTTGTAATGTCTCTGTTATTATCTGTTTTCTACATATTTTCCAAAGTTCATCGTTGTGACTGAATCTTCATATGTGCGACATTTACCTTCACCCTCTAACAGAAACCCTATTGCTAAAGAAGTTTTTTTTCCAAATCCTATACTCACTCTCCTTCCAAAACCTACCAACTATCTTCCTAATCTTACCTACTATACCATTTTGACTCGATGTTCTCTTCCACATTCAATCATCCAATGTACAAGGTCCTATGCCATTGTATATGGATTTATCTGAGACATCTGTGCAGAAAGTAAGTCAACACTAAGTATCCCAATGAAGGGCCCAATGCCCTTCAGGGCTTCAAATCTTAGATTTCTGTTTTCATACATATATTTCACCTACATATTCTTAT
Source organism: Callospermophilus lateralis (assembly GCF_048772815.1). Lineage (NCBI taxonomy): Eukaryota > Metazoa > Chordata > Mammalia > Rodentia > Sciuridae > Callospermophilus > Callospermophilus lateralis. The sequence goes on from NW_027512805.1 coordinate 311,202, forward strand.
AAATATTGTAGGTTCCCAATAACATTATTCATCGAGCAGAATAGTTCCTAACACAGATTGAACATGTTATTAACCCTAACCATACACTCTTCCCTCAATCTAACTTTACAGAAGAGCAGGGACAGAGTTGGTCTTACAAGACAGAAATTAAGGGATCTTTCACCTGCTGAGAACCTCAAAGGTCATTAAAGAAATGATCCCTGGAGAAGATGTAGGCAGCTATTAAGGACCTCAGAGAGCAAAAGTCATCTTCCATGGCAAACAACCTGGTCAGGATGAAGGGTTGTGTCGGAATCAGCCTCTCTCTTCTTAATGTAAAGAAGATGCAGCAAACCAGGCCTATGTGGAGAGCTGTTCCTGGGTGCCTATGGTTGTATACCATTCTAACTTGTGAAAATGTCAGAGTAAGTAGGTGCAGCCTCCATCTCACGGGACCCTTGGAAGCAACTGTTAGGACAAAGTGGTTGCCAAGGTAGGGACCTCATTCAGTTCCTGAAGGAAGTGACCTCACCTCACTTCCTTGGTGATGGCATTCTCTGAACTTGGGATCCAGGTAGCCAGGCATCCAGAGCCAGTCCCAGTCCCAGTCCCAGTGGTCAAAATTTTTCGGATTTACCAAAGACAGAGTCAGTCTTTCTTGGTACCTACTTATGTGAGGATGGCCAAATGCCAGGAAGGTCCGAAGAGGGGCCTTTCCTGAGAAAGCAGATAGTGGCTAACCACTGGCTCCTTACAGCTTCACAAAGTTTGCCACAGAGACTAGATCTGAGACAGGACAGCCCATTATGAGGGAATTTATTATGGCCCACTATCAAACGACACTCCATATTGTCACAGACGTACTTGGGGGTCTGTGTGGGTGTGGGTGTGGGTATTTGTGGTTTTGTCTCATGTTCTGAGAATAGGTAAGAAAGTCGGTTTGTTTGGTTTGGTGTGAACCGATTCTAGTAAGTCGTTTGACAAGGCTAGTCTTTCTATGTCTGTGTATCCCACTGTGTCCATGGTTGTAGACAATAGAAAAGAGAATGCATAAATACATGTGTCCTTTCTAGTAGAAATCTTCCCAGCATTCATTCTGCCCAATTTATGAATGGTCTGCGGCTTGCCTAATGGATGGGCAACACCTAATATCTTCTTAAGTTCCTGTTCTCTACCTGAATTATGGGCAATCTCCAGAATACGCTCATGGTATTGTGTCCAAGATATGTACCACCTCCACGCTCTGTGATACGGCCATGCACTAGAGAGCTGTAGGAAATGATGAGCATCTCAGAAAACTCAGATATCAGTGTGACCAGGAAAGTCTCAGTGGAGAAACCCCGCTTTGGGCCTTTTGCTTACATATCCTTCTGTTGCCCTGAATGTCAGGAAGGTCTTTGCCTCAGGCTATGCCTTTTTGAAGCTTGAAGAAAACAGTTTTCAAATGGAAATGTATGGACATTACCTGTGGCTCTTTCTTAATTGCTTTGGAAAGGGATGTGTCTGAATCAGCCTCTTGGCCCTGTGTGAGGCTGTGGCTTAGATTCTCAGCACCTGATGGATCTAAAGAAAAATCCCATGTGTGCATCCAAATCAAAAAGCCAAAAGAGCAGTAATTTTGGATGAAGTCTCTCACCTTCCTCTGTAAGGTTTCTGACTTCCATCATTGAGAATACAGATCCTTTGCGTCAAAAGAGTTCTTCAAAGCCCTGCAGACACTAGACCATAGGTTCTTGGGTTTTCTCATGACTCCAATTAACATAAAGAATCTAAACCCCACAGTCAGTAGGCCTCAAAATCGAGAATAAGAGCAATATTAACGGCAGGCCTCTTTGAACACTCCTGGTTCACAGGAAGGATGTCCCGGCCACACTGACTTTAGGCAAATGGAGGTAAGGGAGCTTATTTTGGACACTGTCTTGGGCTGTGCCCCTCATGGAAACCTCCAGCCAGAGGTTATGATGAGTGTCTATATGGAAGAAAATGAGGGCCATGTGGGAGTGTCTTGACTTTAATTGCGGTCATTTGTGTGGCGCTTGGAATAGATGACTGGGTCCACCTGGGCTTGAACACTGGTGTGATTCTCCTTAGAGACTGAGTTCTGGAACTTACCTCAAAGAAGTATTGCCTTGTATTGTGTTGGGATTTTAGGAGGCCACACATGAGAGTCGCCCTTGGAAAGTGAGATCTGGGCCCAGGTTGGCTTTCCACAGAGCACTGGGAATCTCGGGAAGGATATCACATGATTTTATTCTTAAAGACTTGGCAGCCATAGTTGCAAGTCAAAACACACATGGACCTCAAATTTTAGACCTCAGTAGGTCTGGCTTCATGGGACCTTTTGGCCTGTCTTTGGGAAGCCTTGCGTGTGATAGTTCTCCAGAGCTTTCATTGAAATGAGCTTCCTCTCCATTTAATCGTTCCTGAATGAATTGAAACCCACAGTGCCTCCAAGTTCACCCTTGAAAAATGGCTAGATAAACACCTTTAAATTTTTGACATTCCCATGACCAGGTGGCCATGGAGAACCTTTGGATGTCCTATTGATAACCATCAGTGTTCCAGACAGTGCCTTGATTGACTGGATTTCATGAAAATGGTGTAGAACAGAGATGCCAGTAATTTGGAGCCTGCTGAGTAGTCGGCCTAGAGCAGTGGTGTGCAGGTGTGTGTTAAAACATCTGTGGTCGGGTCATCTGCATCTGCCCTTCGCTTCCAAATGGTTTGTGACTGACATGCTACAAGCCACAGACCCTTGTATGTAAAGGCATCTTGTTATATGGAGAGGATTCAGGGCAATGTTTACAATCAGATTGCTATGGTCAAGGGGGCAAGCTATGTGGGATAGAAGCCTTGTTGGTGCATTCTCCTGCAGACCCTTACCCACCACACGTGACAGAACTCCCTCCATCACTGTGTCCCAGTTGAACTTCTTGTATTTCGTGAAGCAAATATCAAACTCCCAGTGCAGCTGCAAGAAACACCACAAAAATTGGAGGATGACCAATGGCTTAACATTCCACACTGGGAGACACTTAGCCACCAGTGGCCACAGTTTACCTACAAAGAGAGAATTCAGCACTGCTGCCTCATGTTCATTGGAAAATAAGAAACAATGTCCTCTAGGTCACATAGATTCTGACCCAGCTTTGATCGTCTCATTACAAAGGAAGCTAAAGCTCCTAAAAACAACCTCAGATGAAGTTTCTCAAGAAATCTTTAGGCCAGCAGAGCTCCATGTTTGTGGAGTTTTTACCCTGTCCCTTACTTTTGGAAACTCCTTTACCACCTCCAAGGTTGTGAACTCCTGAGCATTTTCTATTCCAGATGTGTATTCACAGATTTTCTAACTCTTCTCCTCTAATTGTGTCTTACTTGGGATGAAGGTAATGTCAAGGCATTGTTTTGAATACACATTGGATTCTTTTTCCAATTTTCCATTCGAAATACTGAATCCCTGACTGTCAGGGTAGAAGGAATTCACCTTAAAGAATAGCCTGACACTTACAAGAAACAGCCCCCATGGAGACATCCTGTCTGGGAGACATCCTGTAGCCAACTGTGTCCCTGAGACATCCTGTTGCCATCTGTCTTCCTGAAAAATCCTGAGTTTATCTCACCTTGTGAAGACATCCAGAAACTTCGGATAAGAGAGCTTTCCCATCTCCAGCATATAAACGCCCCTGTGTGAAAAATAAAAGTTTGCAGCTTGATCAGAACTCCTGTCATGCTGTCATCTCTCGTGTCTCTTGTCCCTTCATTCCTCCGCATCTAGGTTCGCTGCCCCTGTTGATGTGTCTTTCCAGCAGGGACTACTGGCACCCACTGACTGGGGCTCGAGCCTTTGACTCATTGGGAACCCCGTCCTCCTGGAAGACTTCATCAAGTGGAGCTTGCGATTGCCTCAGCAGACACCACCAAGAGACAGATCCAGGAGGAGAGTGGGGATGACGCACGGTGAGTGACCCACCATGGGACAAGCAGTTTCGCCACATGATTTGTTTTTGTCAGGCCTCAAGGAGTCCTTCAAGACATGGGGGTGCGTGTTAAGAAAAAGGACTTAAATTTTTTTTTTCTAATACATAGGAGAATTGTGTCCATGGTTTCACCTTGAAGTGACCATTGATGGTAAAAGATGGCTTAGAGTAAGAGACTGTTTAAAGCATTGTTATTAAACCTTTGGCCCAGAAAAAGTGCCAGTTCCCACATTTTCTTACTGGAACTTAATTAATGAAATTCTTAAAAGTTCACCCTTTGACAATGGTACCTTACAACTTGTCAGGATTGGAGAAGAGACTATGCAAAACACCTCTCGTCTCCCCAAGGCATGCCCATCAGTTAGTATAGACATTGACCCTTCTCAGTCTCCCCAGGACCCTGGGAACCTTCCTGGTCCCCCTCAAAATACCACCCTAATGAATAAGGCTCTAATGGTTACCAGACGCCTTTATCGAGTTTTAAATCCCAGAGACACATTGACCCCTGGGACAGAGGCTACCTTGGAGAAGGAAGCAGCAAGCTACCATTCAGAAGATGCACCACCCCTCAGGACCCTGCCACAGCCTATAGGACTTACACATCTACCTACCTCCTATATCCCTCCTGCCTTTTGTGCTCCAGCCCTTCAGGAGCAAAATGCCACCCAGATATTTTTTTCCCCACTTCCCTTGCCTAGCCTGGCTCCCTTGTGAGAGTCTCTCCAACATAGACGGGAACAGATCAAACTTTTAAAAGAATTAAGATCCCTTGACTCTGAGCTCTGTTCATTAGCCTTAGGCATGGAGTCAATGAAAGCTGGCCCACGGTGGTCTAATACAAAGGCTAAGCCACTCCATCAGCCTGTTCTCGCCTTCCCAGTCACCCGCAGTCAGATAGATATGCCTGCAAAGGCTGAGGTCAAAGACTTAGAGGAGGATCAAGAGGAGGAAGCGGGGGAAATGGATCAAGGAGATCAGGACTCAGAGGATGAAGAGTTCACCCCTAGGCAGGAAGGAACCCAGAGTGTCTACAAAAAATTAAGCCTGCGTTTTCTTGAAAAACATAAAAAGACTTGTGCTTACAATGGCCCCACTGTGCCCTACACGTTGACTTTATTAGAAAGCCACAGCGCACAATGGCTTACTCCCAATGATTGGAAATTTTTAGACCGAGCTACCCTCAGTGCCGGAGATTTCCTGTTATGGAATGCAGATTTCAAGGAGCACTGTCAGGAAACTGCTCAAAAAAAAATTAACTAAGGCCTCCTATAAATCCTGAACTTATGTTAAGCTAGTGGGCTATGAGCCATTTGACACTAAAACTAAATAGGCACGTTTCCCTGCTGGACTTTTGGCGCAGATTCAGATGGCTGGCTTACATGCTTGGAGATGCCTCCTTCAAACGGGCTCGGCTACCACTTCTTTGGCAAAAATTTGACAAGGACCCAACGACCCTTATAGAAACTTTGTTCCCCGGCTTAACCTAGCTGCAGATTGCTTGCTTGGACCAAGCGAAAGCGAAAGAACTTTTGTAAAACATCTTGCCTTTGAAAACGCCAACCCGGCATGTCAGGATGTTCTTCGACCACATAAGGAAAAAGGGAAACTTTCTGACTTTATTAGACTCTGTGCAGGGGTGGGTGCAGCCCATGCCATGGGTCTCACCCTACGTGCCCCCTTTACCAAGGCCTTTCACAATCCTGGCTCATGTACTTGCTTTACTTGTAAACAACCTGGCCATTTTGCACGCAAGTGTCCGAAAGGCAAACAAAGCCTAGGAATATCGTCTCCTCAAACTGGGGCTAAATCGCCCCCAGCTACCCTTTGTTCTAGATGTGGTAAATGTCATCACTGGGCCAGTAAGTGTAGATCTAAGACAAATGGCCTCAGACAGTCTATTTCTTCCTGCTTCTCAGGAAACTCCCTGTGGGGCCAGCCCCTGGCCACGACCTCCCCCAGGACAAAACCAGGGGCAATAAGGTTTGTTCCCTCCCAAACTCCAAACCTACCACAAAATTCTTCCCCACAATTGCCTCCCTCCAACTAGCCACCCTAGGCAGCGCAGGATTGGACCTCTGTGCTACCACCGATACAATATTAGACTCAATGCAAGGGCACCAGATAATACCCCCTAGAATTATGGGTCCCCCTTCATCTCATACGAGTGCCCTTATTCTTGGAAGAGCCTCTGCTACGTTAAATGGTGTTCAGGTCTTCCCTGGCATTAATGATAATGATTTCACTGGAGAAATAAAAATACTGGCAACAGCTATTAATGGAGTTCCAGCCATCCCAGCAGGAACAAGACTTGCACAATTAACATTCCTTCCCTTGGATTCAGGAGGCGCTTCCACTGCCCAAACCTACAACGGGGGACAGCCTCCCTCGGCTCCTCTGATGTATATTGGGTTCAGCCCATTTCTCACAATAGACCCACCCTTACCTTACTTATTGAAGGAAAGGAATTCCAAGGAATTCTAGATACTGGAGCTGATGCCACAATTATTTCTCACAAATACTGGCCATCAGGTTGGCCCATCACCCCATCCTTGAATGATCTAAAAGGGTTAAGAGTCAAAAAATTTCCATGTCAGTTCTAGGGCTTTTAGCTGGACTGATAAAGAGGGTAATAAGGTGACTGTCACTCTTTTCATTGTTCCTGACCTCCCTGTTAACCTATGGGGCCGAGATATTTTGAGTCAAATGGAAGTTATTCTTGCCAGTCCCAATTCCATGGTGACTCATCAAATGCTTTGTATGAATTTTGTCCCTGGTACAGGCCTTGTGAGACTGAGACAAAAACTGGTGGGGACTATAAAACAAATAAAAAAAACAAATACATATGGACTTGGGTATTCTGATTTTTAGTGTCGGTTCCTGACCCTCCTGTACCCCATGCAGCTAAAATTATTTTGGAGACTCAGATTCTTGTGTGGATGGATCAGTGGCCCCTTACCCCCCAGAAAAATTGGAGGCTGCCTCCATGTTAGTGCAGGAACAGCTGGCAGCCGGCCATGTAGAGCCCTCAACCTCACCATGGAATACTCCTATTGTTATCAAGAAAAAATCAGGCAAGTGGCGTCTTTTACAATATTTGTGTGCCATTAATAAAGTTATGTGCCTGATGGGAGCACTACTGCCTGGAATTTCCACACCAGTGGCTATTCCCAAAAACTATTGTAAAATGGTTATTGACTTAAAAGTTTGCTTTTTTACCATTCCTTTACATCCCGAGGATAGACCCTATTTTGCCTTTAGTCTCCCTTGCATTAATTTCCACGGCCCTATGCAGAGATTTCAATGGAAGGTTCTTCCCCAAGGTATGGCCAACAGCTCTAGTCTTTGCTAAAAATAAGCTGTTCAAGCAGTAGACCCTGTGAGAGAGTGATGACCACAATTTTATGTTTTACATAATATGGATGATTCTTTAATTGCTGCACCTAATTACCATGACCTTAATAATTGTTACTTGGACCTTTAGAAAACACTCACTACCTTGAGACTACAGATAGCTCCTGATAAGGTTTAAACACAGGACCCTTATACCTATTTGGGCCTTAAACTTCAAGATAATCAGATCCAAATTCCTAAAATACAACTACGTGTGGACCATCTTCACACCCTTAATGATTCTCAAAAATTACTGGGAGATATTCAATGGCTAAGAACATATTTAAAATTACCCACTTGTGTACTTTTGCCCCTTAATGATATTTTGAGAGGTGATTCCTACCCCTCTTCCCCTCAAAAGCTTACTCCCGAGGCATGACAGGCATTAAACCAAGTCACAGAAGCCATTGCCAAACAGTTTGTTACACAAATTTCTTATAACCTTCCTCTGGTTCTGGTTCTTTTACACGCTCCTCATATACCCTCAGAAAAATTTTGACAGGATATCCATATTTTAAAAATAAAGGCTTCTCCTTGCTTTGGGTCCATTTATCCACCACATCCTCCAAGTTTATTACCGTTTATCTTGCTCAGGTAGCTTCTATTATTATTAAAGGTCGTTTGCTTTCTCGACAACATTTTGGCAAAGACCCTGATAATATTTTAATTCCATATACTAATCACCAAACCCAATTTTTACTACAGAGAGGGGATGAATGGGGTATTGCCCAATCAGGCCATTTGGGAACAATTGATAACCATGTCCCCAATGACACCCTTTTACATTTTGTCCAGATACATCCATTCATTTTCCCAAAATTACTCAAAAGGCTCCCAGTCCTCAAGCCCTTACTGTCTTTACAGAGGGTTCCAGTAATGGCTGTGCGGTCTTTGTTGTAAATAACCAGCCTACCACCTTTGATACTGTCTATCATTAAGCACAGTTTGTGGAATTGTTTGCCATAACACAAGTTTTTATAACATTTTGTGATAATCCTGTTAATATTCATACAGACAGTGCCTACATTGCTCATTCTGTGCCCCTGCTGGAGATTTCACCCGCCATTAAAGCTTCTTCCAATGCGGCCTTTCTGTTTCACCAGCTTCAGCAGCTAATTCAGGCCAAACAACACCCATTTTTCTTAGGACACATCAGGGCACACTCTGATCTTTCCGGTCCTCTAACACAGGTAACGCTTAAGCTGATGCAGCAACTCCTACCATCTTTCCAATTTTTGGTGGCTCCATTCAAAAGGCCATGGAGCTAAACAATCTTCACCAACTAAATTCCCAGAGCCTTTGATTACTTTGTAAAATTACCAGGCAACAGGCACGAGAAATAGTAAAAGAATGCCCTGCTTGCGCTCTCTCTCTCCCGATTCAACACTTGGGAGTTAACCCCTGAGGATTACTGCCAAATCAGGTTTGGCAAATGGATGTTACTCATTTTCCTGAATTTGGATAAACCAAATATATACATGTTTCTATCGATACCTTCAGCAGCTTTATTTTTGCATCACCACATTCTAGAGAGGCTACCAAAGATGTCCTTTCTCATCTTGTTTCAGCCTTTTCCATAATGGGTAAACCAATACATATTAAAACAGATAATTGTCCTCCATATACCAGTGCCAATTTTAAACAGTTTTGTGCTACCTTGCAATTTTGTCATACTACTGGAATTCAATACAAACCTCAGGGCCGAGGCATTGTGGAACGTTCCAACTTACCTTAAAGACTTGGCTATCCCGCCTTAAGGATTCCGCCCTTGTATTTACCACTCACAGGCATTGCCTTAACCATGCATTATTTGCCCTTTTTTTTTCTTACCCTAGACAGTGAAGGCCTTTCGGCTGCAGACAGACACTGGCATCCCTTTTCCAATTCTGATCACCCACCTGTTATGTGGCGAAATCCCCTTACAAATAAATGGAAACGCCCAGATCCTGTCCTCATCTGGGAACGAGGCTAAGCTTGTGTTTTGGACCAAGAGCTAGCAGCCCCAAGATGGTTACCAGAACACCTGGTTAAACAGGTTAATGACTTACCTCAAACCGGGGACGGAGGCCCTCCCCATGAGTACAATTTTTCCTCTTTTTTGGATCCATCCAACAATCTGTGTGAGGATCCTGCTTAAGGAACTTATGCTGAACAGGTTTGTGCACGGAGGCCTTGGCCCTCCACCTTCCAACATCATGGAGTACCTTTTTGCCCCCCCGCCCCCGTGAATGCAAGGGAGGATCTTGGACTCAGGCTTCCACTAGTTGGACCCAGACTGCTGACTGCATGACTAAGGTGGCTTACCTCCGTGCCGAGGTTGACCATAAACTCAGAGGAGTTCATCAGCCTAAATGGGTATGTGTTAACAAGCCAAAGATTATTCCCCCTAGTACAAGTAAAGCTCTCCAAAATTGTTCTGCAACCCGTACGCATACCCAGGCGATGCATGTCTCTTGTTATGTGTCGGCCTCAATTTGTGTTAACAAGCAGGAAAAATGATTTTTTGAAGCCTCCCTAATTAAAACTCATGAAGCAGGGGGGGGCCACTATTCATTATACCCCCGTTCTCTTTGACCGAGGAGGAGAAGGCAAATACACCAAGCTACAGTCAGCTGGGTGCCAAGGCACTGTCGGAAAACCTTCCGACTGGCCCATTAAGGCCCCTACAGGGGTCTCTGATGGTAGAGGACCCACTTATTCTGTCAAGCATCCTCAGATAATCAAACTTTTGAAACCCCAAATCCCTGAGCTCACATATCATCCCTTAATGTAGCCGAAATCCCAGTTCCCAGGTTTAGATACCAATACATTAGATATTTTGCAAACTACCTTCTCCTTCCTTAGTAATTCCAACCCCACCCTTGCTGGTAATTGCTGGCTCTGCATGACAACAGGGGCAAGCATTCCTATGGCAGTTCCTATTAATTCTACTATGGACAATGATAATACATGCCAACCCGGATTTCCCTTTAAAAAATAGCCTATAGGCACTTTTACATTATCTTTTAGGTGCGATGCAGAATAATACCTATGATATGGATTTTGGAATTACTTCCTTTGGAAATTGCTCAACAGTACAAAATTATTCCTCACCCATCCCATCTCTTTGTCCCCCCAATGGCACAGTTGTTATGTGTGGAGGAAATGTGGCCTTCCCCAGGCTTCCAGCGAATTGGACCAGTGACTGTGTTCTTGCCTTATTACTCCCTGATATAACTATTGTCCCAGGAGACGAACCTCTAGCCTAGACACCTTAGTCAAAAGACAGAGGCGGGTGATACAGGCCTTACCACTTATTGCCAGCCTTGGAATAACAGCTGCTGTGGGCACAGGTACACTGGCTTTGGCACGGCTATACACCCTTACCATCGCATGTCTCAACAACTTAAAATGATGTACAAACTCTATCAGAAACCATTAAAGATTTGTAGGACCAAATAGACTTCCTGGCAAAAGTGTTCCTTCAAAACAGACGAGGCTTAGATTTGCTGACTGCTAACCAGGGAGATATTTGATTGGACTTAGGGGAACGATGCTGCTTTTATGCCAATAAATCAGTCATAGTATGCACTAAATTTAAGCAGCTTCAAGAAGATCTAGAAAAGAGATGAAGAGAACTATTTGAAAATCCCCTCTGGACTAAGCTTAATGGATTTCTACCCTACCTTCTTCCCCTATTAGGCCCTTTGTTGGGTTTACGTTTAATGGTGACCATAGGACCCTGCATTATAAACAGTGTGGTACAATTTATTAAAGAACACATTAATATTATGGCCTCTAAGCCCATACAGATCCACTATCATCATCTGGAGATGGAAGACCACGCTGTTAACTTTTAAAAGGATGTTCTACCCTTCTCACAGGCTTATTTCTTAAGTTTACATCCCCACAGATCTCTCTTTCTTACATAAAACTATAAGTAAAAGCTCTGACAAACCATCTTCTGCCCTTGCCATAAGGGTTCGTCTCCATGGGCCCTTCGGCTTGGGGGAAGACGCACCCATGGAGTGAGGACGTTAGGCCATAATATCGGAGGGTGCAGGAAGGACTGCAAAAGGATGGATCCACGGATCCCCAAACACAAGACCTCTGAGTGACACGCTCTGGTGCATGGCGGTTGGCATGCTTCCCCTTCAAGGCCATCTCCTCCAAAAACATGCCAAGGCCACCACGAAATCTGCTAGTAAAGATGCTTGCTCGGATCAGGAGATATTCTAAGGCCTCCTAGACAAACAGAGCTTCTAACCCCCCCTAAAAACATGGCCGGTAAGGTAGGTCAAATATCTTATATAAGAAAGGGGGAGATGTCATTGCTTAGAAGGAAGTTCTCCTTCAAAGAATAGCCTGACACTTACAAGAAACAGCCCCCTGGGAGACATCCTGCCTGGGAGATATCCCACAACCATCTATCTCCCTGAGACATCCTGTCGCCATCTGTCTTGCTGAAATATCCTGAGGTTATCTAACCCTGTGAAGACATCCAGCAACTGCCGATAAGAGAGTTTTCCCATCGGCAGCATATAAACACCCTGTGAGAACAATAAAAGTTTGCAGCTTGATCAGAACTCCTGTCTGGCTGTCATCTCTCCTGTCTCTTGTCCCTTCATTCCTCCCCAACTATGTTCGATGCCCACGTTGATGTGTCCTGCCGGCCGGGACCCCTGGCACTAACCCATATCCTACTAGACTATGACTACTAATACTAATATGATGGAGGAAAATAACCCAAATAGAATAGAAATACAAGCAGTTCAGAGGAGGCATGGTGTATAGTTGGAGTTGCCTTTTGCATGATATAGGGTAGGTGTTATAAATCTAGCTAATTTTTAATTGAAATAATTCTCCATGTGTTTTTAAAGTTAAAAAATATGTGAATACCTGGCTCCCTTTCTCTGTAGCCTATTCACCACATGTATTTTATATGCACATATAGAATCCTACATGGTATCACACGTATATTCTTGTGAGGTGGCTGACTTAGCAGATTCAAATTGTGAGAAAAGATCACTTCTCCTAAACGCTGTTGGAACTGAAAATTCAACGTATGGGGGAGCCTCCTAGTAGAAAAACATTATACATAAATCCATGTTAAGTAAAATAAATATTTTTGCATCAGTGGATGATATATATTTCATGAAGAATTTCGATTGGCATATATATTGCTACGTTTTATTGTCTGTGTTTGTGTTTTGTGTGTGTGTGTATATATATATATATACTCTCCAAATTTTTCAAAATATAAAATATATGTGTCCTATATACACTACCTAAATTCATTCATGTTCATGTATGTGGATTCATAATCAACTTTTCACAAGATTATTCTCAGAAATATACATCCACCTGAAATACATATTTGTTTTCTAGTTCTGAAAAGTAACTTCAGTGAATGGTGCATAAAATCCTAATATTTCTACAGTAGCTGACCCAGTTTAACATCAATGCAAATAGATTCCTATGGGACATGATGTGTATTTTGAAGTTCATTTTATTTAACACTGGTACATTACTATTTCTTCAGTTTATGCACACCATAGTTTATATATTTCATCCACAGGTTCACAAATTAATAGGCATTTGTTTCACTTTCAATCATTTCCTGCTTCAGAACACATGTATTCCTCCAGGTTTCTTGACTGTTCTTCTCATGAGACTTCTTTCCAAACACATTATTTTCGATTTCCATAAAAATTTGAAGCAAAACTCCCACACTCTTCATGATAAACCATAACCCTAAAATTACCATTAGATGTATAACTGGTTGGAATGAATGATTGTATATCAATATAAGATTTCCTGTATATTTTCAGATAACAATTCAATCCATTATTTAAAGTTGGAACCAGTTATATAATTTATGTTGAGTGTCTATATGGAAGAAGCTGAAGGCCATTTTAGAGGGTTTTGGTTTTAATTGTGGTCATTTGTTGGTGGTTGGAAGAGATGACTGGGTCCACCTGGGCTTGAACACTGGTGTGATTCCCCATAAGACTGAGTTCTGGAACCGAACTCAGAGAAGTATTGCCATGAAGTCATGTTGGGATTTTAGGAGGCCACGTATGAGAGTCGCCCTAGGAAACTGAGTTCTAGGCCCAGGATGGCTTCCCACATCGCCATCGGAATCTCATCCAGGATATTACATGATTTTATTTTTAAAGAGTTGGCAGCCATAATTAAGAGACAAAACACACATGGATCTCACATTGTAGACCTCAATGGGCCTGGCTTCATGTGACCTTTTGCCCCCTCTTTGGGAAGCCTTGCCTGTGAGAGTTCTCCAGAGGTTTCATTCAAATGAGCTTCCTCAAAATTTTACGGTTCCTGGATGAATGGGAAACTCACAGTGGCTCCAAATTCATCCTTGAAAAATGGCGAGATAAATACCATGAAATTTTGGACATTCCCTTGACCAGGTGGCACTGGAAAACATTTCCATGTCCTATTGCTGATCAGGAGTATACCAGACAGTGCCTTGATTGACTGGGTTTCATGAAAATGCTGTAGAACAGAGATGCCAGTAATTTGGAGCCTTCTGAGTAGTGAGCCTAGAGTAGTGGTTAGCAAGTGTGTGATAATACATCTGTGCTGTGGCCATGGAGATCTGCCATTGGCTTCCAAATGTCCTGTGACTGACATGGTGCAGCCAGCAGACAATTATATAAAAAGGCATCTTGGTATATGGAGACGTTTCTGGGCAATGTTCAGAATCAGGTTGCTATGGACAAGGGCGCAAGCTATGTGGGATAGAAGCCTGGTTGGTGCGTTCTCCAGCAGACACTGACCAACCACATGTGACAGAATGCCGTGCAGCACTGTGACCCATTTGAACTCCTTGTATTTTGTGAAGCCAATACCAAACTCCCATTGTAGCAGCAAGAAAGACCATTAAAAGTGGAGTATGACCAAAGGGCTTCACAGTCCACACGGGGAGAGGCTGAGCCCCAATGGCCATTGTTTACCTACAAAAAGAGAATTCATCACTGCTGCACCATGTTCATTGGAAAATAAGAACACATGTCCTTCAGGTCACATAGATGCATATCTAGCTTTGATGGTCTCACTACAAAGGAAGCTAAAGCTACTGACAACAACATATATTTCAAGTGCCCAGCCTCAGAGGCAGTTTCTCAAAATGTCTTTAGGCCAGGAAACCTCTATATTCATAGACACAGGGTACAACTTTTTGTACCCCCAATACTAATTTATACGTCTTCAAAATATTGCTCCCAGAAATGGTTACGAGAAATACTCATGTCACCTGATCTACATATACATTGTATCACAGTAATATTCTGAACACAAAATGCAAAGGTCACACTTATGATTGTACCAAAATCTAAATGGAAAGTGAACCTGCATTACTAAAATCATCCATGTCCACTTGCCTAATGCTCTCAAATGTCAATCCTATTGATGACTACATATTTCTTTTTTCCTAAGATTATATAATTAAAGTCAACCCTGTTGAATGTGTAATCCTATCACTAACTTTATGCTTTGCCTGATTTCATAATGTCTCTATTGATATCTGCTTTCCTACATGTTTTCTCCAGTTCATCATTGTGACTGACTCTTCACATGTGCTGATATTTACATTCACTCTCTATATGAAACCCTATTGCTAAAGGACTTTTTTTCCAAATCCAATATTCACTCTTCTTCCTAAACCTACCAACTATATTCCTAATCTTACTGACTATCCCGGTTTGAATGGATGTTCTTTTCTACATTCAATCATCCAAGTAAATGTCAGGTGAGCGTCGGAGGAAGAGACCACCCAGAATCTATCTCATGCAACAGCAAAGGGTTTATTGGGGGTCCAGCGTGCTGGTGCTCATACCTAACTTGAATAGAGCAGAGAGCGCTGAGAACAGCTTAAGCAGAGCTCATATACTTTCCTTGAAGAGGGCAGGGAGGGAATTTTATTAATGGATCAGGGCGAGTGGGCAGTTTGCACGCAACCGGGTGAGGGAGTGCATTCTGTAGTTTGGCCGTTGGGGACAGCACATTCTGGGAACAAGATTAGCAAACATTTCTCAAGATTTCAACAGTGTTTTGTTAAGCGTACAGAAAAACAGGAAGTGACAAGTGCCTATTTTATTAACCTTTCATTCCCCACTTCTTCTTCTGGTTACTTTTAGTCATAAAATTGATCATTGGGGGGTGTCACATTTTATGTCTGCTGGTGGGGTATTAACATAAGTTTAACTTGTCCAATTTGAGATTGGAGAAAAGAAATTACATGGTTGAGCAAACAGAGTTTATAGGTAGCAATAATATGAGGAATACACAATTTGAAAGGGTTACCAGTCTTTTCCAGTTTCCAGCCAGAGTCTCAACAGGCCGCAGGCTTGAGATGAGAGGTATGGATCCAGGAAATGATTCTGTCTACCTTTACCGCTGTAGGTGTTATAAGTAGCACCTGGTATGGTCCTTTCAAGCGGGGTTCCAGGGATGACACCTGATGTCGTCTTACATAGAAGAAGTATCTTACTTGATGTTGATTTGGAGTCCTCTCGTCCCCAGGTTGTTAGGCAGTGGCCATCTGTTTTCACAGGTATCCTGAGTTCTTTCAAGAGCTTTAAGTCTGTCAAGCAAGGGGGTGTGAAAGGGATCATTAGGTCTTAGAGTTGGAGTTAGGTCCCTTACTGGAGGAGGGGCACCATAGAAAATTTCATAGGGGGTGAGGTTACACAAAGAAACAGAGGGAGTATTTCTTGCATGAAACAGTTCATAAGGCAGTAGCATAGTCCAATATTTTATGCCGGTCACTAAGCTTAATTTCGTTATGGTCTCTTTAATGGTTCTATTCATTCATTCTGCCTGTCCTGAACTCAGGGGTCTATAAGCACAATGTAACTTTCAATAAATCCCCAAGGTCCTGGCTAACCCCTGACTTATGTGGGTTATGAACGCGGGTCCATTATCACACCCTATTACTTTAGGCAGGCCGTATCTTGGAAAAATATCTCCCAGGATCTTCTTCACCACAATTTGCATTGTTTCTTTTTTTTTCTTTTTTTCCTTTTCTTTTTTTTTTTTTTTTTTGTTGGGAAAGGCTTCAATCCATCTGAAAATGTATCTACAAAGACTAGGAGATTTTTAAGTCCATAACTTGCTGGCTTTATTTCAGTAAAGTACACTTCCCAGAATTGTCCTTGTCTGGTTCCTCATAGGTGCTTTCCTGCAGGAAGCTTGGAAGGATAAGAATTAACCAATTGATGGACCTGACAGGCTTTTGTTAACCATTCAGTTATTTCCTTTAACTGTGAGTCGGTTAGTGGAAAACTCTGTTCTTGATCCTTCAGAAATGAATGTAGTTTCTTTGAACTAAGGTGAGTGATTTGGTGTACATTATCTACTGAAATAGTTAGAGCTGTGAATATAGGAGTTTTTACTGAAGGATTTAGAAATTCAACTTGGGGGCCTTCAGGGTTAAATGTTATTTTGGCCTGGAGCTTGCTGAGCAGAACTCTGCCCATCAATGGGGCCGGGCATTCTGGAATTACTAGGAAGAAGTGATGGATTTTTTCTTTCCCCTTGTCCCAGGTCCTCTTAGTTGTCCAAGCCCGATATTTACTGCAATTAGCCCCTTGAATTAGAGACCTTTTATTTGATAGAGGACAAAATGGGGCCTTAATGGCTGAGTATATTGCCCCTGTATCCACTTCAATGTTTACTGGGGTGCCCTCCACTTCAAAAGTTAACCTGAGCTCGGGGAGGGGATCTGATCCCCAACTTTCTTAGTCATCCTCCAGAGTCAGAATGGCTGGCTGGCATGGCTGTCTCTTTCTAGGGCTCTCTTTGGTCCAGTGTCCTTTTTCTTTACAGTAGGCACATTGATCTGAGGCCAGGGGTGGCCTCTAGTTTGGGCCCAGGTATCCCTTCCTGTCTCCATGTTTCTTATTTCTGGCCTATTTATTGTTGTGACCAGGACCTTAGTCAATTCCTTAGTCTGTCTTTTGTTTCTTTAATCCTCCCTTTGCTTTTTTATCTTCTTCAGTTTCTCTCGTATAGTATACCTTTTTGACTTCGCTGACTAAATCTCTCAAAGTCATATCTTGTAATCCATCTAAGTGTTTTAAATTTCTTTAAATATCCAGGGCAGCTTGCCCAATAAAGGCCATCATGACAGATGTCTTTTGAGCCTCTGCCTGAGTATCAAAAGGAGTATATCTCCTATATGCCTCCATAATTCTCCCTAGAAACATAGAGGGAGATACGTCAGGCCCTTGAATAAACTCTATTACCTTGGCCAAATTAGTTGGTCGCCTAGCAGCCACTAAGATACCCGCTATTAGAGCCCGGAGATAAGTGAACAGATGCTCCCTACCTTCAAAGGTATTGGGGTCCCTGTTTCGTCGATTCTAGGGAAAGCCAGGTTGAATATGTTGGGAAGTTGTGTCAGTCACCCACCTGGTCTGAGGATATTATTTTCTAGCTTCCAGGAGGATTCTCTTTTGTTCCTCTGTCATGAAGAGAGTCCCTAGGTGTTGTTGGCAGTTATTCCAAGTAGGCTGGTGTGAAAACATCTATGAATCAACCACACCTGAGAGACGAGTGGGGTCTTCGGTAAAAGGGGGATTGTTATTTTTCCAGTTATATAGGTCTGAAGAGGAGAAAGGCCAATACTGGTAGGCTTGCATTTTTTCCCCATGACCATCATCAATCATTGGCACATAGGGACGGAGGGGGAGCATCACGGGAGTTCCAGGGTTTTCAATCATTCATTGCCGGTGAGTTCCTTTAGCCGGGCCAGGTTCCTCCAGGGGAGGAGGGGCTGTGTGTGCCACGGGGGAGTTTTCTGGAGGGTGCTGGGCTGGCTTAGCTTCCTCCAATGGCGGAGAGGATGAGTCAGCAGCAGGGGAATCACTTAGAGGGTGTTGGGGGTTGGGAGACCAGGGCAAGGGATAAGGAGAGGGATGAGAGTCCAGTAGAGTTAAATCTTGTGACTTAGGCAGAAAAGAGGGTGGAGGAGGAGGAGGAGCAGAGGGTTTGAGAGATCGTGGGGGAAAGATTAGGAGCGGGGGCAGGGGCAAAGAAAGGCTTCACCCATGGAGGAGATTTGCAGAGGTAATGCCGGGTTAAGATATATGGCTTTTGATCTGGATGGCTATGTGGCCCTTCCTGAAAGACAATATCTCTGACTTTTTAAATTACTGAGAAGTAGAAAAATTCTTCTAAGGGCCATCCGAATCCAATGGTGGACCATTCTGAGGCACAGAGAGTGTGCCAGGTCCAGCGGTTTACTGAAAAAGAAAGATTCTGAGCCCTTAAGCGGAATTTGGTCCAGTGATCAAGGGTCAGGGACAGAGGCATTGAAGTGCTCTTTCCCATAATGAAAAATGCACAAACAGTAAAAGCAACGACACATGACACAGACAAGACAAGACAATAAAGACAGGCAATGGACGTCCAACACTGAGACGAGGACTGAGTAGCCGGCAATACCTGATGGGCTGGCAATACCGAATCTGAAACAAAATATCACTGAGTTAAGGAGACTATTGTTCCTCGATTTTCAGAGTCCTCTGGGGTGTCCCTCAGGGTGGTTGCCTGTGGCTCTGTGACACATCTGTCAGCCACCGTGAGAGAGAGCTCACGCTCTTTATTGACAGCCATTTTGCCAAGACCTAACCTGAAACCTGACACCAGAAAGAGGCGCCTTACGAATCCCTAGAGGAGCCTGTTGGGGTCTCTCGTCCGCTGCTCCCAGAACTCGGTGGAACCTCCATATGTAAAGGTCGGACGAGTGTCAGGCGAAGAGACCTCCAAGAGACTGTCTCATGCAAAAGCAAAGGGTTTATTGGGGGTCCAGCATGCTGGGGCTCAGAGCTCACTTAAATATAGCAGAGAGTCCTGAGAACAGCTTAAACAGGGCTTATATACTTTCCTTGGGGAGGGCAGGGAGGGAAGTTAAGTATACAGAAAAACATGAAGAGACAACTACCTATTTTACTAACTTTTCACTAACGACTATACTTTGCCAGATTTCCTAATGTCTCTATTGATATCTATTTTCCTACATACTTTTCCCAGTTCATCTTTGTGACTGACTCTTCACATGTGCTGACATTTACATTTACTCTATACCCGAAAAGCTATAGCTAAAGAACTTTTGGTGCAAATTCTATACTCACTATCCTTTCTAAACTACCGACTATCTTCTTAATCTTACCGACTATCACTTTTTGACTGGATGTTATCTTTGACAATCAATCATCCAAGGCACAAGGTCCAATGCAATTGTATATCGATGTACCTGAGACATCTGTGCAGAAAATATATCAAAGCTAAGTATCACAATCAAGGTCCTAATACACTTCTGGGTTTTAAATCTTACCTAGATTTCTGTTTTCATACTTATATTTTACCTATATATTCTTGTAATTATCGCAGGTTATCAATACCATTTTTCATCCAGCTGAATGATTCCTAACCCAAATCAAACCTGTTATTAACCCTAACCATTCACTGTTGCCTCAATCTAACTTTACAGAAGAGCAGGGACAGAGATGGTCTTACAATACAAAAATGTAGGATTCATTCCAACTACTGAGAAACTCAAAGGTCCATGCAAAAATGATCCCTGCAGAAGTTGTAGTCAGCTATGTAGGAACTGAGAGAGCAAAAGTCATCTTCCATTGTAAAAAACCTGGTCAGGATGAAGGAATGTGTCTGAATCAGCCTCTGTCTTCTTAATTTAGAGAAGAAGGACCAAACCAGGCCTGTGTTGAGAGCTGTTCCCAGGTGCCTATGGTTGATATACCATTCTAAGTTGTGAAAGTGTCACAGGAAGTAGGGGCAGCCTCAATTTCATGGGACCCTTTGAAACAACTGTTAGGACAACGTGGTTGCCAAGGCAGTGACCTTATTCAATTCCTGAAGGAAGTGACCTCACCTAACATCCTTAGAGACAGAACTCTCTGAACTTGGGATCCAGGAAGCCAGTCACCCAAATCCACTCCCAGTCCCACTCCCAGGGGTCTCAATTTCTTGGATTTACCAAGGACAGATTTAGTCTTTCTTGGTACATACTGATGTGAGGATGGCCAAATGCAAGAAAGCTCTGAAAAGTCGCCTTTACTGAGAAAGCAGGTATTGGATCACCGCTGGCTCCTCAGTACTTCACAATGTTGACCAAAGAGACCAGATCTGAGACAGGACAGGCCATTTTGGGGGAAGAAAATATGGCCCACAATCAGAAAAACTCTGGATAGTCACAGACCTACTTTGGGGAAGGAGGTGCCTTTGTGGGTGTGGGTGTGAGTTTGTGGATTTGTCTCATGTTCTCAGAATAGGTAGGAAAGTCGGTATGTTTGGTTTGGTGTAGACTGTTTCGAGTAAGTCGTTTGACAAGGCGAGTGTTTCTATGTCTGTGTATCCCACGGTGTCCATGGTTGTAGACATTAGAAAAGAGAATGCATCAATTGATATGTCCTGTCTAGTTGAAAGCTTCCCAGCATTCATCCTGCCCAATTTATGAATGGATTTCAGCTTGCCTTATCGATGGGCAACACTTGCTATCTTTCAAAGTTTCTGCTTTCTTCCTGAATTCTGGCCACTCTCCAGAATAGGCTCATGGTTTTGTGTCCAATATATGTACCACTTCCAAGCCCTGTGACATCGTCATGTACTGGATAGCTGAAGGGAATGGCGAGCATCTCAGAAAACTCTGATACCAGTGTGATCAGGATAGTCTCAGTGGAGAAAACCTTTGGGCCTTTTAATTATCAATTGTTCTGCTGCCCTCAATGTCTGAAAGGTCTTTGCCTCAGGCCACCCCTTTTTGATGCCTGAAAAAAACTGTTTTCACATGGAAATGAATGGGCATCACCTGAAGCTTTTTGCTTAATTCCATTGGAAAGGATGTGTCTGAATCAGCCTTTTGGCCCTGTGTGAGGCTTAGGCTTAGATTCTCAGCACCTGATGGATCTAAAGAAAGATTCCATGTGTGCATCCAAAACCAAAATAGCCAAAAGAGCAGTCATTCTGTATGAAGTTTCTCCCCTTCCTTTGTGAGGTTCCAGACCTACATCAAGTTAGAATAGGAATGCTTTGGGTCAAATAATTTCTTCAAAGCCCTGCAGAGGCTAGCCCATAGGTGCTTGGGTTTCCTCATGTCTCCAATTCAGACAAAGAATCTAAACCCCACAGTAGTCCTCAAATTGGAGAAGCAGAGAAGTATTAACAGCAGGCCTATGTGATCACACCAGGTTCACAGGAAGGGTGTCCAAGCCACCCTGATTTTAGGCAAATTAGAGGCAAGGGAGATTATTTTGGAGACTTTCATGGTCTGCGCCCCTCATCGAAACATCCAACCAGAGGTTATGAAGAGTGTTTATATGAAATATCATGAGGACCATGTGGGAGTGTGTTGGTTTTAATTGTGGTCATTTGTGTGGTGGTTGGAAGAGATGACTGGGTCCACCTTGACATGATCTCTGGTGTGATTCCCCTAAGAGACTGAGTTCTGGAACTGACCTCAGAGAAGTATTGCCATGAATTGTGTTGGGATGTTAAGAGACTATGCATGAGAGTCGCCCTTGGAAACTGAGATGTATGCCCAGGTTGTATTTCCACAAAGCACTGGGAATCACAGCCAAGATATCACATGATTTTATTCTGAAAGACTTGGCAGCCATAGTTGAGAGTCAAAACACACATGGACCTTACATTGTAGACATCAATGGGCCTGGATTCACGTGACCATTTAGCCACTCTTTGGGAAGCCTTGCCTGTGAGAATTCTCCATTGTCTTTTATTGACATGAGCTTCCTCAAAATTTATTGGTTCTGGATTGATTTGAAACGCACAGTGCATCCAACTTCATCTTTCAAAAATGGCTAGATAAATACCAAGAAATTTTTGAAATTCCCATGACCAGGTGGCACTGGAGAACCTTTGGATGTCCTGTTGCTGATCATGAGTATACCAGACAGTGCCTTGATTGACTGGGTTTCATGAAAATGGTGTAGAACAGAGATGCCAATAAATTGGAGGCTGCTGAGTACTGGGCCTAGAGCAGTAGTGGGCAGGTGTGTGATAAAACATTTGTGGTGGGGCCATGTTGATCTGCCATTAGCTTCCAAGTGTCTTGTGACTGAAATGGTGCAGCAAGCAGTCCCTTCTATGTAAAGGCATCTTGTAATATTGAGAAGTCTCAGGGCAAGTTTCAGAATCAAGTTGCTATGGTCAATGGGGCAAGCTATGTGGGATAGAAGCATGGTTCGTGCATTGTCCTAGAGAAACTGACCCACCACACGTGACAGAACTCCCTCCAGCACTGTGTCCCAGTTGACCTCTTTGTATTTTGTGAAGCAAATACCAAACTCCCAGTGAAGCCGCAAGAAACACCATTAAAATTTTAGGATCACAAAATGGCTTCACAGTCCACACGGGGAGACACTTAGACCCAGTGGCCACAGTTTAGCTACAAATAGCAAATTCAGCACTGCTGCTCATGTTCAGTGGAAAATAAGAAACAATGTCCTCCAGATCACATAGATGCAGACCCACCTTTATTGGTCTCACTAGAAACGAAGCTAAAGCACTTGACAACAACATATGTTTCAAGTGCCCAACCTCAGAGGCAGTTCCACAAGAAGTCTTTAGGCCAGAAGAGCTCCAGTGTGTGGAGTGTTTACCCTGTCCCTTACTTTTGGAAACTCCTTAGCATATTCCATACCAGATATGTATTCACAGATTTTCTAACTCTTCTCCTCTAATTTTGTCTTACTTGGGGAGTAGGTAATGTCAAGCCATTGTTCTGGATGACAGTGGGAACAATTTTTTGTAGCACATATTTGCATACATATTGGATTCATTTTACAATTTTCCAGTCAAAATGGTGAATCCCTCACACTAACCCCTATGCTACTAAACTCTGACTACTAATCATAATATGATGGAGAATAATAACCCAAACAGAATTGAAATACAAGCAGTTCAGAGGAGGCATCATGTATAGTTGGACTTGCCTTTTGCATTATATAGGGTAGGAGTTATGAATCTAGTCAATTATTTGGTTGAAAGAATTCTCCATGTTTTTTTAAAGTTAACAAATATGTGAATTCCTGTCTCCCTTTCTCTGTAGCCTGTTTAGCACATGTAATTTTATATGCACATATAGAATCATACCTGGTATCACACGTATATTTTTGGTGAGGTGGCTGACTTGGCATATAGAAATTGTGAGAAGATATCACTCCTTCTAAAAGCTGTTGGAACTGAGAAGATATCACTCCTTCTAAAAGCTGTTGGAACTGAGAATTCAACCTATGGGTGATCCTCCTATTTGAATAGCATTATACATAAATCCATGTTCAGTAAAATGAATATTTTTGAATCTGTGGATGATATGTATTTCATGATGAATTTCGATTGGCATATATAATGCTACTTTTTAATGTCTCTCTGTGTGTGTCTGTATATATATATATATATATATATATATATATATATATATATCCTCCAGATTTTTCAAAATATGAAATATATGTGTCTTATTATGCACTCCCAAATTTCATTCATATTCATGTATGTGGATTTATAATCTACTTTTCAAAAGATTATTCTCAGAAATATTCATCCACCCGAAATACATTTTGGTTTACTAGTACTGAAAACTATCTTCAGTAAATGGTGCATAGAAATCCTAATATTTTGACATTGCAAGATGGCCATGAATAGAGTGCATCACACCCTTTGTACTGCGCCACTTCACATGTGAATAAGGAGTTAGAATGACGAAAAAGTATCTTGTTAGGATCTTACAGAAAATTGGGTGTGCCTGGAACCTAGAAGAATGATTTCCACCACCAAGGTCCTGTAATTGAGTCTCAAACAAGAGCCAACTATGTGACCAAAGATCTGGGATGACTGATCCGTGCGGCCCATGCCATGGCTACAGACGGCGGGCCTCCACCGAGAAGCGACCAGCATGCAGGGAGAAACGTTGCTGCAAATTCTGTGGAATCCGGCTGGCTCACCCACCACTGAGCCCGGGGCTGAGCTCGGGATTTCAGATGGGGAAGAAAGCGCTACAGTTCTATCCCCCACAACCGAAACTCCATCGAGGAAACCAACGGCCACCATCTTGGAGAGCTGAAGTATCCACCGCCACTCTCCGACAGATTGCAACAACAAAACAGGTGTGTGTTACTCAGCTTATCTCCCATACAGCAGGTAATTTTCAAAAATTCTCTCTTAGGCTTTCCGGGGGAGGGATTACCAGAGAAAGCCTTCACAAAGACGGGGGGAAAACTAGTGGCACCTGACCTTCAACTTCCCCTCCCATCACCGGTGAAAACGAAACTTGTCTAGCCAGTGCAATGGGTGGGGCAAGCGGAAAAATTCAAAACAATAGAGTGCCAGGGTTCCCAATAGACACCCTCCACACCCAAGAAACGGCAGGCAAAGAGTACAGTTTGATCTGCCAAGAGGCATCACTCAGGGGAAATCTGGTGTAGCAGGGGAAATCAGGACTCGCAGAGGAAACCAGGGGACTAGAGGACAGACCCGCTTGATTAGGCGGCTGGAGAACGCCTGCCCACCAGCAACCAATCACCCACTGGCTGCCTGCGCAATTGGGCAGCTAGAGATCACCCGTCCTCCGGTGACAGCCCATTCACTGATTGCACGACTGGATGGCTGGAGACCGCCCGCCCGCCAGCAACCGGGAGGTGAAACCAACCAGAGACAGTCCAGTCCCACCCCCCCATTCAAACACCGCGGCAAGGAGCCTGGGGCCCGCCATAGCAGACAGGTGACATCACTGGAGCTCAGCTGTCGGAATTCCTTCCAAGCGGAATCCACTTTTGCAGGCATAGTCTACAAACACAAAAGAGAGACAACAGATATATACAAAACCAAAACAAATCTATTGAAAAGAGCAGAAACACAGCAATCAATAGAGCTGAAAAGTAATGTGAACATCATGAAAAAACAAGGGAAAAAAATTTTACAGGAAGACCGAGAAGCATCAGAAATAGGGATAGGGAAAAAAACTCAAGGCATACCTAACTCAGATGGAAAGGAATATTAGAGAAGACATGAGGCAGCAAGTACAAGCAATAAAAGTATATTTTGAAAATCAAATAAACAAACAAATTCAAATGGCAAAGAACGAGCTTTACCAGGAGATAGAGATCTTAAAAAGAAATATCAAACAGTAATCCTAGAAATGCAGAAAACTATAAACCAAATTAAAAACTCAAACGAAGAATATTACAAATAGACTAGATCAATTAGAAGTTAGAACATCAGATAATGAAGACAAAGTTTATCAACTTGAAAAGAATAGAGTAAACACAGAAAAGATGCTTAAATGCCATGAGCAATCTATTCAAGAGATATGGGATGTCATAAAAAAAACAAATTTGAGTGTCATCTGGATAGAAGAAGGCATAGAGATTCAAACCAAAGGAATGGACAACATATTAAATGAAATATTTCTGGAAAATTTCCCAGAGATGAAAGATGGAATGAATTGCCAAATCCTGGAAGCCTACAGGACCCCAAGCATTCAAAACCATAATAGACCAACTCCAAGACAAATAATTATGAAGATAGCCAGAACAAGGACATACAGAACAAAGAGAGAATATTAAAAGCTACGAGAGAAAGTAGGCAGATTACATTCAGGGGTAAACCAATAAAGTTAACGACTGATTTTTTATCACAAACTTTGAAAGCAAGAAGATCCTGGAAAAAAGTATTTCAAACGCTCAAAAATAATGGATTCCAACCAAGAATACTGTATCCAGCAAAATTAAGCTTCAGATTTGACAATGAAATTTAAGTCTTTCACGATAAACAAAAGCTAAAAGAATTAACAGCCAGAACACCAGCAGTGCAAAGCATTTTGAGCAAAATACTACAAGAAGAGGATTTGAAAAGTAATGCCTGAAACTAGCAGCGGGAGGTATCTCAGTAAAGGGAGAGGAAAATAACCAAAAAGTAAAAACTAACCAAAATAAATAAATAAATAAATAAATAGACATGACTGGAAGTACAAATCATATTTCAATTGTAACCTTAAATGTTAATGGCCTAAACTCACCAATCAAGAGACATAAGCTAGTAACCTTGATCAAAAAAGAAAAAAATTCAACAATATGCTGCCTTCAGGAGACTCATATGATAGGTAAAGACATACAGAGGCTGAAATTAAAAGTTTGGGAAAAATCATACCACTCACATGACCCTCGGAAGCAAGCAGGAGTGGCCATACTCATATCGAATAAAATCAACTTCAACCCTACGTTAATCAAAAGGGATAAAGAAGGACACTATATACTGTTAAAAGGAACCTTGCACCAACAATGCATAACCATTATCAATTTGTATGCACCAAACAATTGAGCTGCAACACTCATAAAACAAACTCGCCTCAAGTTCAAGAGTCAAATAAACTACAACACAATAATTATGGGAGACTTCAACACACCGCTCTAGCCATTAGACAGATCCTCTAGACAAAAACTGAATAAAGAAACTATAGAATTCAACAGCAAAATCAGTAACCTAGACTTCACCAACATATATAGAATATATCAACCATCAAAAAGTGGATACACGTTCTTCTCAGTAGCACATGGATCCTACTCAAAGGTAGACCATATATTATGCCATAGGGCAATTATTAGTAAATATAAAGTCGTGGAGATAATACCATGCACCATATCTGATCATAATGGAATGAATCTGGAAATCAATGATAAAAGAAGGAAGGAAAAATCCTACATCACATGGAAAATGAACAACATGCTACTGAATGTTAAATGGTTTACAGAAGACATAAAGGAGGAGATAAAAAAATTCGTAGAGACAAATGACAATACAGACACAACACACTGGAATCTATGGGACACAATGAAAGCAGTTTTAAGAGGGAAATTCATTTCTTGGAGTTCTTTCCTCAAAAAAAAAAAAAAAAAGAAAAGAAAAAAACAGCAAATAAATGAACTCACACTACACCTCAAAAACCTAGAAATGGAAGAGCAAAACAACAGCAAATGTAGTAGAAGACAAGAAATAATTAAAATTAGAGCAGAAATCAAGGAAATTGAAACAAAAAAAAAATTGAAAATATTGATAAAAATAAAGTTGGTTCTTTGAAAAAATAAATAAGATTTATAGACCCTTAGCCATGCTAAGGAAGAGAAGAAAAGAGAGAACTCAAATTACTAACATACGGGATGAAAAAGGCAATATCACAACAGACACTACAGAAATAAGAAGATAATTAGAAAGTATATGGAAAACCTATGTTCCAATAAAATAGATGATAGTGAAGATATCAATAAACTTCTTAAGTCATGCGATCTGCCCAGATTGAGTCAGGAAGACAGACACAATTTAAACAGAACAATAACAAAGGAAGAAATTGAAGAAGCCATCAAAATACTACCAACAAAAAAAAAGCCATGGACCGGATGGGTCTACAGCAGAGATCTACATAACCTTCAAAAAGGAAGTAATACCAATACTTTTCAAGCTATTTCAAAAAATAGAAAAAGAAGAAACTCTTCCAAATTCATTCTATGAGGCCAATATCACCCTGATCCCAAAACCAGACAAAGACACTTCAAAGAAAGAAAACTACAGACAAATATCTCTAATAAACTTGGATGCAAAAATTCTTAATAAAATCTTGGTGAATCGAATACAAAAGCATATCAAAAAAATTATGCACCATGATCATGTAGGATTCATCCCTGGGATTCAAGGCTGGTTCCGTATACGGAAATCAATAAATGCTATTCACCACATCAATAGACTTAAAGACAACAACCATATGATCATCTCGATAGATTCAGAAAAAACATTCGACAAAGTTCAACATCCCTTTATGTTGAAAACACTAGAAAAACTAGGGATAACAGGAACTTACCTCAAGATTGCAAAAGCTATATATGATAAACCTCAGGGTGGCATCATCCTAAATTGAGAAAAGCTGAAGGCATGCCCTCTAAAATCTGGAACAAGAGGGATGCCCTCTATCACCACTTCTATTTAATTTAGTTCTTGAAATACTAGGCATAGCAATTAGACAGACAAAAGAAATTAAAGGCATAAAACTAGGAAAAGTAGAACTTAAATTATCGCTATTTGCGGATGACATGATAATATATTTAACAGACCCAAAAGGGTCTACAGAGGAACTGCTAGAGTTAATAAATGAATTCAGCAAAGTGGCAGGATATACAATCATCTCGCATAAATCAAAGGCATTGCGGTATATCAGCAGCAAAATTTCTGAAATGGAAATGAGGAAAACCACTCCATTCAAAATATCCTCAAAGAAAATAAGATAATTGGAAAAACAATTAAATAGTTGGGAAACAACCTAACAAAAGAGGTGAAAGATTTATAAATGAAAACTACAGAACCCTAAAGAGATAGAAGAGATCTTAGAATATGGAAAAATATACCCAATTCATAGATAGGCAGAAATAACATCATCAAAATGGCGATATTACCCAAATTCTCTACAGGTTTAAATTGATGCCAATCAAAATCCCAACGACATTTCTTGTAGAAATGATAAAGCAATCATGAAATTCATATGGAAAAACAAAAGACCCAGAATAGCAAAAGCAACTCTAAGCAGGAAGTGTGAATCTGGAGGTATAGCGATTCCAGAGTTCAAACTGTACAACAAAGCAATAGTAACAAAAACAGCATGGTACTGGTACCGAAAAAAGCAGGTGGACCAGTGGTACAGAAGAGAGGACACAGAAACCAATCCACAAAATTACAACTTTCTTATATTTGATAAAAGGGGCTAAAACCTGCAATATACGAAGGATAGCATCTTCAACAAATGGTGCTATAAAAATTGAAAATCGATATGCAACAAAATGACACTGAATCCCTTTCTCTCGCCAAGCAAGGAAGTTAACTCAAAGTGGATCAAGGAACTAGATATCAAATCAGAGACACTGCATCTGATAGAAGAAAAAGTTGGCTACGATCTACATACTGTGGGGTCGGGCTCCAAATTCATTAATAGGACACCCATAGCCCAAGAATTAATAACAAGAATAAATTAATGGGACTTACTTAAACTAAAAAGTTGTTTTTTTTTTTTCTCAGCAAGAAAAACAATAAGAGAGGTAAATAGAGAACCTACATCCTGGGAACAAATTTTTACCCCTCACACTTCAGATAAACCCTAATATCCAAAATATACAAAGAACTCAAAAAAATTAAAAAATAAGATAACAAATAACCCAATCAACAAATGAGCCAAGGACCTGAACAGACACTTCACAGAGGAGGACATACAATCAATCAACAAGTACATGAAAAAATGCTCACAATCTCTAGCAGTCAGAGAAATGCAAATCAAAACCACCCTAGGATACCATCTCACTCCAGTAAGATCGGCAGCCATTAGGAAGTCAAACAACAGTAAGTGTTGGCGAGGATGTGGGGAAAAGGGGACACTTGTACACTGCTGGTGGGACTGTAAATTGGTGGAGCCAATTTGGAAAACAGTATGGAGATTCCTGGGAAAGCTGGGAATGGATCCACCATTTGACAAAGATATCACCCTTCTTGGACTCTTCTCTGAGCATCTTAAAACAGCGTACTATTGGGATACTGCCACATCAATGATCATAGCGGCACAATTCACAATAGCTAGACTGTGGAACCAACTTAGATGCCCTTCAATAGATGAATGGATAAAAAAATGTGGAATCTACACACAATGGAGTATTACGCAGCACTAAAAAATTACAAAATCATAGAATTTGCAGGGAAATGTATGGCATTAGAGCAGAATATGCTAAGCGAAGCTAGCCAATCCTTAAAAAACAAATGCCAAATGTCTTCTTTGATATAAAGAGAGCAACTAAGAACAGAAAGGGAGGAAGAGCATGAGGAAAAGATTAACATTATACAAAATGAGTGAGGGGAGAGAAAGGGAGAGAGAACAGAAAGCATATGGAAATGGTAGGAAACCCTCAATGATACACAAAATTACACATAATAGGTTGTGAGGGGAAATGGGAGGGAAATAATGGAGAGAATTAAACAACAGCACATGAGGTAGAGAGGGAAGATGGGAGGGGAGGGGAGGGGGGATAGTAGGGGATAGGAAAGGTAGAAGAATACAACAGTCACTAATATGCCATTATGTAAAAATGTGAATGTGTAACCAATGTATTTCTGCAATTCTTATTTGGGGAAAAAAATGGGAGTTCATAATCCAAATGAGAAAAATGTATCAAAGATGATATATCATGAACTTTGTAATGTTTTGAACAACCAATAAAAATAAATAAATAAATAAATAAAGGTTTAAAATTCAGTGGGAAGAAATCAGCTAAAAAAGTGTTGAGATGCATTCATTTTTCTTAGCAGAAACTTTGTTTTGTGTAGTTGTAACTATCACAAATTTATTTTACCAGAAATTTGGCTTTTGAAAATGCACATAAATTGAGATTAAAGGATAATTCACCTACCTTCATGAAAAATTCATAGCATTTCCTATATTTTTCATATTTCATTTTTTTAGTTAATATTTTGTCATGGACCAGGTCTAGCCTTAGGCTATTCTTCCAGAATACTACATCATCTGACAAGTTCGTACAATGTGTTGGATTTTTCTTTTCTTCTTTTATTTAATTGTTTCTAGCTAATAATGTGTATTTCTCCTTATCTTTATTTGGACATACATACCCAACTATATCTTTGCATTTTATGTTTTACTGGGGAAGAGACTCATCAAAAGCTTTTTGTTATATGTATTAACAATCAAACATTCAGAGCATGCAATTATTCTTAATTTTGCATGAAAATATCTTTGCACAATTTTTCTTATAAAGATTTAGAATTATTAATAATTTCCCTGCTGTAATAAGTAACTACTTACAAGAAGAATTAAACAATTGACTTTATATCAATTATGAATATGAAAAGTACTAAAATAAATATTTGGCAATTAATACACAATTGATAGAAATTGAAATCATGAGAAAGCCATTTAAAATATCAGTGCATATGGTCCTTAAATAATAGGTTTTTTTAAAAAATTTCTCTAATTCATAAGATATATTATGCCATATTTTCGCTTAATGTGATATAAAACCTTAAATTATCAGTATAGATAAATAAGAAAGAAACCTGTTTACTTAAATATGTTTAATTGATTTTCACTGTAAGATGTTAATTCTGGAAGACTTGAGAATTAAGAAAGATATGGTCTATATTATATCTAACAGGCTAATCAAAGTACTTTTAAATATAAATGTATATATACATACATAATATATGTAATGCATATGCATGAATATAGATACATATATATAATAAATGTATAGTGATATATCTATCAGGTGATTATAATTTTAACGTTTTCTCAAGAAAAAAGAATGACTATAAAAAACAGTCTTAAATTTAAATTTCATAGCAAGATACTGTTTGTAATGACATGAGAGAAAAATTGATATGGATGGAAAATGAAAAAGGAAGAGAGAGAAGGGGGAAAATGAAAAAGGAAGAGAGAGAAGGGGGAAAATGAGGAAGAAAGTGAGTAAAGAAGAGGGAGAGGCATATTCGATGTTAAGAAAAAAGTGGAGGGGCTGGGTTTATGGCTCAGTGGTAACATGATGGTCTAGCATGTGTGAGGCACTGGGTTCTATTCTCAGCACCACATAAAAATAAACAAAATGAAGGTCCATCAACAACTGAAAAACAAAAAATAAAAAAGTAGAAATATTACCAAAATTCCAAGCTTTGTTGAATGTTAAATAAAAAACAATATGTTACATAGCCTTATGTAATTTCTAGACTCCCCAAAATAGTCATTAAATGTTAGATCATTAGTGCTATAACTAAAAATCCATTGTTCCTTCCTCTACATTCTGTGGCATGCTAGTACTAAAATAAATTGTATTATAACACCAAAAAAAAAAAGCCAAATCATAATATTTCTACAGTAACTGACCCGAGTTTAACATCAATGCAAGTAGATTCCTATGGGACATGATGTGCATTTTGACGTTCATTTTTATTCAACACTGGAACATTACTATTTCTTCAGTTTATGCACATCATAGGATACATATTTCATCCACAATTTAGCAAATTTATACGCATTTGTTTAACTTCAAATCACTTCCTGCTTCAGTACCCATGTATTCCTCCATGTTTCTTGACTGCTCTTTTCATGAGACTTCTTTACAAACACATTATTTTCGATTTCCATTATCATATTTGAAGCAAAACACCCGTCATGATAAACCATAACCCTAATATTACCATTAAATGTATAAGTGGTTGGAAAGAATGATTGTATATCAATATAAGATTTCTTACTTAGTTACAGATATCAATTCAATCCATTATTTAAAGTGGAACCAGTTATATTATTTATTCACAGTATGGTCTATTCATGTATTATCTCTATATTCATAGACACAGGGTACACCTCTTTATATCCCCAATACTAATTTATACGTCTTCAAAATATTGCTCCCAGAAATGGTGGAACAAATACATGTAACCTGATCTACATATACATTTTATCACAGTAATATTCTGAACAGCAAAAAGCAAAGTTCACACTTATGATTGTACCATACCTAAATGGAAAGTGAACATGGATTACTAAAAATATCCATGTCCAGGTTGCCTAATGATCTCAAATGAAAATCCTATTGGTGACTACATATTTGTTTCTTTCAAAGATTATATATTCAAACTCAACCCTGTTGAATCTGTCTAAAGCTGTCACTCACTTTTCACTTTGAATGATTTTGTAATGTGTCTATTGATATCTGCTTTCCTACATATTTTCCCCAGTTCATCATTGTGACTGAATCTTCACATGTGCTATCACTAACATTCACTCTCTAACCGAAACCCTATTGCTAAAAAACTTTGGTCCAAATCCTATATTCACTCTTCTTCCTAAACCTACCTACTGTCTTCCTAATCCTACCGACTATCCCTTTTTGACTGGATGTTCTCTTCTACATTCAATCATCCAAGGTACATGGTCCTATGCCATTGTATATCGATTTATCTGAGACATCTGTGCAGAACGTAATTCAATGCTAAGTATCCCAATCAAGGACCCAATGACCTTCTGGGCTTCAATTCTTACTTAGATTTCTCTTTTCGTTCATATATTTCACCTCTATATTCTTATAAATATCGCAGGTTCCCAATACCATTGTTCATCGAGCAGAATGGTTCCTAACCAAAATTGAAAATGTTATTAACACTAACCATACACTGTTCCCTCAATCTAACTTTACAGAAAAGCAGTGACAGTGTTGGTCTTACAATTCAGGAATGTATGGGATCTTCCACCTGATGAGAACCTCAAAGGTGTGTGCAGAAATGATCCCTGGAGAAGATGTAGGCAGCTATGAAGGACCTGAGAGAGCAAAAGTCATCTTCCATGGAAAACAACCTGGTAGGATGAAGTTTGGTGTCTGAATCAGCCTCTGTCTTCTTAATGTAGAGAAGACGGACCAAACCAGGCCTTATGGAGAGCTGTTCCTGAGAGCCTATGGATTATATCTCATTCTAACTTATGAAAGGGTCACAGGAAGTAGGGGCAGCCTCCATCTAAAGGGACCATAAGAAGCAACTGTTAAAACAAAGTGGTTGCCAAGGCAGTGACCTCATTCAGTTCCTGAAGGAAGTGACCTCACCTCACTTCCTTGGTGTTGGAACTCTCTGAACTTGGGATCCAGGAAGCCAGGCACCCCGAGCCAGTCCCAGTCCCAGTCCCAGTTGTCTCACTTGTTTGGATTTACCAAGGACAGGGTCAGTCTTTCTTGGTACCTACTGATTTGAAGATGTCCAAATGCCAGAAGAGCTCTGAAGAGGGGCCTTTCCTGAGAAAGAAGGTAGTGGCTCACCGCTGGTTCCTGTCAACTTCACAGAGTTGGCCAAGGAGACCAGATCTGAGAGAAGACAGGCCATTTCGGAGGAACATAGTATGGCCCAGCAGTCAGAGAACACTCCGAATAGTCACAGACCTACTTGGGGGAAGGAGGTGCCTTTGTGGGTGTGGTTGTGGGTTTGTGGTTTGGTCTCATGTTCTGAGAATAAGTTTTTTCAGATATCAGCTCCGGAGCCCAGGAATTAGTTCTCATTGGGGCTAAGGTTCCCCACCAGCGAGATTTGAAATTGGCGCTGGCTGCATTGTTAACAAGGGCGGGGACTTTTCACGCCACTGCAGAAAAGAAGAAGGTAGGAAGAAGAAGTCCTTAGGTGCCATGTTGGGGTTTTTCTCTGGGGTATGGCTGCCATTTATACTTTTCCTAACATTCCTCCCTTTTTGTTTTTTTAGAAATTGGGGTGTTGTTTGTCATTTCTGGCTGATTCCTGCTGTGTAGGGGTGCTGTGGGGCCTAGAAAGGGAAGTGGACGAATGCTCGGGGGGCAGGTCTTGGGATATCATGGCAGCCAGAAATAAAACCCAGTGGTATAGATAGCTACTTCAGTAGGGGTAAAGTCTATGAAAGTTCCCTGATGCCACAAGTTGTTGATGGCATGAAACCAGTCCTGGATGGAGGAGATTGTTGGTATCAGCCACTGGTCCTGTAACAGAGACTCAAGGAAATACTGGAAGCGTTGCCTGGACATGGCGTCACCAGCACCTGAAGAAGATCAGAGTGAATAAAAACAGAATGAAGATAAAAATTAAAGCAAAGGTCAATTTTTGGCAGAAGTTCCATGTTGGGGGACTGACATAGAAGAGGCCAAGGGCCATGAGGAAGCTTAGAAGGTCATAAAGACTCATGAATCCAGGATGGCAGATTAGGAGGTTCTCCAAGCTCGTTGCCTCCCGTTGTCTGATGTACGTTGCATTCCATCGTTCCTGGTAGTGAGCTTCATCACTGAGTGAACTGTTCTCTTGGAGATGTTAGGGGTTCATCGGTCATCAGAGGCTGGTAGTGCCTAAGCAAAAGCTGGTTGAAATTTTGATTAAAAATTTTTTGCAGTTGGGTTTGAAGGAACTTCATTATGCATGGCAAGAGAGCACAAAAAGGGAGCATCCCAATAAGGGGCCCCAAGATAGGTAGTAAGTACATGGCAAGATAGGATTGGAAGAACCCTGTTATGGGATTGGAGGAGCTAGGTTTGAGCAATTTGGTCGATAATTCCTGCAATTTAACAACATTTTTTTCTATCAGCCCAGATTCATTAACATAATAGCAACATTCCTCTCTGAGGAATAGACATGTACCCCCTTTTTCTGCAGTGAGAAGATCAATTGCCCTTTGGTTCTGTAAAGCCACGTGTGCCAATGAAGTAACCTGGCGCTGCAAGGAGCCCAGAGACTCAGCAGTGGTATCGAGTGCTTCCTGCAGTTTTTGTTGCAGGTCATTGGATGCCCATAGAACATGACCTATAGCTCCACCAGAGAGTCCGAGACCCGCCACTGAGGTTGTTAAAGTGAGGCCTACAAGAACCGGCAGAAAGACTGCCCTACGGGTTCGGGAAGGTAGGGCCAACTGTCGGAATTCGGTGGGCGTATACAAAGACAGCTGAGGAACTACAGTAACCAAGAAACAGGTGCCAGAGACATTGATCGTTGAGGTACTTAAAGACCCATTACACCAGAGGAAATTTCCAGGTTGCATAAACGCAGGGCTCGATTGGGTGCTTAAGCTCAAGGAACAAATTGGTAAAGGATTCATTATTGGCAGGTGGAAACAGATGAAAGCAAATAAAGCATTGGTGGAATAACTTTCCCACAGTGGGATACGTGTCACATGTAGGGGTTGTCCTTTCTTAGAGAAATTGTAGGTTTTTGCTGAAATATTTCCTGCCGCTAATGGGACCGCTGCTAGAAGTGGACGACTAATTGAAGCACAGAGAAAGCACTGAGAAGGAGGCACAGAAAGAGGGGTGGATTTTAATACTTGAAGAGTTTGGTGTAACAAATTGAGCCATGTGTCAGGGGGACCTGAGGGGGTTGAAGGGTCTGAATCCTTTTTGGATGAGCTATGGATAAGATCTCGAAGTTTTGATTCTGACTCCGTAATGTGTTCGACTACCTGGATGGTTGCCTTAGGTGGCATAATCAGGGTGCTGCCAACAGTCATCCACATTGTGGGTCTGGCTGAGGTTGTCCGAACATAGACAGCAAACTCAACATAGCCCCAACCTTTGGCCTTGGGGTCAGGTATATCTAAAGTATACCATCCATTGTTATCAGATGAAGAGCCTTTATGCCACTTTAGGTAACTAGATGTCCACCCTTTTGGGTAACCAAGTGAGTGGTAAGAATAGCTACCATGTTCATCATGGAACCTGCATGACCAATAGGGGCACCCATTATATATCTCAGGCCACCAATGACAATAGTCTTTTGTTTGATCAAAAAGGAAGCAAATGAAAGGCCAGTTCCAGCTACCAGGGACGAAGGTCCTTGAAGGTGACAATTTTAGGGAAATAGAGGTGCAATTGTGGATGAAGCAAGTAGTTGCATCCACTGCACGGACCTTCTGCATGCCATGTTCTGAGTACCGTTCCTGAAGAGTGAATAAATACATGGTAGGAGAGGTGGGTAAAGACCAGTCCCGATAGAGTACAGAAAATAAGCAGAGCACAAAAAAACAAGCAGTTACAGAAGATTAGGGTGTTGGGAGAGCTCATTGTGACTTTTTTAAGAGGAATTGGGCTGCATGGAACACCGTGTGAGCTGCAACTTAAATGGGTGAGATGAGTGTGGAGAGCAGGAGTTAAGGGGAGGTTCAGGAGGTGATTCTTGGAGTTCCTCTGGGTGGTCCTGTCGTCAGCAGGTGGGACCTCCTGGTGATATGGCTTCAACCTAGAAATGTGAATCCAGGGAGTGAGACGGTTGTCTGGTAAGGAGAGTTTGGCGGCAGTGGGGGTACAGAGAATGACAGGATAGGGGCATTTCCATTTTGGGGCAAGAGTCCCTATCTCCTCTGGGGTATTATAATAGACTAGACTCCCAGGTGTTATGGGAGGAGTGTTTGGAGAGGACACTGGGTCCGGATGAAGCCAGTCCTGATATTTCCAGATTTCCGAGCAGAGATGATATAAAAGAGGCAAAGACAAATCTCGGGTGAGAGATCCTTGTGAAATGACCAACCCAGGGGGTATAAGAGGTCTTCCATACATTATCTCAAAGGGAGACAGTAAAGATGGTTTTTAGGGAGAGCTCTGATTCGAAGCAAATCCAAGGGAAGGAGTTTGACCCAGTCTAAGTTTAATTCCATTGTCAATTTGGTAAGGACTTCGTTTAGAGTACGATTTACCCTTTCCACTTTCCCTGAAGCTTGGGGGTAATATGGACAGTGGGAATGCCACTTGAAGGAGAGGGCTTGAGAGACCTTTTGTGTGATCCTAGAAATAAACTCAGGGCCATTGTCATATTGTAGAGAAGTGGGCATACCAAACCTGGGGATGATGTCTGTCAGTAATATTAAAGCTACAGTGGAAGCCATTTTATTGGAAGTGGGAAATGCCTCAATCCAACCAGAGAAAGTGTCCACAAAGACAAGGAGGTATTTAGTGCGCCATACTGTGAGCATGTTGGTGAAGTCTACCTGCCAGTCAGCAGTGGGAATGTGTCCCCGGGCTTGGTGGGAAGGGAAAGGTTTGGGCCTTAAAGGAGTATAAGTGTTGGTCCACTGACAAATCTGACAATTAGAGGCTATATTCTGTAGCATGGCTTTGTCAGAGAGGGTGAGCGAGAAGAAGCTCTGTAAAAAGAGGGTCAAAGACTGAGAATTGGAAAGGAATAGATTATGAAGGAACTTGAAGAGATTCTTGTTCTTACTGGAAGAAGTAGGGGCTTCAGATGAGCTGTCTAAAGTGGCCATTATATGTCCTCCAGGGGGTCCATCATTGGAAGTGGTAGCAGCCATTTGTGCCACCTGGTCAGCTTTGGCATTGCCCTCAGTGATAAGAGAGAAGTCCTTCTGATTAGACCTACAATGGACAACTCCCACCTGGGTGGGTAAGTGGGAGGCCTCTATCAGATTTGTTATAAGAGCCGAATTAGTGATCACATTACCTTTGGTGGTAAGTAGGCCTCGCTCCTTTTATATTGCAGGATGGGATAAGATATGGAAGACATATTTTGAATCAGTATAAAGGGTGAGGGATTTGCCTTGTGCTAGAAGGCTGGCACGAGTGGCTACTATAAGTTCAGACTGCTGGTTGGTAGTTCCTGAAGGCAGAGCTTTGGCCTCTATAATCTCAGTGGCTGATACTACAGCGTATCCAAAGTAATGAGTGCCGTTCTGCCTAAAGGAACTGCCATCAGTAAACCAGATAAGGTCAGGCTTGGCTAGTAGTCACTCAGAAATGGAAGAATGACAGGGGAGGAAATCATCTAAGGTTTCCAACCAATTATGAGTTGGTGTGTTAGACGTGGGAGTCATTGGGAGCAGTGAGGCAGGGTTCTGTGCAGAGCAGGGAAGGAAAGTAATATTAGGGTTTTCCAGAAAGGAAGTGAGGAGCGACAGAAATCTGGATGGAGGAAGGGTTTGAAAGCCCTTATAAGCTAAAAGATCCTTCAAGTGATGTGGGGAGTGGATAGTTAAAGGGGCCCCAAAAGTAAGCTTAGAGGCTTCTTTGTGTAAAATTTGTCCAGCAGCCAGAGCTCTTAACAAGGGGCCCACTCACGGATGGTAGGGTCAAGTTGCTTGGACAAATATGCCACAGGTGCAAATGTAGGCCCATAGTTTTGACCTAAGACCCCAAGTTCTTGCCTCCCATTTTCATGGACATATACATGAAATGGTCTTGAAAGATCAGGAAGGTGAAGGGCAGGTGCCTTTAAGACAAGTTGCTGAAGCCTGCGCAAGTTGTAGTTTGGGGAGGAGGCAAGAGATTCACTAGGGGGTCCCTTTGCTAGGTCATACAGGATTTGTAAAGAAGAGAATAATTTGGGATCCAGGCCCTAAAATAACCTGCTAGTCCTAGGAATGATAGTATTTTGGCTTTTGTATGGGGCACTGGAAGATAAGAGAGGAGTTGCCTCCTATCCAGTGTTATTTCCTTTTTTCTGGGTGTAAGGCAAAAACCAAGATAGGTGACAGAAGCCTGGGAAACATGGGCCTTGTGGGGAGACTCCCTATTTCCCTTGTCTGCTAGGAAATTAAGAAGCTGAGCAGTGTGGGATTGAGAGTGTTCCCAGAGGGACTACATAGAAGAAGGTTATCGACATATTGAAGGAGAGTAGAGTCAGGACAGGTCGGGTGAAAGGATGTGAGGTCCTGGGCAAGAACTTGGCCAAAGAGATGGGGGCTATCCCTGAATCCCTGTGGGAGGACTGTCCAGGTAAGCTGATGAGAATGGCGGGTGTGAGAGTCAGTGCAAGTAAAAGCAAGGATATACTGAGATTCTGAGAACAAGGGAATAGAAAAGAACGCATGTTTTAAATTTAGGACCAAGAAGTGGGTAATAGTGGCAGGGATCTGAGAGAAAAGGGTGTAAGGGTTGGACACTAGCGGGTGGATGGGGACCACAGAGGAGTTGACAAGGGGAAGGTCTAGAACCAGCCTGTAGGACACGTTAGGTTTCTTTACTGCCAGAATGGGGGTGTTGAAAGGAGAGTGTGTAGGCCTAAGATACCCCTTTCATAATAAATCCTGGATGATGGCTTCTAATCCGAGGAAGGCTGTGGTTGTGAGTGGATATCATGGTTGACTAATATATCTTGAAGGGTCCCGTAGGACAATATGAATAGGACTGCATTTAGCCATAAAGGGTGTAGTTGTGTCCCAAAACTCAGGGTTAACTGGTTTAGATAGTCGTGGGAGAGTGCATGAAGGAGGTGTATCTGCCCCTAGGAACATCATGAGGAAATGAGAGGTAGGAGAGGTGTGGGGTGATATGTGAATGGTGACTTTTAATAGTGAGAGTATGTCCCTTTCCAGAAGGGGAATGGGGCAATGGCTCATAACGAGAAAGGAGTGAGTGAAGGACAAAAGGGATTTTGAGGGAAAATACGTTTACCTCCTACCACGACAATAGGAGTTTTTGAGGGTGTGGTAGGACCCCAATACTCCCTCAAGACTGAAAAAGTGGCACCAATATCCAAGAGGAAGGTAATGAAGCGTCCATCCACCAGGAAGGTGACCCTAGGCTCTTGATTCTTGATGGTAATAGTCTGGAGGGAAGGCCCAGGGCTCCATCAATCCTCCTCTGCCAAGCCCAGGAGAGGCTGGGGTTGCCGGGTGGCTGAACAACCTCCCTTCCGGGTTGTTGGGCAGTCTGCCCCCCAGTGTCTCCTTTGATGGCATGTTGGGCAGGGGTTTTACGGTGTTCTTGGCGAAGGACAATCCTTACCACATTTGAAGAAAGCTCCAGGGGGTGTCACATTGGGACGGCATGGTGATGGCCTTCTCTGAATGACCTGGGCAAACATTTGGAATTTGGCATTTTCAGCTCTCTGCCTACGGCAATCACTTTCATCCTCTCTACCATGAAAAACCTTTAAAGCAACAGCGAGGATTTTGGTCTGAGGAGTAGCAGGGCCCTGTTCAAGCTTTTTAAGCTTGGCTTTAATGTCAGAGTATTTTTGGGCCAGAACATATGTCATTAAGACATGACGGCCATCAGGGGTTTCTGGGTCGAGTTATGTGCACTGTTGAAGGGCCTTGGTTAGTCTATCCAGGAATTCTGAAGGTGTTTCCTCCTTCCTTTGAATGACCTCCTGCACCTTTTTAAAGTTAACAGCCTTGCGGGTGGCCTTTTTCAGGCCCGCCAAGAGGCAGGATGTAAAAAGGTCATGAGTCTGTAAGCCTTCAGGGGTGTTGTAATCCCATAGGGGATCCTGCTCTGGGACAGCATGAGGGCCCGTGGGGTGGTTAGGATTGGTTCTATGATTTTCATCAGCATGGGCTTGGGCTAGCTCCCAGACCCATTGCCTTTCCTCGGGGAGATGTGTATTGGCCAAGAGCATGTATATGTCATGAAGAGTGAGGCTATATGCTTGCAGGACCCATTGAAACTCCCGTATGTAAGTGGTGGGTTTAGTGGTGATTGAGCCTAACTTCCTCTCTAGCTGAGTAATGTCTGACCTGGAGAAGTGCACGTGGACTCTGATGACACCCTCGGGACCAGCTACCTCACGAAGGGGTGCGATTGTCTTAGGGGTGGGAAGGAGTCCTTTAGACCTGGTAACAGGAGGACTGAAAGAGGCAGGCGGCGGACAGGAAGGAGAGGAAGGGGAAGGGAGTGTCTCTTTGGAAGAGGAGGAGGTAGAGCAGGCAGAAGAGGACGGAGGGGAGGGGGATAAAATGGAAGGCTGAGGATCCATGGAATCAGGCAGAGGATGAGGAGGGTATAGCAGAAGAGAAGGGGCAGATGGGGCTGGGGATAAGGCGGGGGTTCATCTGCTGGGTCGAATGAGGAAGAATCTGTGAAGTCAGAAGTAGAAGTAGGGGAAGAGAGGGGATTGCAAGCAAGGAGGACCTGAGGGGGAGGGCAGGAGGAGCAGAGACAAGGTGCTGTGTGGGAAGGCTAAAACCTTCAATACAGGGAATCTTCCTCCACTTTTTCAGACGCTGGCAGTAGTTAAAAAGGTCCCGGGGGAGGTTTGGATCTAAGGATCCTTCTTGGACTGATCCCCTCATGGAAACCTCAAGCCACAGGTTATGATGAGTGTCTATATGGAAGAAGATGAGGGCCTTGTGGGAGTGCTTTGGTTTTAATTGTGGTCATTTGTGTGGTGGTTGGAAGTGATGACTGGGTCTACCTGGGCTTGAACTCTGGTGTGATTTTCCTTAGAGTCTGAGTTCTGGAACTGATCTCAGAGAAATATTGCCATGAACTGTGTTCAGATTTTAGGAGGCCACGCATGGGATTCGCCCTTGGAAACTGAGATCAAGGACAGAGTGGCTTTCCACAGAGCCTTGGAATCTCAGCTGGGATATCATATGATTTTATTCTGAAAGATTTGGCAGCCATAGTTGAGAGTCAGAACACCCATGGACGTCACATTGAAGACCTCAATGGGCCTGGATTCATGTGACCTTTTGAAGACTCTATGGGAAGACTTGCCTGTGAGAGTTCTCCAGAGCTTTCATTGAAATGAGCTTCCTCACCATTTAATGGTTCCTGAATGAACTGAAACCCACAGTGTCTCCAACTTCATCCATGAAAAAAAGCTAGATAAATACAATGAAATTTTTGAAATTCCAATAATCAGGTGGCACTGGAGAACCTTTGGATGTCTTGTTGCTGATCATGAGTGTACGAGAGAATGCCAAGATTGACCGGGTTTCATGAAAATGGTGTAGAACAAAGATGCCAGTAAGTTGGAGCCTGCTGAGTAGTGGGCCTATTGCAGTGGTGGGCAGGTGTGTGATAATATATCTGTGGTGTGGCCATGAGGATTTGCCATTGCCTTCCAAATGGCTTGTGACTGACATTGTGCATCCAGCAGACCCTTCTATGTAAAGGCATCTTCTTACATGGAGAGGTTCCAGGGCAAAGTTCAGAGTCAGATTTCTATGGACAAGAGGGCAAGCTCTGTGAGATATAACCTGGTTGTTGCATTCTCCTGCAGACCCTGACACACCACAAGTGACTGAACTCCTTCCAAAACTGGGTCCCAGTTGAACTCATTGTATTTCATGCAGCAAATACCAACCTCCAGTGCAGCAGCAAGAAACACCACGAAAAGTGGAGGATGAACAAATGGCTTCACAGTCCACACGGGAAGACACTTAGCACCCAGTGGCCACAGTTTACCTAAAAAGAGAAAATTCAGCACTGCTGCCTTATGTTCATTAGAATACAAGAAACCATGTCCTCCAGGTCACATATATTCAAACCCAGCTTTGATGGTCTCACTAGAAAGGAAGCTAAAGCTCCTTACAACAACATATGTTTCAAGTGCCCAACCTCAGAGGAAGTTCCTCAAGAAGTCTTTAGGCCGGCAGAGCTCCATGTTTTTGGAGTGTTAACTGTTAGACAAGGACACAAGAAAAGACCACTGACTCTAATTAAAATCAAATTAAATTAATCTTATTATTTCCACCTTTCATGCTGCCTCCCCTCCCAAAACAGCCGGAACAAGACAGCAACCCCAGCTTTCCTACAGCCCAGCTTTATAGCCCAGAAAGTTACACAAAAGGGGTGTTACAGATAACAGAACTCTGACAAGCATCACACTAATGGTAGTTTAGATTTTTTTTTGCTGTCCCTACATCAGAATTCAGCGGACCATTAGAGCCTCAGAGAGGGATGTTGTCTGGCCAGAGAAGGCAAATATTTATGATGTGTCACTAAAGTTTCAGAGAGGGCTGCTATCTGGTTAGAGAGCTGGGCATGCGTGAGTTCAAGGCACGGGCAGGCATTTCAAGCAGGTTCAGAACTTGCAGTAATTTATGGTAAAGCCAAAATTATCTTTTCATGGCTTTGTGGCAAGATGGCTCCCAATTTTAATAAAAGATCAGGTTGGGTCTATCATTTCCCTCTTTTCTCTGTGTCCCTTTCAAATCTTTAATAGATTAGGGGAAGAGC
The DNA here is from genome assembly GCF_048772815.1 of Callospermophilus lateralis. Classification (NCBI taxonomy): domain Eukaryota; kingdom Metazoa; phylum Chordata; class Mammalia; order Rodentia; family Sciuridae; genus Callospermophilus; species Callospermophilus lateralis. Next base: position 355,039 of record NW_027512805.1, read on the forward strand.
ACTGAGGCAATTTTAATCCCTCAGGTAAGATTCTCCAAATTTTTAGAACTCACCCAAAACCGATCTCCCTGATTTTACCTGACTTAATTAATTACTTATATTGATAGTCTATTTATCTTTCTCTTCATTGTTGTAAGAAGAGTGGCGTCAATCATTATTTCTTCTTCTGACCTGAGACAGGGTGAAGTGAGTGGGCGTGAGGGACATGAGTTGCCTTTTATAAGTCAGTTGGGGGACATGAGTTGCCTTTTAGAAGTCAGTTCGGATTGAAGTCTGGTTGGGGAAGAACAGGTTGTAAAGTCATCTGGGGATGGGTTCTTCTATGAGAGAAACAAAAACCATGAGTACTGAATAAATGTTGCAGCAGCTGGAACATGTCACTGTATGGAAGTTCCCTCACCAGTCTTTAATATCCCCAGTTATCAGGACTATCAAATTAATATTTAACTTTTAGTGTTACAGTTGTCCCTCCCCGTAAGATACAGTTTAACAATTTAATGTCATCTGATCTTGTAAAATCCTTTTTTTTTTGTATGACCTCTATGTCTAATAGAGAAACCTTTAATTCTGTTACTCAGGGCTGGATAATCGTACAAGCAAACACCAAGCCTACCTGTGTAGGTTAGGAATATCTGCAGGCCTTAAATTAGAAATTTCTGCCTGTGGCAGCTCTTCTTGATAGTCTCTTTTTATAAGTATCAGGCATTCCTGTCTGAGAATCCTTCTTTGTAGCCTCCAATCTTACTTATTTTGGGAGGCTAAAATAAAATGCATACCTTAAAATATTATTATTATTATTATTATTATTATTATTATTATTTTTATTATATTATTATTATTTAAAATGCCCAGGAATGGCTGTATTTAGGTCTTAACTGTCTTTCCAAAGTGTTTAAGATGAAGCAGTCAAACGGACTTTTGTTTCTGTCTATTGTTAACAGTCAGCTGAGCTTTATGGGAGTCAATTCTGGAAAAACGAGAGCAGATTTTCAATTCTGCTAGTGCCATTTGCGCTAGGTGGGTCCAGGTCTTGCTTGACCATTTGGCTTCCCTCAGAAGCATCAGGGATATCTCCTTTCTCTGATGACTCTCGTAACAAATGCACTGATTGGCTTTCTGTTCTCCAGTGGTCTCATTAATCTCCCTATCAGGAGGTTATGTGGCTCAGAGTTGAAAAGCTCTTTAGAGAAGTCCCCTGTTCCCTGGATTCAGATTGACTCAGAGGGTAAGAGCCAAAATATTGGTTTTCTTGGCCCTTTTCATTTAACTTTAATTTTAAATCCTAATCTTAAACATCCAGCAAATAAATTTTAACAGCCTTATATTAAGAGTACTGGACTTTAATGTCTATAACTTTATAATTATCTTTTAATTAATTGGGATCTGTATTATTCTGTCTGTATTGTAGGTGATGACTTATTATCTTGAATAAACCCATGTTGTGTTCTTAAAGCAACTAACAGGGAATCTTTAGATCACTTATAAGAAAATTTCAAAATAAAATTAACAAAAGTAAAAATACTTAGTTCGTGTAATAGCTACCCTAAATTTTTTGGCTGAGTATTACTTTATATCCCCTGTTTTAGATCCTAGGAATCTTGACATTTTTTAGGTTTTTAACATAACTTTAAATAAATATTATCTGACCTACTGGATTCGTAGTCATTCTCACATATAGTAAAATGGGACACACAGCCTTATCTCAGGTAAGGCAGGGCTCTTTATAAATCTTAAGTATTTTAGTTCTAAAGCTGGTCTTTATTTTTAAATATCATTTGACAAAGTTTACATAAATTGTGGTCTCATGAACATTAGCTAACACCATATGATATCACATTTAAAACATGAATTAAAGAAAGCCTGAAAGTTTTCAACTTTTACATAGATTAGGCTCTCATTAACTTAAAAATACATTTAAATTGTTCCACAATGTAAAAAGTAACATGAAACTTTATATATCTTATTGATAACAGGTAAATAAATCTCCAATATATTTTTTTTACCATACAACTTCAGAACACCAGCTTGATATAATGCTCTTTTAAAGTTTCTACCTTACAGACTTGCATACCTGTAAGATATGAAAACATTAATAGCATCACAATTACATTGATGTTTCTACATTAACCAAGTTTACCTTTTAAAGAAATGGCAGTACAGTGCTCTAAAATAACAGTTCTGATTTAATAAGTTGTTTAATTTTTATGGTTCCTTGCTCTAGAAAAAATAAAACTTAATAAACACAATGTTATGGGTAAACTTATGTTTCAAAAAATTTTTGTCACATTAACACATGACTGATTTTTAAAATCTTATATAGAGTTTAGTAAAAACTCATACAGACCTTAGTAAATGAATCAGATATCTAACAAAAGTACTCACGAATGAGTAATCCCATATCAAATTTACTTTACTTATTTATCAAAATATTAGAGAAATGTATTGAACAGTGTAAACCATTTTTATGTTGAAGAAAATGTCCTAGAACCAAGGCACATTAGACGTTTTGTAGATATTAATATTTTATTAGATTTTTGAACAC